>NW_028270165.1:22280527-22606082 GCF_037043375.1 Chiloscyllium plagiosum
AGCTGAGAACAGACTGACATTTTACTCTGTGGAAACAGGGAGATCAACAGACGGCAGAGAAATCAGGACCTGAAATCTGAGCTGACACCAGACTACCCTGTGATCAGTGCTTTGATTGGCAGTGCCTCTACCTTTACCTAGTTTCTCATTTGACTAGAATGCCACGTACCCCTTCAATATTCAGGATCCAATCCTTGGCACCCTGAAGCCATGTCTCTGTAAGGAGTCTCAGATCAGAATCATTCTGTTCGATGTGTGCAGTCTATTCATTCACTTTTGTTATGATGCAGCACACCTTCAGACACACAGTCTTCAGTTACAATTTTTGTGATCTATAGAATCCAGCTTTGATTGCTGGGACATTTAGCCTCCTTGTCCCTTTCTATCATACTCTGATGTTCATTTTCACATCACAACATTGTTCACCTGCCTTGATTTGGACTGGCCATGCTAAATTGCCCAGGGATGTGCAGGTTAGCTGGGTTAGCCATGGGAAATGCAGGGTTATAGTTTCATAGTAATTGAAGCAGGAGTAGGCCATTCGGCCTGTCAAGCCTGCTGTGTCATTCATTAAGATCATAACTGATCTATCCATTGTCTCAGCTCCTCCTACCTGCATTATCCCAACTACCCTTAATTCCCCACCATGCAAATACTTACTCAACTGTGTCTTGAACATTCTTAGTGAAGCTGTCTCTACAGGTTCCATAGGCAGAGAATTTCATGGAGTCACTACTTTCCGGGAAAAGGAGTTCCTCCTCATCTGTGTCTTAAACCGATTCCCTCTAATCTCGAGGCCATGACCTCTAGTCCTAATCTCACCCACCAGCAGAAATTACTGGATTGGTTGGTGGTGGTGATGGTGGGGTGGGGGCGGGATGAGGGGGAAGCATTTCGGAGGGACCAACGTGGACTTGAGGGGCTGAACAGCCTACTTCCACACTGTAGGACTTCTATGATTTACCGCACTTATTTTTGCCTTGGATCACAGCTCCCAGAACCTCCCAGCTTCTGCAAATTAAAAGACAAGTCCCATTCTGCCCTCTCGTATGTCTATTATTTAACTGCTTTATCATTTCTAGTGAATATAGCCCACACCTCTCACTGCTGCCAGTAATGATTAGATTAGATTACTTACAATGTGGAAACAGGCCCTTCGGCCCAACAAGTCCACACCAACCCTCCAAAGAGCAATACAATGCTGATGAAACAATGCAATACCTGCAGTACTGAAACCCGTAAGGCTTCTAACGATACCAGTTACTGATTCACCGCTCCTTCTGATGCACAGCATTGGAAATACAATGTTGAAGGCTGAATGAAATGAGCAGTTTAACTCAAAAATCCACCTAACCCTTCACTAGGCTCCCCGCTCAGCCCACTTTACTTACTGCTGGTAAACCTTAAACCACTTCATCCCCACAGTGCAATGAATTCCCACTTTCCACCGAAATCCTAGACGTACCCATGTACTCAGTTGCTTTCTCACAATTGAAAGATTTCATTGTAACTTCTTCTGCTTCCAGTAAAGGCAAAACATCTTTGAAAGCTGCTCTCAAAGTTCAGTCTTCACAATCACACTTCTGCTTTCACGGAAGATGATTAGAGTCATACAGCACAGAAACTGAGCCCTCAGTCCAACTCATCCATGCCGGCCAGATATCCTAAATTAATCTAGTCCCATTTGCCAGCATTTGGCCCGTATCCCTCTAAACTCTTCTTATTCACATACCCATCCAGATGCCTTTTAAATGTTGTAATTGTAGCAGCCTCCACCACTTCCTCTGGCAGCTCATTCCAAACATGCACTACCCTCTGTGTGAAAAAGTTGCCCCTCAGGTCCGTTTTAAATCTTTCCCCTCTCACATGAAACCTATGCCTTCCAGTTTTGGATTCGCCTGCCATGGGGAAAAGATTTTGGCTATTCACCCTATCCATACCCCTTATAAAATTCTGTAAGGTCACCCCTCAGCCTCCGATGCTGCAGAGAAATTATCCCTGGCCTATTCAGCATCTCCCTATAGCTCTAACCCTCCAGCTCTGCCAACATCCTTGTAAATTTTTCCTGAACTCTTTCAAGTTTCACAACATTGTTCCATAGGAGGGGGCCCAGAATTGCACACACTATTCCAAAAGTGGCCTAACCAATGTCCTGTGCGGCCATGACAATGACCTCCCACCTCCTATATTCAATGCTCTGACCAGTAAAGGAGAGCGTACCAAATGCTTTCTTCACTATCCTGTCTCCCTGCAATTCCACTTTCAAGGAACTAGAACCTGCAAGGTCTCTTTGTTTAGCAACATTCCCCATTAACTGTGTAAGTCCTGCCCTGATTTGCCTTACAAAATGCAACACCTCATTTATCTAAATTAAATTCATTCTACCACTCCTTGGCCCATCAGCCCATCCTATCAATTCTAATTTATATTGAACTTTCTTTCCTCTCTCAGCCCCGAAAAGCTGAAAAATCTCCATCCAACACACACTCCCTCCATTCTGACTTTGCTGAACGTAATTCCTGCTGTACCTCAACCTGAAGGGTCTGGTTCATGCTGATCAACAGGCCCACACTCGGGAGGGGGGGCAGGGGGTGGAATCTAGTTGAAACAGACAGAACACTGAAAGGCCTGGACAGAATGCACATGGGGAAAATGTTTCCATTGGTAGGAGAGACTAGCACCTGAGGGCACAGCATTAGAATAAAAGGAAAACCTTTTAGAACAAAGATAAAGAGAAATTGTTTCAGCCAGAGAGTGGTGAACATGTGGAAGTGACTGCTACAGAAGGCTGTGGATGCTAGTCACTGAGTATATTTAAGACGGAGGTAGATAGGTTCTTGAGTATCAAGGGGGAAATCGAGGGTTACGGGGAGGAAGTGGGAGAATGGGATTGAGAAACTTACCAGCCATGATTTAATGGCAGAGCAGCCCCAATGGGCTGAGACACCTAATTTATTCTCCTATGTTTTATGGTCTCTTGCTTTTCTGGACACAGAGAAAGAATTGGGAGCAGGAACAGACTGTTTAGCCTGTCGAGCCTGCACCAACATAAGTGGATATGAAGATACCTACATCTAGGTGGATAGGCTGGAAATATTTCCACTGGAGCAGAGGAGGTTGAGAGGTGACCTTATCGAGGATTATAAAATCATGAGGGGTATAGATAAGGTGAATGGCGGATATCTTTTCCCTTGGTGGGGGTTCAAGATTAGGCAGCAAATTTGAAGGTGAGAGGAGAAAGATTTTAAAAAGGCATAACGGGCACTTATTTTTAAAAACACAAAGTGGTTTGTGTGTGAAATGCATGTCCAGACGAAGGGGTGGACACAGGTACAGTTAGAACATTTAAAAGACATTAGGATAAGTACATGAATGATGAAGTTGAATTCAGATAAATGCGAGGTGCTGCATTTTGGAAAAATAAATCAGTGCAGGACTTATACACTTTATGGTGAGGTCCTGGGGAATGTTGCTGAACAAAGAAACCTTGGAGTGCAGTTCATAGTTCCTTGAAGGTAAAGTCGCAGATAGATAGGATAGTGAAGGCAGTATTTGGTATGCTGTCCTTTATTGGTTAGAGCATTAAGTAAAGGAGTTGGGAGGTGATGTTGCATCTGTACAGGACATTGGTGAGGCCACATTTGAAATATTGCGTGCAACTCTGGTCTTCTTGCCATCAGAAGGATGTTGTGAAACTTGAAAGAGTTCAGAAAAGATTCACCGGGATGTTACCAGGTTTGAAAGATTTGAGCTCTTGGGTGAGGCTAAATAGGCTGAGGGTGTTTTCCTTGGAGTGTCAGAGGCTGAGGGGTGACCTTACAGAGGGGCATGGATAGGGCAAATAGACAATGTCTTCTCTGTGAGGTGGGGAGTCCAGAACTAAAAGTTTAGGGTGAGAGGGGAAAGACATAATAGGGACCGAAGGGGAGCTTTTTCACAGGAAAGTAGTGCGTGTATGGAATGACCAGCCAGAGGAAGTGGAGGAGGCTGGTATAATTACAGCATTTAAAAGGCGTCTGGATTGGTCTATAAATAGGAAGGGTTTAAAGGGATATGGATCAAGTGCTGGCAAATAGGACGAGATTATGATAATTGATCATCATGGACTAGTTGGACTGAAGGGTCTGTTTCTGTAACCAATCTATACTGGTCTTAAAACCATTTTTTTGCCTTCCCCCATAACCATCCACTTCTTTGTTGTTCAAAAATCAGATGAACTCAGCCTTGGACGTATTCAATGACGCCCTAACTGCAGGAAGGCATCCCCACCTCTCAGCTCAATTCCTCCTCCTAATACACCACTTGCCTTGCTTGCTGCATCTGTCTGACAACTGGCACTGATTGGTGTAGAATGATATCTACATCTGTACATCTACACATCATTTCTGATAAAAGGTTCCTGCATTTACCCTGTGTTTTTCAATTGAGACACAGAACTGAACTAACTTTCCCAGAATCTGTCCCCTCCCTGGATTCACTCCATTTCGCTTCAATGTTTGCAAGTCAACAGCTGAACCCCGGAATGGAAAATGGGGTGAGAAAAGAGAACACTGTACTCACAGATGTTGGACAGAGGAAGAAAGTTGCAGTCTGGGCTGAAGCTCAATCTTAATTCAGAGAGAGAGAGAGAGAAAAACAGCACCAACCTCAGAAGCACATGGTCCTACTTCCGCATCCAGTCTATAGGTTTGCTGTGATTGGCAGGAGGACCAGTCCCCATCCGGTTCTCCAGAGCGTCCCATTGGCACACCAAAACAAGATCGTGGGGCGTTTCCCCGTGTCGCATGACCAACACGCGAAGTTGCTGACACCGAGTAGCATGCGCAGTATGGAGACGCTGGTTATTACTGACAGATTTTCAAAGTTAAAAACCACACAATGCCAAGTTATAGTCCAACCGTTTATTTATTGATTTCCAATTTATTTGGAATCACTAGCTTTCGAAGCGCTGCTTCCTCATCGGGTGGTTGTGGAGCAGAATCATAATACACAGACTCTTTAGCAACAGGATTGCAGAGTCATGGAATGTAATATTAAACAAATTTAGCTTCCCTCTATCATCTTTTAGAATGACCATGTTAGTTTCGATTCCTTCGTATGTAAATCCCAAAACTTTTTAAAAGTTATGTTCTCAAGATAGGTTTTAACAATAGGTGTCATCTCAATCAGATAATGCATTGAAGGTGTTCAGTTAAAGTCAGTCTGTGTCCCAACGTTACGTCAGACTGATTCTATTTCTATCGAGACGCATGTGTCCAAAAATGAGACAGATACTAAAGAGTAGTCCATGGTGAGTGTGATGGTGGGATGAAACTTGTTAATATCAGTGTCATTAGTTCAGTGACTCCTCGCCATGGGGTCCAGAGGAAGAAAGATCATCAATATATCTGGTGTATAGTGTTGGTTGGAGGTCCTGTGCAGGAAAGAAAGACATAAGACTATGGGGTGAATTTGCATTTGCAGAAATATATTTGTAGATACATTTTATTTTGCTCAAAAAATGCACAATCTGCAGGCAATCACTTCATGTAATACTTTATAAATTCCTACTTTGGAAATAGAACCATTCTGGCTCAAACCTCACACCTTTCATGCATTGACAGAGCTGAGATGTCACCTCTTTTTATAAAACCTTCAGTTATCTCGAGACTGTGACTTAAAAGAAGTTCTGGAATTTATATATTAATGAACTGAAATCTGAAACCCATTCTAAAGATGAAACACTTCAAAGCAATCTAGGTTCGTTCAATATATCATTCAATGTCCTTTTGCTACAAATACTGTGTCTTATGATCCTGCTCCACAGCTACCCAATGAAGGAGCAGCGCTCCAAAAGCTAGTGCTTCCAAATAAACCTGTTGGACTATAACTTGGTATTGTGTGATTTTTAACTTTGTTTCTAATGAAAACAGCCCACACCTCCCACTGGTGCCAGTAAACTTTACAATGCTGAGGAAATGATGAACCTGCAGTCCTGAAAATGAACAATTTCGAATAATACGAGCTACACATTGACTGCTCCTTCTAATATATGGCATTAGAAACCTCGCACTGGAGATTGAAAGAAACGAGCAGCTTTCAAAAAAAAAACCTGTTGGATCTCATAGCCTTCCATGTCTGAGTCCTTCAGTAAGTTCAGGTAACCTTTATTGTGGCAAAAGTGAGGATTGCAGATGCTAGAGATCAGAGTTTGGATTAGAGTGGTGCTAGAAAAGCACAGCAGGTCAGGCAGCATCCGAGGAGCATGAAAATCGACATTTCGGGCAAAAGCCCTTCATCAGGAATCAGATTCCTGATGAATGGCTTTTGCCTGGAACGTCGATTTTCCTGCTCCTCAGATGCTGCCTAACTTTTATTGTGACCCACTTTGTTACAGCTTCAGATCTCCCCAGCAAAAAGGCATAGAAAGAGTAGCTTATTTGCATTTTTAACAGCTCAAGGTCAAAGCGTACACACTCCCCTGCACCCCACTTTCTTCACTGTTGGTCAGCTGAGTTGTCCCTTTGTAATTGGATCCTTGGAACAGCCTTAACCTGGAGGTAGTATTGCTTCACTCAGCAATTGCAACCCATACCCTGTATCCAAGTAAGATTCTCCCTGCTCATTTGCCGAGGGGCTGTCAAGCATCAACCACACTGCTGTGGATCTGGAGTCACGTGTAGACCAGACCAGGTAAAGGATGCAGCTGGGACGACTGAGTGAATCCTTTCCAACAACAGCAGTTTCCTTCTCTAAAACATGAGTGAATCAGATAGGGATGTTTTTCTCATCATGAGGTTCTGAACTCCAGATATTTGACTGAATTCCAATTCCACCATCTGCTATTCAAACCCGGGAGTCCCCAGAACTGGGTTATTAGTCCAGTCAATAATGGCACTCGGCTGAAGCTCCTTCAATCCCCCTGCAATGGCACGTGAACTCACTGGTGTCTCTGCAGGTGGGAGGAGCGGGTGAAACCCTTCCCGCATGGAGAGCAAGTGAATGGCCTCTCCCCGGTTTGAACCTGCTGGTGGGCCAGCAGTGTAGATGATGGAGTGAACTCCCTCCTGCACATGGAGCACTTGAACGGCTTCTCTTCCACATGAACACGCTGGTGCTTCTGCAGATGGCCCATCTCACTAAATCCCTGTCCGCACACGGAGCGGGTGAACAGCCTCTCCCCTTTCCTCCATGTGAACGCGTCTGTAGGTTTCCAGCATCGATAGGAAAGGGAATCTTCTCCCACCGTACCAACATTTCCACATGGGGGGAAGCTTTCCTTGTGTCACTCTGTGTTTCAAATTACAAACAGAAAGGGTACACAGTCTCTCCCCACCGTGAGTGGTAAGATTTTGATCCTCAAAGCTGAGTAAATGGTATGAAGCACTTTCCACAGTCAGCGCACTGGATCTCCCTCACTCGGGTGTCTCAGTATTCTTCCTGCCGCACCAGTGTCCAAAATCTCTCAACCAGGCAAAAGGAAACATTTCTTCTCGATGTGAATGGCTGCTGACGTTAAAGTCCCAGTGAATCAAGTGGCTCTGTCAGAAGTTGATGTATCTTTTGGTTTCAGATTTCTTTCCCCATGTCTTCCTGCAAATAAAATCACGAAATAAGTCACAGTCAGTACAGTCAAATGAACATAACATCGGTGACAATTCCTGTAGATTACCAGATGCCTGCTGATCATATATTATCCATGACACAAAAACCCAAAAACCCTCACGCAGCCAGGTAGCGTGAAGTATACATTAAGAGGAAAACTTCATTTAGGTGACAATGACCTGGAACAACCTTTCTATAAAGTTGCTGGAAATGGAGCTGAGTCAAGGTTTTGAAAATGAAATGTCAAGGCTGTTTCAGAAAAGGAAGCCAGTAAAGTTGCTTAATGACTTCCTGCTGACCTATTAAATAAAAATGATTACAAGAAATACAGGATGTAATTCCATTACTATATTAAAAGGTGAAAAATCATAGCCATGCAGCTTGTACAACAGTGAATATCAGATATACACTATATGAAGCAATCATAAAATCCCTGCAGTGCAGAAAAAGGCCATTTGGCCCATTGAATGCATTGGGTGTAGGAGTTGGGAGGTCACGCTGCAGCTGTGTAGGACTCTGGTTCGGCCACTTTTGAAATATTGCATTCGATTCTGGTTTCCCTGCTATAGGATAGGAAGGATGTTGTAAAACTTGAAAGGGTGCAGGACAGATTGATAAGGATGTCGCCAGTGTTGGTGGATTTGTGGTATAAGGAGAGGCTGAATAGGATGGGGCTGTTGCCCCTGGAGTGTCGGAGGCTGAGGGTGACCGGATAGAGGTTCATACAATCCTGAAGGGTGGATAGAGTAAATAGGCCAGAGTGGTGGTGG
Source organism: Chiloscyllium plagiosum (assembly GCF_037043375.1). NCBI lineage: Eukaryota > Metazoa > Chordata > Chondrichthyes > Orectolobiformes > Hemiscylliidae > Chiloscyllium > Chiloscyllium plagiosum. The sequence goes on from NW_028270165.1 coordinate 22,288,882, forward strand.
AGGCTGGTACAATTACAACATTTAAAAGGCATCTGGATGGGTGGGCGAATAGGAAGGGTTTGGAGGGATATGGGCCAAATGCTGGCAAATGGGACACTAGATTTATGTGTTGGATCAAAAAGTCTATTTCCGTGTTGTATATTTCTATGTCTTTTTGATAACAGATGATTTATTTCTGTTGATGAAAATATTGTTATAAATCATAGCTGGGTACTAATACTTAGATGTAAGGGAGTGGGAATTCCACAAGTAGGGCACAATAAGAATCCTGGGAGACCCCAATTCTGGTTTACTATCTAATGAGCAACCTTTAAGCACGAGCACCAAATGTGCATTTATGTCTAATTTTGTTTCATTTTTCTTGTTTTATTCCCTGCTATTGTTAAAGTACAGATTTTACATGGCCTAGGGAAGCCCTTATGGACTCAGACCTGTAAAGCCTCTCTCTTGTTTCGTCCCAAAGATCGTACTCTTTGGAAGTCTGGAATAAAAACCTCTTACAGACAGTTTAGTGTAATTTTAGTTATGCCCTTTATTCACTAGTAGCATCACTGTTACAACATAACACTGATACCTATACGCTAAACTAACTAGGTTCTAATAACCTAGGAGTGTTGGGTACCAGCTCTTCAAGTGCCCCAGCAGGCTACTGCAATGTACTGATACAAAGTGGCTTCCTTTATACAAAAGTTTACAAAAACATTGCATGTTCTTAATTAGACAGATAACAATGAATGACAATAATTTGCAATGAAGAGAAGTTAATTGACAGATCTGTGTGTGCTTGACTGATCACTCCTAAAGGCCTTGAGCTATCCATCAGGTGGGAAAAACAAATCCAACCGAGTTAGGCGTCTGGTGGCGAGAAAAGTTCCTATAAAGAAGTACCAGTCTAAATTAAGTGGGAGATGTCATAAGGTAACCTTGCACAGATCGCATGTCTGATACAATTGTTTTACAAAATGGCTTTTTTAGCAAGGAGGGCAAACTTTTGACCATAAAATGGCTTCCTGACAGATTGTGTCAGAATCTCTTCAATGTCAGGTTTAGAATAATTTTAAGCTGGGAGCAGATTCCTGCTTTTTATCTTAAGCACAAAATTGTTCTGTACCTGAGGCTCAAATGTTACTGCAAGGTTGTATTTAAAATGATTAGTCTTGAATGAAACATGCCTTCTTTTCAAGTTTGTGATTGAAATTCAAATAAGACATAAGATCTGATTAGTTAGAATTGACAGCGGGGCAGTCTGTAAGGTCTGTAAAAATAGCAAGTAAGTTAAAGCTTTATCAATATTTCCTTTTAGAGTTTGCATTTCATAACCAGAATTGGCTACTCAAAATCATCATAAATTCTCAAAATGCAATTAAATTCAATCCATAGCAGCTAAGCACTAAGAGTTAATTTTCTACTGGATTCAACGGCCTCAGCACTAAAATGGTGTCTCTCTCTCTAGTGTCCTTTTGAACTCTCAAGTCAGGGTTTTGTAACAGCAAAGATTTATTTTCTCTGTGACTGCCCCGCTTGCAATGGGTAATAAGAATCCATTATAATTGACAGCAACTGACCATTAATTACAAAGTTTTTGATAGTACCGAGTTTTGTTTCAGGGTCAGAATCAAACACTGTCATTAATTTCACAAGGGAATGGCTGTGAATGTTATCACTTGGTGTCCTGTTCACGCAGATTCACCGATGCTAAGGCAAACGTTCTTAATTGCCTCACAGCATCCTGTTATCACTTGGTAAGCCCAGATGTCCCTATCTTTTGCATTCTTTAAGATCCCTCCTTTCCTGAGCCTTGCTGCCTGTCTATTTTCTAGTGCAGTAAATGTGTTCTATAATTCAGCATTACACTTAGTCTAACTGTTTAAAGACAAGTTTTAAGGCTGTAGACTTTCTCACTATGATGACTCTCGCGGTCTGGATGGTTGACAGGCTGGGAGATTGTGGGTTGGGCCTTGATCGACTGAATGTTTTATTGTTCTGGAAGGAGTAAAAGGGGCTCAAATTTCAGCAGAAAGCCAGCTGAGCTGAGGACAGATGACACCTTACTCTGTAGGAACAGGGAGACCAACAGGAGGACAGAGAAATCAGGACCTGAAATCCAAGCTGACACCAGACTACCATGTTTTTAGAGCTTTGATTAGCAGTGCCCACCCTCTACCTTTACCTAGCTTCCCATTTGACTTGAATGCCATGTAACCCCTCGATATTCAGAATCCAATCCTTGTCATTCCTGAAGCCATGTCTCTGGAAGGAGTCTCAGATCATATTCTCTTCAACGTGTGCAGTCAATTCATTCACTTTCGTTACAATGCAGCACACATTCAGACATACAGTCTTCATTTTCAATTTTTGTGATTTGTAGAATCCAGTTTTGATTGCTGGCACATTTACTCTCCGTGTCCCTTTCTATCATTCTCTGATGTTCATTTTCCACATCACGACATTGCTCACCTGCCTTGATTCAGATTGCCCATGAGAAATGCAGGTTTATACATTCACAGCAATAGAAGCAGGAGTAAGCCACTTGGCCCATCGAGCCTACTCTGCCATTCTTTAAGATCATGTCTGATCTATCCATCATCTCAGCTCCTCTTTACCTGCATTATCCTGACTACCCTAAATTCACCTACCATACAAAATCCCATCGAACTGTGTCTCGAATATGCCTGCTTCTATTGCTTCCTTGGGCAAAGAATTCCATAGAGTCACCACTCTCGAGTTCCTCCTCCTCTGTCTTAAACGTACCCTTAATCTTGTTACGTCGCCTCACCCATCAGCAGAAACGACTAGATAGGGTGGGTCTGGGTGGCATGCTGTTTGGATAGGTCAGTGTGGACTTGATGGGATGAATGGCCTGCTTCCACGCTATCGGGATTCCAAGATTTACCACAGTTGTGCTTGCCCCAGACCACAGCACCCATAACCTCCCACCTTCTGCAAATCGAAAGACAAGTCCTGCCCTGTTCTCTTGTGTGTTATCTAACTGCTTAATGATTTCTAGTGAATACAGCCCACACCTCCCACTGCTGCCAGTAGCCTTTACAATGCTGATGAGACAATGCAATACCTGCAGTACTGAAAATCATAAGGTCTCTAACGATACCAGTTACTGATTCACCACTCCCAGTGATGGACAGCATTGGAAATAAAATGTCAACACTTCTGTTTTCCCTCAGTCCAAATTGTCCATGCTGACCAGATATCCCAAATTAACATAGTCCCATTTGCCAGCAATTAGCCCATATCCCTCGCAATTCTCCCTATTACCAGATGCCATTTAAAATGCTGTAATTATACCAGCCTCCACCACTTCCTCTGGTAGCATATTCCATACACGCAATACCTCTGTGTGAGAAAGTTGCCCATAAGGTTCCTTTTAAATCTTTCCCCTCTCACCTCAGACCGATACCCTCTAGTTTTTGACTCCCCTACTCTGGGGAAAAGATTTTGGCTATTCACCCTATCCATGCTCCTTATGAACTTCTATAAAGTCACACCTCAGCCTGCAATGATCCAGAGAAAACAGCCCCAGCCTATTCAGCCTCTCCATGTAGATCAAACCCTCCACTCTGGCAATAGCCTTATAAATCTTTTCCAAATCCTTGCAAAGGTTCGCAACACTTTTCCTGTAGCAGGGAAACCAGACTGAATGCAGTATTCCAAAAGAGGCCTAATCAATGTCCTGTACAGCCGCAACATGACCTCCCAACGTCTGTACTGAAATGCACTGACCTACAAAAGCAAGTATACTAAACCTGTCTACCTGCGACTCCACTTTCAAGAAACTATGAACCAACACTCCAAGGTATCTTTATTCAACAACATTCCCCATTAAATGTGTAGATCCTGCCCTGATCTGCCTTTCCAAAATCCAAATTTCAAAATGTATCAGCCATGGTTGAATGGTGGAGCAGATCTGATCAGCTGAATGGCCTAATTTCTGCTCCTGTGTAATTTGGTCTCTTGCTATCCTGGACACAGAGTGAGAGAATTGGGAGCAGGAATAGGTCATTTGGTCTTTCCAGTATATTCATAACTGGATATGAATATACCTGCATCTGGGTGGATAGGCTGGGACTTTTTTCACTGGAGCATTGGAGGTTGAGAGGTGACCTTAGAGAGGATTATAAAATCATGAGGGGCATAGATGAGGTGAACGGCAGGTATTCTTTCCTTAGGATGGGGTTTCAAGATTAGGGAGCAAATTTTGAAGATGAGAAAAGAAATATTTTATAAAGACATGAGGGGCACCTTTTTTTAAGACAAAGAGTAGTTCGTGTGAGGAATCAATGTCCAGAGGAGTTGCTGGATGAAGGTACAGTTACAATGTTTAAAAGACATTTGGATAATTACATGAATAGAAAAGGTTCAGAGGGATATAGGCCAATCATTGGCAGGTGGGACCAGTTTAGTTTCAGAACACAGTCAGCATGGACTAGTTCGACTGAATGGTCTGTTTCTGTGTTGTATGACTCAGTAACTGTTCTGTACTGGTCTTAAAACCATTTTCTTGTCTTTCCCCATAACTCCTTTGTTCTTCAAAGTCAAATGAACTCAGCCTGGAATACACTCCATGACCGACCTCACTGCAGGAAGACATCCCCACTTCTGAACTCAATTCCTCTTGCTGATATACCACTTGCTTTGCTCATTGCTGGCTGCACCTGTCTGACAACTGGCACTGACTGGTTTCGAAGTGTAGTGAGGCCCCTTTGTCCATCCACACATCATTCCTGATGTAGGCTCATGCCCGAAATGTCGACACTCCTCCTTCTCCTCCTCCTCAGTTGCTGCTTGCCCTGCTATGCTTTTCCAGCGTCACACTTTTCAACTCTGACCTCCAGCATCTCACTTTCGCCACATCTCAACATATCACTACATAAACAATGCACCTCCTTTCTGCGTTTTTTTTCACTGCAAAGACTAGAACTTCACATTGTGATACTGCATTGGCCATGTGTTTGCAAAATGTGGATCAACTTTCCCAGAGTCTGGCCCCTCCCTTGATTCACTCTTTCAGTTGCTGCAAATCAACAATTAACCCCAGAATGAAAACGTGGTGAGAAAAACACTGTTGTACTCACAAATGTTAGACAGAGGAAGGAAGTTACAGTCTGGGGTGAAGTTTAACCTTATGCAGAGAGAAAAGAGCAGCAGCATCTTCGGAGCTCAATGTCCAACCTCCGCATTTCCACAATGGCCGGCTCTGATTGGCAGGAGGACCAGATTCCTTCCGGTCCTCCAAGGTTCTACATTGCTCCATGGAAAGGAGCTCGCGCGCCGTTTCTGGGGACACCCAAGAGTATGCGCAGTGCTTTGCTGACACCGGCGGTCATGTGCATTGCTTGCTGACACAGCGAAGCATGCTCAGTGTGCAGGAATTTGTTACAAACTGTTAAAAATCACAAAACATCTGGTTACAGTCCAACAGACTTATTTGGAAGCACGGAGTTTTTGGAGCGCTGCTCCTTCATCAGATGATTGTGGAGTATAACATGGTAACACAGAATTTATGATCTTATATTCCATAACCACCTGATGAAGGAGCAGCGCTCCGAAAGTTAGTGCTTCCAAACAAGCCTATTCGACTGTAACCTGGTGTGATTTTTAACTTCGTACATCAATATGGGCACCTCCAGATCAAGACAAATTTCAATTGTCCAAATGCGAATACGAGAGAAAAATGCCGAAGCCAACTTTTTTTGCCGAAATTTTTTTCTCCTGTGCCTCGATATTTTATTTCATTTGCATTTTGTCTGGCTGCTCAACGTTTCTGTCTTTTCCCCAGGGTAGAGGTATTCCAAAACTAGATGGCAAAGGTTTAGGGTGTGGGGGAAAAATTTTAAAAGATCAAAAAGACTAGGAATAGAACATTCACCCCTTACTGGGCGAAAGTGAGGACTGCAGATGCTGGAGATTAGGGTCGAGAGTGTGGAGCTGGAAAAGCACAGCAGGTCAGGCAGCATCCGAGGAGCAGGAGACTCGACGTTTCGGGCAAAACCCTTCATCAGGAAATAGCCATGGGGAACTGCAGGGCTGTAGCGTAAACGAGTGGGTCTGCATGGGATGCTGTTGGGAAGGTCGGTGTGAATGGCCTGTAGGGATGATATGGTTCCACTACCTTAGCCACGCGTATATTGAGAAATGATTGCACCAAGTCTGCTGTGGGAGGAGTGCGTTCCAGTTCGTGTCAGCGCTGGCTCTCTCTTCACATTCTGCCCCCCTGTCCATTTTCTCCCCACCCACTGCCCCCTGCCCATTCTCTCTCCTCACACTGCACCCCCTATTCTATCCCCGAACCCTCTGAACCCCAGTCTGACCCCTTCTCCACCACCACCACCAGCGACCCCCCACCCCACCATCCTTTCTCCTGCCTCAGCCCTCTTTGATCGCTGTATGAAGCCCTTCTAAGGAGAGAGAGAGAATGGTTGATGATGACTCTACGTGGGAAACAGGGAATGTGAGAAATAGCTGATTTTTAAAATTGAGAATAACTCAAATCATATATTCAGAAGCTTCGTTAAAATCGGGAAGAATGTTATTTTATTTTTAGAAAGCTGCAGAAATCTTTCTGAAACTTGCATTGAAGTATTTGCACAACAACGGACAGGCTGTAAGGAGTGAATGAGTGAATAAAAGACAAGTCCCACCTTGCCCTCGAGGAGAAAGTGAGAACTGCAGATGTTGGAGAGCACAGTTGAGTGTGGTGCTGGAAAGGCACAGCAGGTCCGGCAGCATCCAAGGGGCAGGAGAATCGCCGTTTCGTGCATAAGCACTTGGCACTCGGCCATCGCTCCTTCAATCCCCCTGTGATGGCGCGTGAACTCACTGGTGCCTCCGCAGGTGGGAGGAGCAGGTGAAGCCCTTCGGCACTTACAGCAGGTGAATGGCCTCTCTCCAGGGTGGACCCGCTGGTGGGTCAGCAGTGCAGCTGACTGAGTGAACCCCCTCCCGCACATGGGGCACGTGAATGGCTTCTCTCCCTTCTGGACCCACTCATGCGTCTCCAGATGGCTGATGTAGAGCATGGAAACAGACCCTTTGGTCCAGCCCATCCATGCCAAACAGATATCCCAACCCAATCTAGCCCCACTTGCCAGCACCTGGCCCATATCCCTCCAAACTATTCCTATTCATATACCGATCCAAATGCCTTTTAAATGTTGCAATTGTACCAGCCTCCACCACTTCATCTGGCAGCTCATTCCATACAGGTACCAAGCTCTACATGAAAAAGTTGCCCCTTAGGTTCCTTTTATATCTTTCCCCTCTCACCCTAAACCTATGCCCTCTAGTTCTCTACTCCACCACCCCAGGAACAAGACTTTGTGTATTTACCCTATCCATGCCCCTCATAATTATGTTAACCTCTATTAGGTCATCCCTCAGCCTCCGACGCTCCAGGGAAAACAGCCCCAGCCTGTTCAGTCTTCCCCTATAGCTCAAATCCTCCAACATTCTTGTAAATCTTTTCTGAACCCTTTCAAGTTTCACAACATCTTTCCGATAGGAAGGAGACCAGAATTGCACGCAATATTCCAGCAGTGGCCTAACCAATGTTCTGTACAGCCGCAACATGACTGCCCAACTCCTGTAATCAATACTCTGACCAATTAACGAAAGCATACCAAACGCCTTCTTCATTTTCCTATCAACCTGTGACTCCACTTTCAAGGAGCTCGGAACCTGCACTCCAAGGTCTCTGTTCAGCGACTCTCCCTCGGACCTTACCATTAAGTGTATAAGTCCTGTTAAGATTTGCTTTCCCAAAATGCACCACCTCGCATTTATCTGAATCAAACTCCTTCTTCAGAAAACTCAATCAAGTTTGTCAGACATGATTTCCGATGCACAAAGCCATGTTGACTATCGCTAACCAATTCTTTCTTTTCCAAATGCACGTAAATCTTATCTCCCAGATTCTCTCCAACAACTAGTCTACCACGGATGTTAAGCTTACTGGTCTTTCATTCCCTGGCTTTTCCTTACCACTTTCTTAAATAGTGGCATCACGTTAGCTACCCTCCAGTCCTCCGGCACCTCACCTGTGACTATCTATGATACAAATATCTCAGCAAGAGGCCCAACAATGCTTTCCGTAGCTTTCCACAGAGTTCTAGGGTACACCTGATAAGGTACTGGGGATGTACCCACTTTTATGCATTTCAAGACATCTTTCACCTCCTCCTCTGTAATGTGGACATTTTCCAACATGTCACCATCTATTTCCCCACAGTCTATATCTTCCATGCCCTTCTCCACAGTAAAAACTGACGCAAAATATTCGTTCAGCATCTCCTCCATCTACTGCAGCTCCACACATAATCCGCCTTGCTGATCTTTGAGGGGCCCTATTCTCTCCCTTGCTACCCTTTTGTTCTTAATGTATTTATAAAAACCCTTTGGATTCTCCTGAATTCTATTTGCCAAAGCTATCTCATGTCCCCTTTTTGCCCTCATGACTTCTCTCTTAAGTATGCTCGTATTGCCTTTATACACTAAGGATTCACTCGATCCCTCTGTCTATACCTGACATATGCTTCCTTGTTTTTCTTAACCAAAATCTCATTTTCTCTAGTCATCCAGCATTCCCCAACCTACCAGCCTTTCCTTTCACCCTAACGGGAATATACTGTGTCTGGACACTTGTTATCTCATATCTGAAGGCTTCCCATTTTCCAGCAGTCCCTTAACCTGCGAACATCTGCCCCCATTAGCTTTTGAAAGATCTTGCCTAATACCTGAATCTTCCTGCAATTTTGAACTTCAACTTTTAGATCTGATATATTATTTTCAATCACTATTCTAATGTTAATAGAATTGTGGTTGTTGGCTCTTCGGTTTTGCACCATCTCTAGTATATACATCCACATTGTGAATTAGAAAATGTCCTTATACACACTTAACAAATTCCTCTATTTGGCAGATAGGTAAATGGGCAGGAGTTATACCTTGGGTCCACTTTTCCTTCACTCCCATCAACCCTACCCCCATTCCCACCCCAATAGTCCAACGACACTTTCCCCTGCAACTGCCGAATGTGTGACACCAGCTCATTTATCTGCTCCCTCCTCACTATCCAAGGGCCCAAACTTACCTTCCAGGTGAAACAGCACATTACCTGCACTTCCCACAACCCAGTCTACTGCATTTGCTGCTCACAATGTGGTCTCATCTACAATGGGGGAAACGAAGCATAAACTGGGTGACTGCTTCGCAGAACATCTACGTTCTGCCCGCAAAAAAGACCCTGAGCTTCCAGTTGCCTGCCAATTCCACACCTCACCCTGTTCCCTGGCCAACATCTCTGTCTCAGGTTTGCTGTCGTGTTCCAGCGAAGCTCCGCACCAGCAGAACGAAGAGCACCGAATATTACACTTGGGGACCATACATCCCTCTGGTCCCAGTATCGAATTCAATAATTCTAGGGCCTGAACTCCATAATATCCTCGTCCCTTCCACACACACCAAGCCTTGTTATCACATACTGGATTAGTGGTGCTGGAAAAGCACAGCAGTTCAGGCAGCATCCGAGGAGCAGTAAAATCAATGTTTCCGGCAAAAGCCCTTCATCAGGAATACAGGTTTCCAGCATCTGCAGTCATTGTTTTCACCTTGTTGTCACATAGTCTGTGATTACACACTGCCTTTCTTAGACACGAATAGTCCCCAATAACAGTTATTCACCTTCCCACGCAGATCGTTATCAACTCCCTTTCCTGTCCAACAGTTCTTCCCTCGCTTTGGGCTCTGTCCTGATCTATCATTAACTGCATCCGCCTTCCTCCCACAATATTTTTCGCATATTAACCGACATTTTCCCAATCACTATCAGTTCTGTGGAAGAGTCACCGGCAACCCCTGTTTTTCTTGTTTCTGATAAACAGCGTCCGCAGTTCTTTCAGCTTTTTGTTGAGGTAGAGTTGGAAATTGTTTCGAGAGACACAAGGAGAGGGGGGAGAGACAGAACAGACATGAACTGTTGATCTCCGTTGTTACTCATAACGTAAAATCATTGTAGTGCGATCGCTTCCCTTAACCGTGAAAGGAAGTGCGTGGGGCCTTGTGAGCTTGTAGCGCAACGTAAGCGCGTTTGACTCCCGATCTGAAGGTTGCGCGTTCACGTCGTGTCAAGCTCACTGAAGTTAACTTCGCCTAATCCAAATCAAGAAAAGCGTGCGCTCACTCCGGGTATCTGCTGAGTTAAGTCTTCTTTCTGGAAACTTTCGATCACACGCGTGAAGCTTTGCTGTCAGTTTGATTTGTGAGCCCTGTGTCAGAGAGGTGGTGTGCCCATTGGTTGGGTAAATGCTCAGCTCCCCCAATGTGAGAAATAAAACTACCCGGTAACTCTCGCACGTCTGCTTATGCTAGAAGACCCAAAGGTGGAATCATACCTCGAGAATAATGAACAACCTGCCAAGGGTGCAGCGAAGTCCTGAAACAGCTGAGATTTCTCAGTACGGAATACATTGTGCATTGCTTCCAGAATTACAAGCAGCAAAGAGTTTCAAGAACATCTGCTTCCCAATCTGTCTCCCTGCTCCCAGGACGCTGCTGTTTGTCCCGTCCCCAGGGACCGGGCTCTCTCCACTGGTGGATAATTGAAACATTTTGTTTCTATTTGCAAGCTGTACTCGTGGAAGACAGAGTCCATTCGCTCTTCTGCTCTCTCTCTCTCTCTCTCACTATCATTTGGGGTAGGAGACGTCAGTTACAGTAATGCGTAAGAAATGGGCAACTTTGAACTTTTAACCTGTTAAGGGAGAGACAGAAAGATGCTGTGCTGCCGGGACAGAGAGAAATGGACACCGGAGACTCTTCCCTCAGGTAAATTGGTATGAGTGCATTTTTGTGCAGCCTGCTTGGTGTGCAGAATTTGTCTTGACACAGCAATCCTGCAGAAAGTCTTTTGTTACACGGGCGTTAGTTTCTTTACTGCGGGAAGTGGACAAAAACAGCAAGTCACGTGTTTCAACTTCAGTTCATTGCCATCTGAGAGAAGAGGTTTCACACTTGAGATCAGAACACACCGACAGAAAGCAGGACAAGACAACTCAGAGCTCCACAAGCGTGCCACCGCAACTGTGTAAATTTGACTCGTGTATCGAAATGACATATTTAGTTCAGATACCCGAAGTTTTGGGAAGCAAGGTAAGGGAAAGGCAAGGGAAAGAGCAGAGCACCGTTGTACGGGAAAGTTGCGAAAGGTGACATTAAGCGAATTGCAGGGGATGGTTATGCTCCATCAACTGCTGGATTATGGTCCCAGCACTCTCCCGCTGCATCACGTTACGACAATGCACTAAAGCACATCCAGAGAAGAATTCAGCTTTTCCTCTGGTGCGTGGCATGCACGTTCGGGAATGATGTCAAAGATGTTGCTGCGCGCACGTGTCATATGCTGTTGAGCGCACGTGGGGAGGCTGTGTAAATATAAACTTGGTCGAAATTCCCATATTCTGTTGGTCGAACTGTGATTTCACTCTGAATCACAACATGTATCACAGCGCAGATGGAAGCCATGCGGCCCACCTTTGCTCTGTTGGTTCGACATAGGAAGTAAACGAGTGTCTCCATTCGTAACATTCTCTTGGCTGAGAGACATAGACTCATAAGAGATGTACAGCATGGAAACAGACCCTTCGGTCCATCCCGTCCATGCCAACCAGATAGCCCGACCCAATCTCGTCCCACCTGCCAGCGCCCGGCCCATATCCCTCCAAACCCTTCCTATTCATACACCCATCAAAATGCCTTTTAAATGCTGCAATTGTACCTGCCTTCACCACTTCCTCTGGCAGCTCATTCCATACACGTACGTGAAAACGTTGCCCCTTAGGTCTCTTTTATATCTTTCCCCTCTCACCCTAAACCTATGCCCTCTAGTTCTGGAATCCCCCACCCCAGGGGGAGCCTATTTACCCTATCCACGCCCCTCAAAATTTTGTAAACTTCTATAAGGTCACCCCACAGCCTCCGACGCTCCAGGGAAAACAGCCGCAGCCTGTTCAGCCTCTCCCTGTAGCACAAATGCTCCAACCCTGGCAAGTCTGCACATTGTTACGTCGAACACGAAAACCGAATTCCTTCCTCTTTGTCAATGACAGACAGGGACTTACTGAACCTAACCACTCCCTGTACGAAAACGTTCTTCCTAATGTCACTTTTACTTCTTTTCCTCGTGACTTTAAAACTCTGCCGAATCGTTGTGGATCCTTTCAGGTGTGGGAGCATTTTCACAACATTATTTTCTGTTTCTAGGTCCCTCATGACTTGGAAAGCTTCGGTTCTCCGAGGAGAGCTGTCCCAATTTTCCAATCTACCTTCATTGCTGACATTCCTCAAACACCGCACCACTCACGTCAACTTGTTCAACCCTATCTCCAACCATTTCACTTCCCTGTTCTCTGTCCCATTCGTACTCCAGGGAGCCTAACCTCGTTTCACGAAGGAGTTTTTTGAGAAAATTCACCACACATTTTTGTACACGTCAAGTTAAAAGAGGCGGGCGCATGCGGGATTTGAACACGCGACCTCTCGCAAGTCGGTGCAGGAAAAGACCTGAAGCGAGAATCATACGCCTGGACCAACGAGGCAGACAGCAAACACGCACTCAACTCCCCACGCCTCTTGAGCGACCTGAGACTTGCTCAGTATGAAACACATTTGAGATTGCTCGGAGGATTGCAAGCGGCAAAGAGTTTCCCGAACAGCTGCTTCTCATCCAGTCTCCCTGCTGCTGTTTCATTCCACTGCATTCGCTGCTCACAGTGTCGTTTCCCCAATGTAGCATGAAGCATAAACTGGGTGACTGCTTCGCAGAACATCCCGGTTCTGCCCGCGGAAAAAAAGCCCTGACCTTGTGGTTGCCTGCCACTTTAACACATCACCCTGTTCCCTGGTCAACATCTCTGTCTCAGGCTTGCAGCAGTGTTCTAGCTCCAGATGAAAGAACAACACCTCATTTTCCACTTGGTGACCTTACAGCCCTCCGGTCTTCAATATCGAGTTCCATAACTTTAGGGCCTGAACTCCCCCATGTCCTTGAACCCTACCACACAAACGACTCCTTGTTATCACCTCGTCTGCTATGACACACTACGTATTGTTAGCCGCTAACAGTCTCCATTAACAGTTATTCGCCCTCTCACGCGGATCGTTATTCACTCCTACGTCCTTCCTATTGTTCTCTCTCTGAGCTGGCGGCAAACACAGCAATGTACATCGGAGACTCTGAGCCAGCTGAAACTTGCTCAGTGTGAAGTACATTCCATATTGCTCCAAGAATTGCAAGCAGCAAAGCGTTTCCAGAACATCTGCTTGTCATTCTGTCCCCGGGGCGCTGATATTTGTCTCATCCCCAGGAACTGGACTACCTCCACTGGTGGATAATTAAACCATTTTATTTCTACTGGCACGTTGTTCTGGGGGGTGGGACGGGGTGTAGGGTGGGGGGCGGGTAGAGTCCATTCGCTCTTCTGCTCTCTCTCTCTCTCTCTCTCTCTGAAACCCTTGGGGTGAGAGGTGTCAGTTACATTAATGCGGGGAACATGAACAACTTTGATTGTGAACTTTCTCCAAGGGTCTGTTATCGGAGAGATAGAAAGATGCTGTTTTGGCAGGACAGAAAGAAATGGACACCGAGGACTCTTCGCTCAGGTAAATTCACATTGTTGTGCAGCCTTCTTGGTGTTCAGAAATCGTCTTCACGCAGCAATCTTAGGGAAAGTCTATTGCAAAGTGGGCATCGCTTTCTTTGCTGCGACCGCGCAGCAGTTAACATCTGAGCCCCAAGTGTCCCAGATGAAGAGAATCCGAGTGAAACCTTCACTCACTGAGAGTCATCCCCACGTCCCTGAGCTGAGGGACTGCAGGCAGTCCAACACGGAAGGGACGGTTAAAAATGAACCAGTTTTGCTCCCTCAGCCTCTCTGTCCCAGAGACAGGCAGTGGGACGGCATAAACACGGAGGATCATTCTCGCGCAGACAGAAGCCGTTCAGCCCATCGAGTCCTCGACGACTGTCTGTCACTTGTCTCTCTCTCTGAGGTTACTCACAATCGACCGCAAGGCATGTGTTTCAACATTTCCAGTTGATTGGCATTGCAGAGAACTGGGTTTGCGATTGAGTTCAGAGGAAACGGACAACGTCCAGAATACCACTGAGACCTCTAAAATCATGCCATTTCAATTGAGTGCATCGATATGCTACATGCCATTAAGTAGATGCAAAGGCTCTTGCAGAAAAGAGCAGCTCGAGGTGACATGGAACAATAGCAGAGGATGGTTTCGATCCATCGACCTCTGGGTTATGGGCCCAGCACGCACCCGCTGCGCCACTCTGCTGCCGCGCGCGGCGCGCCTTCCACAGAACACTTCAGGTTTTCGTCTGGCACGCGGCAGGCACGTTCGAGCCTGATGTCAAAGACCTCCACTGCTGTCGTGTAATATGCTGTTTCGCGGACGTATGGAGGCTGTGTAAATATAAACTTATTTCTAAATTCCCACATTCTGTTGGTCGAACTGTGATTTCACACTGAATCACAACATGTGTCACAGCGCAGACGGAGGCCATGCGGCCCACCTTCGCTCTGCTGGTTCTACACTTCAGTAAACGTGTGTCTCTATTCGTTTCATTCTCTCGCCTTCTCAGCGTAAATCTGCACATCTGAACGTGACCACCGAATTCCCTTTTGTGTCCATTGAATCTTCCTCTTTGTCAGTGTCAGACAGGGACTTACTGACCCTAACCACTCCCTGTACGTAAACGTTCTTCCTCATGTCACTTTTACTTCTTTTCCTCGTGACTTTAAAATTCTGCCGAATCGTTGTGGATCCTTTCAGGTGTGGGAGCATTTTCACAACATTATTTCCTGTTTCTAGGTCCCTCGTGACTTGGAAAAGTTCGGTTCTCCGAGGAGAGCTGTTCCAATTTTCCAATCTCCCTTGATTGTTGACATTCCTCAAACACAGCACCACTCACGTCAACCTGTTGAACACTATCTCCAACCATTTCACTTCCCTGTTTTCTGCCTCATTCGTACTCCAAACAGCCCAACCTCGTTTCACGAAGGCGTTTTTTGAGAAAATTAATCAGGCAATTTTGCACAAGTCAAGTTAAAAAACGCGGGCTGGTCCGGGATTTGAACCCGGGACCTCTCGCAACTCGGTACAGTAAAGGACCCACAGCGAGAATCATACGCCTTGACCAACGAGCCAGAGGGCTTGCGCGACCTGAGACTTGCTCAGTATGAAATACATTTGAGATTGCTCTGAGAATTGCAAACGGCAAAGAGTTTCCCGAACAGCTGCTTCTCATTCAGTCTCCCTGCTGCTGTTTGTCCCGTCCCCGGGAACCGGGCTCTCTCCACTGGCAGATAATTCAACCATTTTGTTTCGAAACTTTTCTCTGACACCCGAGTGGCCAGTGACAAGCATTGCCCTCCTCAACATAGGACACAGAGAACAGGAGAAGTCCACGCAGACCTCCACGAGTGTATCAACGCGACTGTGCACATTGGGCCAGTATATCACTGGGAAATATTTATGTCCAAGCTTTTTTCGGCAGCAGATGAGAGACGAGGTGAAGAACAGAGCGCTGTTATACCGGAAAGATGCTAAAGACGACATTGAGTGAATAGGAGAGAATGCTTTCTCAGCTGGGTTATGGTCCCAACACGCATCCGTTGTGCCAGGGGGTTCCACCTCGGTTCCACTCTTCCTTCACTCGCAACACCCCACACCCACCTCCCATAGTGCCAAGGCACTTTCCCCTGCAACCGCCGAATGTGTAACACCTGCCCATTTACCTGCTCCCTCCTGAATATCCAAGGGCTCAAACATACCTGCCAGGTGAAGCAGCACTTTTGCCACAACCTAGTCCACTGCATTCGCTGCTCACAGTCTCATTTCCCCAATGTAGCATGAAGCATAAACTGGGTGACTGCTTCGCAGAACATCCCGGTTCTGCCCGCGGAAAAAAAGGCCCTGACCTTGCGGTTGCCTGCCACTTTAACACATCACCCTGTTCCCTGGCCAACATCTCTGTCTCAGGCTTGCAGCAGTGTTCTAGCTCCAGATGAAAGAACAACACCTCATTTTCCACTTGGAGACCTTACAGCCCTCCGGTCTTCAATATCGAGTTCCATAACTTTAGGGCCTGAACTCCCCCATGTCCTTGACCCCTACCACACAAACGACTCCTTGTTATCACCTCGTCTGCTGTGACACACGACGTATTGTTAGCCGCTAACAGTCTCCATTAACAGTTATTCGCCCTCTCACGCGGATCGTTATTCACTCCTACGTCCTTCCTATTGTTCTCTCTCTGAGCTGGCGGCAAACACAGCAATGTACATCGGAGACTCTGAGCCAGCTGAAACTTGCTCAGTGTGAAGTACATTCCACATTGCTCCAACAATTGCAAGCAGCAAAGCGTTTCCAGAACATCTGCTTGTCATTCTGTCCCCGGGGCGCTGATATTTGTCTCATCCCCAGGAACTGGACTACCTCCTCTGGTGGATAATTAAACCATTTCATTTCTACTTGCACGTTGTTCTGCGGGGTGGGACGGGGTGTAGGGTGGGGTGCGGGTAGAGTCCATTCGCTCTTCTGCTCTCTCTCTCTCTCTCTCTCTCTGAAACCCTTGGGGTGAGAGGTGTCAGTTACATTAATGCGGGGAACATGAACAACTTTGATTGTGAACTTTCTCCAAGGGTCTGTTATCGGAGAGATAGAAAGATGTTGTGCTGGCAGGACAGAAAGAAATGGACACCGAGGACTCTTCGCTCAGGTAAATTCACATTGTTTGCAGCCTTCTTCACGCAGTTCAGAAATCGTCTTCACGCAGTAATCTTATGGAAAGTCTATTGCAAAGTGGGCATCGCTTTCTTTGCTGCGATCGCGCAGCAGTTAACATCTGAGCCCCAAGTGTCCCAGATGAAGAGAATCCGAGTGAAACCTTCACTCACTGAGAGTCATCCCCACGGCCCTGAGCTGAGGGACTGCAGGCAGTCCAACACGGAAGGGACGGTTAAAAATGAAGCAGTTTTGTTCCTCAGCCTCTCTGTCCCAGAGACAGGCAGTGGGACGGCATAAACATGTAGCATCATTCTCGCGCAGACAGAAGCCGTTCAGCCCATCGCGTCCACGGCGACTGTCTGTCACTTCTCTCTCTCTCTCTGAGGTTATTCACAATCGGTGGTATCCGTCCTAATAGTAGGGGACGATGTCTGAGTCGTGATGCGGTTTCTGACATGCTTGTCATTCTCGTCTGAACCAGGGTGGCGAATTACTGCAAGGAATGGACAAAACCGCAAGGCATGTGTTTGAACTTTACCAGCTGACTGGCATCGCAGAGAACTGGGTTTGCGATTCGGTTCAGAGGAAACAGACGAATACCAGAATACCACTGAGACCTCTAAAACCAGGCAACTTGATTTGACGAGTGCATCAATATGCGACATTTGGTAAGTGAATGCAACTTGCAGAAGAGAGCACCAATCTTAAGGTGAACTTACTGGAGGTGACATTGAACAATAGCAGAGGATGGTTTCGATCCATCGCCCTCTGGGTTATGGGCCCAGCACGCTCCCGCTGCGCCACTCTGCGGCCGCGCCCGTCGTCCCTTCCACAGAACACTTCTAGTTTCCGTCTGGCACGCGGCAGGCACGTTCGAGCCTGATGTCAAAGACCTCCACTGCTGTCGTGTAATATACTGTTTCGCTGACGTATGGAGGCTGTGTAAATATAAACTTATTTCTAAATTCCCACATTCTGTTGGTCGAACTGTGATTTCACACTGAATCACAACATGTGTCACAGCGCAGACGGAGGCCATGCGGCCCACCTTCGCTCTGCTGGTTCTACACTTAAGTAAACGTGTGTCTCTGTTCGTTTCATTCTCTCGCCTTCTCAGCGTAAATCTGCACATCTGAACGTGGCCACCGAATTCCCTTTTGTGTCCATTGAATCTTACTCTTTGTCAAAGACAGACAGGGACTTACTGACCCTAACCACTCCCTGTACGAAAACGTTCTTCCGAATGTCACTTTTACTTCTTTTCATTGTGACTTTAAAATTCTGCCGAATTTTTGAGGTAGAGGTAAACAGCCAAAGATAATCACCGTCACTGCTTCCCTTCCATCGACTCAACTTTGTGAAACGGTATCTTTCACTGGCAAATAAAACACCTTTGTCCTCAGGTGCCTGCTTCATTTCGACCACGACTTCACGCCCCTCACTGTTCTAGTCTCATTTCCAAATACTTGGCTCATAGCCTCAAAAGCAGCTCTGTGGGTATCTGCTTGTTCCACCCTGACAGGCAGCGGGTTGCAGATTCCCGACCAGTCCCAATGTGATTGAAATATTTCAACCCCTCCACTGGTTTGCATCTTTAAAAAAGCCGTGGAGAAATCTCCCTTTCCTTTTGACGACAGTTCTCAACTGTAGTCGGCAGGGTTCACACCTGCGTGGGGAAACCGCAATGGATTTCATGTCTATCGCATTCACCACTCGGCCCACCAATACAGAACCATACTAACAGCTTCATTTCCCAGATATCTCTGCCTGTGGAGCTGAGAAAGAGTGAATCATTGCAGAGTTTGTTTGAATCCAATCATTTCACAGGTTTCGAAAGGGTTAAATATCTGCACATGGCGAGTCTGAAAGATGAAATGGACGTTCAGTTAAAAAGAAATACAGAAATGGCAGGAGCAACTTAGCAGGTCAGGTAGCATCTGTAGAAAGAGAATCAGAGACAACATTTCAGAACGTTTTTTTTCCTCATCCAGGTGCAGCCAAACCTACTGAGTTGCTCCAGCAGTTTCGCTTTCTGTCTCGGACTGTCAGCATCCGCAGTCCTTTGCGTTAGAAATTCAATCAATTCAGAAACCCCTTTGTGCTTCCTCAGTGGAAAAGATTTCCGTTTGGGAAACATTTTCCTGACACCATTAAAAACGCGCAACTTTGCGACCAAGAAAGCGGCAGGAGCGTGAACAACAAACACGCCGGCCCTGCGTAGTCTCGAACAATGAGCCATCAGATTACGAGCCGAACGCGCTGACCAATTGCGCCACAGAGACAGGCCCGAGCATCACGCGCACAGTCTCGTTGAGGAAGCTACTATTCAATTCATAATTCAACCTGCCCCGCCCAGAATTACCATTGTCTTCTATCAGTTCAAACACAGCGAATACTGCAGAAAGCCAACGGGTCGAGCTGCATCTGTGGAAAGGTAAACAGAGCCGACGTTTTGAGTGTGTTACGGTTTTTGTTCAGAACTCAGTGTTTTGCCTCTTCCCGAAGTTGGTCCAGGTCTGTGTCTCAATTGGCAAACACATGGCAAGTGCAGTGCCGCAATGTGAAGTTATCGCCGTGCCTGTTTAAAAAAAAGCAGTGCATTGTTTAAATGGTGATATATTGGAATGTGGAGAAAGTGAGGACTAGAGGTGAAAGTCGAAAAATGTGGCACTGGAAAAGCAGAACAGGTCAGGTAGCATCTGAGGAGCAGGACAGTGAACGTTTCGGACACAAGCCCTTCATCAGGAATGATGTATGGATGTACAAAGGGGTCTCAGAGTCCCTCCACACCAGTCAATGCCAGTTGTCGGGCAGATGCAGCAGGCAATGAGCGAGGCAAGTGGTATATTACGAAGAGGAATTCAGTTTAGAACTGGGGTCATTGA
Source organism: Chiloscyllium plagiosum (assembly GCF_037043375.1). Lineage (NCBI taxonomy): Eukaryota > Metazoa > Chordata > Chondrichthyes > Orectolobiformes > Hemiscylliidae > Chiloscyllium > Chiloscyllium plagiosum. The sequence goes on from NW_028270165.1 coordinate 22,308,576, forward strand.
ACATATTCAAGGCTAAATTCATCTGAGTTTTGAACAACAAAGAAGTGGATGGTTATGGGGTGGAGGTAAGAAAATGGTTTTAAGACCAGTACAGGTCGGTCACAGAGTATGACAGCACTGAACAGACCCTTCATCCAACTAGCCCATGCTGAGTATGTTCTCAAACTAAACTCGCCCCACCTCCCAGTGTTTGGCCCATAAACCTTCGAACCTTTCATATTCATGTACTTATCCAAATGTTTTTTAAACGTTGTAACTCTGCGTGTATAAAATCATGAGGGGTATGGATAGGATAAATAGACAAACTCTTTTCCCAGGGGTGGGGGAGTCCAGAACGAGAGGGCATGGGTTTAGCATTAGAGGGGAAAGATACAAAAGAGATCTAAGGGGCAACGTTTTCACGCAGAGGATTGTACGTTTATTGAATGAACTGCCAGAGGAAGTGGTGAAGACTAGTACGATTGCAACATTTAAAAGGCATTTGGTTAGGTATATGAATAGGACGGGTTTGGAGGGATATGGGGCCGTGTGCTGTCAGGTGGGACGAGATTGGGTTGGGATAGTTGGTCAGCATGGACAAGTTGGACCAAACAGTCTGTTTCTGTGCTGTACATCTCTGTGACTCTATGACTTCTTCTGGACATTCATTCTGCACTCAGACCACTCTCTTAAAAACGATCCTTGTTCTGTCTTTATAAAATCTTTCTCTACTCACCTCAAAATATTTGCTCCCCGATCCTGAAACCCCCAGCTGAGGGAAAGGACACCTGCTGTTCACCTCATCCGTATCCCTCATGGTTTTATAATCCTCTACATGCAGTGCGTAGTGGCTCATTGAAATAATGTCCTGATGCAGCTTCGTTTGTGGGTGTTGGGATGATTGCTTCTGTGGTTAAGCACTTGGTTTGCGTGTGTTGTTTTTTCTGTAGACGCTAGTGTGAAGTTCCCTATTGACTGTTCGCTCTACTGTGACATCTAAGAATGGCACTTTGTTGTTGTTCTCCTCCTCTTCAAACCAGGAGCCCCCTCAGGCCATAGTCTCACTACTTGGAACACCAATATACAGACTAGTCAAAGGCCTCCACTGAAGACTAGAACACCAAGTCGAAGATTCACGCCACTCCATTTTCTCCATCCAAGAATTCCTGAACACCAAAGACACTAAGTTAGAAGAGGATGGAATAATGCTGTCCTTTGACATAACAGCCCTGTTCACATCCATTAACATCAACGTGGCCAAAGAAAACTGGAGACACTACTCGAAGAACCAAAGACACAAACACAGCACCAACTTCATCTGCAAAGATAGCACTATCCAGCTCGTGGAACTGTGCCTTAACCACCCACTTCATATTCAGTAACAAGCCTCAAACAAATCAACGAAACACCCATGAAACCACCAGTATCAGGATTCCTAGCAGAAGCAATAATGCACAGTCTCAAACCAACAGCCCTTCCAACGATCCAAACCAAACTTTGTGTCCGCCACAGTGATGACACTTTTGTCATCAAAAAATGAAGTAAATTAGAGGAAACCTACAATACCATCAACAATATCCTTACTGGCATAAAATTCACAAAAGAGGAGAACAACAACAAAGTGCCATTTCTAGATGTCACAGTAGAGCGAACAGTCAATGGTAAATTCAAAACAGCGTCTACAGGAAAAAAACACACACGAACCAAGTACTTAGCTACAGAAGCAATGATCCCTACACATACAAACAAGCCTGAATCAGGCGATTTCAACGAGGCAAAACACACTGCAGTAACCAGTAACGACGAAGACCAATAAGGAACTGTACAGCGCATTTAAGGAGAATGGGTAGGCAAAATATCCACTAAGAAATACTTCCCTGACCGGGAATCGAACCCGGGCCGCAGCGGTGAAAGCGCCGAATCCTAACCACTAGACCACCAGGGAGACAGCAGCGCCACCTCACAGCTCTAATGTAACTTGCTTCCCTGCCCGGAAATCGAACCTGGGCCACGATCGTGAGAAGGCTTCCACCAATGTCATTGCTTGTATCCATTGCTCCCGATGCGGTCTCCTCTACATTGGGGAGACTGGAGACTCCTCGCAGTGTCAAGTCACAGCGCTTGAGGGAACATCTCCACGACACCCGCAGCAATCAACCCCATCACCCTCTGGCCCAACATTTCAACCCCCCTCCCACTCTGCCGAGAACATGCAGGTCCTGGGCCTCCTCCATCGCCGCTCACTCCCCACCCGATGCCTGAAGGAAGCACGCCCACCTTTCGCCTCGGATAAATTCAACCCCAGGACATCAATGTGGACTTCACCAGTTTCCTCATTTCCCCTCCCCCCACCTTACCTCAGTTCCAACCTTCCAGCTCAGCGCTGTCCTCATGACCTGTCCTACCTGCCAATCTCCCTTCTCAACTGTTCGCTCCACCCTCCTCTCTGACCTGTCACCTCCATCCCCACCCCCATTCACCTATTGTACTCTTTGCTACCTTCGGCCCAGCACCCCCCAATTTATCTCGCCATCCCTGGAAGCGTCCTGCCTCTATTCCTGATGAAGGGCTTAAGCCCGAAATGTCGATTTTCCTGCTCCTCGGAAGCTGTCTGACCTGCTGTGCCTTTCCAGTACCACTCTGATCTAAACTCTGGTTTCCAGCATCTGCAGTCCCCACTTTTGCCTACCCAATAAACCCAGTGTGACGATTTCACATCAACAAACTGACACTGGCAGACACAACGTCTGCAGAAACCCTAGCCACATTACTTTACATTAAAGACATCTGTGAAATGATTTCCAGATACTTCAACCCTCTCAGCATTAAACAACGGCTAGTGAACCTTAAATACCCTATACAAACAACCCGCAAACGAATGTTATTTACAAAATACCATACAAGGAAATACATGAACTCTGCCGCACAGTTCTCTGTGGCAAGAAATGCTGGGATGAGATAAGGAAGATTTTTTCAGCCAAAACGAATCGGCACTAACTGGACAGCCATTTAAAATCAACGCTGTCAGGCCAGGATGGAAGACCGGAAGGGATAATCAGTTTTCTTATTTCCTGAAGATTTACAAAGCTGAGACTGGGTTTTGGCGTTTCTTCCCTTTCCACTCCCAGGAGCCGCAGTGGTTGGGGCGGTGAGTTGGGGAAAGTGAAATGTGCCCGTGAGCAGCGTGTGGGGCTCTTTCAGCTTCCCCTCCTCTGACAGCGCTGTGACGTGACTCTGATGTTCTCAGGGACACTTACTGACGCGAAACAGTGAAAAGAGTCTCGTTCCTGCAGATCAGGAATTCAAACCGTATGCCGGCTTCAGGACAATGAGAAAGATTAATTGGGGTGTGTGAAGAAGCTGTGAGCTGCATTTCAAACATGTAGGTGGAGTCACATGCGTCATCCATTGCGCCCCCGGCCCTGTGCGGACCTGACGCCGCCATGCTGCAGAGTTCTGACGTTCTCCGGACATGCACAGCAATGGGAACATTCACAAGGTGAACAGCCAAAGATAATCACCATCACTGCTTCCCTTCCATCGACCCAACTTTGTGAAGCAGTATCTTTCACTGGCAAATAAAACACCTTTGTCCTCAGGTGCCTGCCTCATTTCGACCACGACTTCACGCCCCTCACTGTTCTCGTCTCATTTCCAAACACTTGGCTCATATCCTCAAAAGCAGCTCTGGGGATATCTGCTTGTTCCACCCTGACAGGCAGTGGGTTGCAGATTCCCGATCAGTCCCAATGTGATTGAAATATTTAAACCCCTCCACTGATTTGCATCTTTAAAAATCCGTGAAACAATCTCCCTTTCTTTCTGACGACAGTTCTCAACTGTAGTCGGCAGGGTTCACACCTGCGTGGGGAACCCGCAATGGATTTCATGTCCATCGCATTCACCACTCTGCCCACCAATACAGAACCACACTGACAGCTTCGTTTCGCAGGTCTCTCTGCCCGTGGAGCTGAGAAAGAGTAAATCATTGCAGAGTTTGTTTGAATCCAATCACTTCACAGTTTTCGAAAGGGTTAAATATCTGCAAATGGCGATTCTGGGTGCTTCATCCCGAAAGATGAAATGGACGTTCAGTTAAAAGCAAAACCAGAAATTGCAGGAGCAAGGCAGCAGGTCAGGCAGCATCTGTAGAAAGAGAATCAGAGACATTTCAGAACTTTTTTTTACCTCATCCAGGAACATCCAAAACTACTGAGTTGCTCCAGCAGTTTCGCTTTCTGTCTCGGACTGTCAGCATCCGCATTCCTTTACGTTAGAAATTCAATCAATTCAGAAACCCCTTTGTGCTTCCTCAGTGGAAACGATTTCCGTTTGGGAAACATTTTCCTGACACCATTAAAAACGCGCATCTTTGCAGCCAAGAAAGCAGTAGGAGCGTGAACAGCAAACGCCCCGTCTCCGGGTGATCTCGAACCACCAACCTGCCGGTTAACAGCCGAACGCGCTGACCAATTGCGCCACAGAGACAGGTGCGCCCAGCGCCCGCACTGTCTCGTTGAGGAAGCTACTATTCAATTAATAATTTAACCTTCCCGCCCAGAATTACCATTGTCTTCTATCAGTTCAAACACGGCGAATACTGCAGAAAGCCAACGGGTCGAGCTGCATCCGTGGAAAGGTAAACAGAGCCGACGTTTTGAGTGTGTTACCGTTTTTGTTCAGAACTCAGTGTTTTGCCTCTTCCCGAAGTTGGTCCAGGTCTGTATCTCAATTGGCAAACACATGGCAAGTGCAGTGCCGCAATGTGTAGTTATAGCCTTGGCTGTTTAAAAAAAAAGCAGTGCATTGTTTAAATGGTGATATATTGGAATGTGGAGAAAGTGAGGACTAGAGGTGAAAGTCGAAAAATGTGGCACTGGAAAAGCAGAACAGGTCAGGCAGCATCTGAGGAGCAGGACAGTGAACGTTTCGGGCACAAGCCCTTCATCAGGAATGATGTGTGGATGTATAAAGGGGTGTCAGAGTCCCTCCATTCCAGTCAATGCCAGTTGTCGGGCAGATGCAGCAGGCAATGAGCGAGGCAAGTGGTATATTACGAAGAGGAATTCAGTTCAGAAGTGGGGTCATTGAACATATTCAAGGCTAAATTCATCTGAGTTTTGAACAACAAAGAAGTGGATTGTTATGGGGGAGGTAAGAAAATGGTTTTAAGACCAGTACAGGTCAGTCACAGAGTATGACAGCACTGAACAGACCCTTCATCCAACTCGTCCATGCTGAGTATGTTCTCAAACTAAACTCGCCCCACCTACCAGTGTTTGCCCATAAACCTTCGAACCTTTCATATTCATGTACTTATCCAAACGTTGTAACTCTGCGTGTATAAAATCATGAGGGGTATGGATAGGATAAATAGACAAAGTCTTTTTCCCTGGGGTGGGGGAGTCCAGTACGAGAGGACATGGGTTTAGCATTAGAGGGGAAAGATACAAAAGAGATCTAAGGGGCAACGTTTTCACGCAGAGGATTGTACGTTTATTGAATGAACTGCCAGAGGAAGTGGTGAAGTCTAGTACGATTGCAACATTTAAAAGGCATTTGGTTAGGTGTATGAATAGGAAGGGTTTGGAGGGATATGGGGCCGTGCGCTGTCAGGTGGGACTAGATTGTTTTGGGATAGTTGGTCGGCATGGACAAGTTGGACCAAACAGTCTGTTTCTGTGCTGTACATCTCTATGACTCTATGACTTCTTCTGGACATTCATTCTGCACTCAGGCCACTCTCTTAAAAAACGATCCTTGTCCTGTCTTTATAAAATCTTTCTCTACTCACCTCAAAATATTTGCTCCCTGATCCTGAAAACCCCAGCTGAGGGAAAGGACACCTGCTGTTCACCTCATCCGTATCCCTCATGATTTTATAATCCTCTATATGCAGTGTGTAGTGGCTGATTGAAATAATGTCCTGATGCAGCTTCGTTTGTGGGTGTTGGGATGATTGCTTCTGTGGTTAAGCACTTGGTTTGCGTGTGTTGTTTTTCTGTAGACGCTAGTTTGAAGTTCACTGTTGAGTGTTCGCTCTACTGTGACATCTAAGAATGGCACTTTGTTGTTGTTCTCCTCCTCTTCAAACCAGGAGCCCCCCTCAGGCCATAGTCTCACTACTTGGAACACCAATATACAGACTAGTCAAAGGCCTCCACTGAAGACTAGAACACCAAGTCGAAGATTCACGCCACTCCATTTATTCCATCCAAGAATTCCTGAACACCAAAGACACTAAGTTAGAAGAGGATGGAATAATGCTGTCCTTTGACAGAACAGCCCTGTTCACATCCATTAACATCAACGTGGCCAAAGAAAACTGGAGACACTACTCGAAGAACCAAAGACACAAATACAGCACCAACTTCATCAGCAAAGATAGCACTATCCAGCTCGTGGAACTGTGCCTTAACCACCCACTTCATATTCAGCAACAAGCCTCAAACAAATCAACGAAACACCCATGAAACCACAAGTATCAGGATTCCTAGCAGAAGCAATAATGCAGTCTCAAACCAACAGCCCTTCCAACGATCCAAACCAAACTTTGTGTCCGCCACAGTGATGACACTTTTGTCATCAAAAAATGAAGTAAATTAGAGGAAACCTACAACACCATCAACAATATCCTTACTGGCATAAAATTCACAAAAGAGGAGAACAACAACAAAGTGCCATTTCTCGATGTCACAGAAGAGTGAGCAGTCAATGGTAAATTCAAAACAGCGTCGACAGGAAAACAACACACACGAATCAAGTCATTAGCTACAGAAGCAATGATACCTACACATGCAAACAAGCTGAATCAGGACACTATTTCAACGAGGCACGACACACTGCAGTAGCCAGTAACGACGAAGGCCAATAAGGAACTGTACAGCGCATTTAAGGAGAATGGGTAGGCAAACGATTCACAGAGAAACACTTTCCTGACCGGGAAACGAACCCGGGCCGCAGCGGTGAAAGCGCCGAATCCTAACCACTAGACCACCAGGGAGACAGCAGTGCCACCTCACAGCTCTAATGTAAATTGCTTCCCTGCCCGGAAATCGAACCTGGGCCACGATCGTGAGAAGGCTTCCACCAATGTCATTGCTTGTATCCATTGCTCCCGATGCGGTCTCCTCTACATTGGGGAGACTGGAGACTCCTCGCAGTGTCAAGTCACAGTGCTTGAGGGAACATCTCCACGACACCCGCAGCAATCAACCCCATCACCCTCTGGCCCAACATTTCAAACCCCTCCCACTCTGCCGAGAACATGCAGGTCCTGGGCCTCCTCCATCGCCGCTCACTCCCCACCCGATGCCTGAAGGAAGCACGCCCACCTTTCGCCTCGGATAAATTCAACCCCAGGACATCAATGTGGACTTCACCAGTTTCCTCATTTCCCCTCCCCCCACCTTACCTCAGTTCCAACCTTCCAGCTCAGCGCTGTCCTCATGACCTGTCCTACCTGCCAATCTCCCTTCTCAACTGTTCGCTCCACCCTCCTCTCTGACCTGTCACCTCCATCCCCACCCCCATTCACCTATTGTACTCTTTGCTACCTTCGGCCCAGCACCCCCCAATTTATCTCGCCATCCCTGGAAGCGTCCTGCCTCTATTCCTGATGAAGGGCTTAAGCCCGAAATGTCGATTTTCCTGCTTCTCGGAAGCTGTCTGACCTGCTGTGCCTTTCCAGTACCACTCTGATCTAAACTCTGGTTTCCAGCATCTGCAGTCCCCACTTTTGCCTACCCAATAAACCCAGTGTGACGATTTCACATCAACAAACTGACACTAGCAGACACAACGTCTGCAGAAACCCTAGCCACATTACTTTACATTAAAGACATCTGTGAAATGATTTCCAGACAACTCAACCCTCTCAGCATTAAACAACGGCTAGTGAACCTTAAATACCCTATACAAACAACCCGCAAACGAATGTTATTTACAAAATACCATACAAGGAAATATATACATGAACTCTGCCGCACAGTTCTCTGTGGCAAGAAATGCTGGGATGAGATAAGGAAGATTTTTTTCAGCCAAAACGAATCGGCACTAACTGGACAGCCATTTAAAATCAACGCTGTCAGGCCAGGATGGAAGACCGGAAGGGATAATCAGTTTTCTTATTTCCTGAAGATTTACAAAGCTGAGACTGGGTTTTGGTGTTTGTTCTCTTTCCACTCCCAGAAGCCGCAGTGGTTGGGGCGGTGAGTTGGGGAAAGTGAAATGTGCCCGTGAGCAGCGTGTGGGGCTCTTTCAGCTTCCCCTCCTCTGACAGCGCTGTGACGTGACTCTGATGTTCTCAGGGACACTTACTGACGCGAGACAGTGAAAAGAGTCTCGTTCCTGCAGATCAGGAATTCAAACCGTATGCCGGCTTCAGGACAATGAGAAAGATTAATTGGGTTGTGTGAAGAAGCTGTGAGCTGCATTTCAAACATGTAGGTGGAGTCACATGCGTCATCCATTGCGCCACTGGCACTGTGCGGACCTGACGCCGCGATGCTGCAGAGTTCTGACGTTAACACGGACATGCGCAGCAATGGGAACATTCACAAGGTGAACAGCCAAAGATAATCACCGTCACTGCTTCCATTCCATTGTACCAAATTTGTGAAGCAGTATCTTTCACTGGCAAATAAAACACCTTTGTCCTCAGGTGCCTGCCTCATTTCGACCACGACTTCACGCCCCTCACTGTTCTAGTCTCATTTCCAAACACTTGGCTCATATCCTCAAAAGCAGCTCTGCGGGTATCTGCTTGTTCCACCCTGACAGGCAGTGGCCTGCAGATTCCCGACCAGTCCCAATGTGATTGAAATATTTCAACCCCTCCACTGATTTGCATCTTAAAAGAAAACGTGGAGCAATCTCCCTTTCTTTTTGACGACAGTTCTCAACTGTAGTCGGCAGGGTTCACACCTGCGTGGGGAACCCGCAATGGATTTCATGTCTATCGCATTCATCTCTCGGCCCACCAATACAGAACCACACTGACAGCTTCATTTCCCAGGTCTCTCTGCCTGTGGAGCTGAGAAAGAGTGAATCATTGCAGAGTTTGTTTGAATCCAATCACTTCACAGGTTTCGAAAGGGTTAAATATCTGCAAATGGCGGGTCTGGGTGTTTCATCCCGAAAGATGAAATGGACGTTCAGTTCAAAACAAAACCAGAAATTGCAGGAGCAACTCAGCAGGTCAGGCAGCATCTGTAGAAAGAGAATCAGAGACAACATTTCAGAACTTTTTTTTCCTCATCCAGGAACATCCAAAACTACTGAGTTGCTCTAGCAGTTTCGCTTTCTGTCTCGGACTGTCAGCATCCGCATTCCTTTACGTTAGAAATTCAATCAATTCAGAAACCCCTTTGTGCTTCCTCAGTGGAAAAGATTTCCGTTTGGGAAACATTTTCCTGACACCATTAAAAACACGCATCTTTGCAGCCAAGAAAGCGGTTGGAGCGTGAACAACAAACGCGCCGCCTCCGGGTGGTCTCGAACCACCAACCTGCCGGTTAATAGCCGAACGCGCTGACCAGTTGCGCCACAGAGACAAGCCCGGGGCTTCTTGCACAGTCTCCTTGAGGAAGTTACTATTCAATTCATAATTCAACCTGCCCCGCACAGAAGTACCATTGTCAAAGCACTGATAACATGGTAGTCTGGTGTCAGCTCGATTTCAGGTCCTGATTTCTCTGTCCTCTGGTCCCCCTGTTCCCACAGAGGAAAATGTTGTCTGTTCTCAGCTCTACTCGATTTCTGCTGAATCTTTGACCCCCTTTTACACCTTCTGGAGCAATAAAATATTCTGTGCCTCCAGGAAATGACACCTTATGTTGTCCCCCTCCTGATTTTAAAAATCTCTATAAAGTTATCTGTCAACTTGCTAGGCTTCGTTGGAAAAATGTCCCAGCTTCTTCTTAACTCAACCCCTCCATTCCCAGCAGCACGCTGGTAAAGTAGGGAATAGGGATTTGTATCAAATCACATAAATGTACTGTCTGAAAAAATCTGGCTGTGTTCTTGCCTGAGATATTGAGAGTCCCTGTTGTAAGTAATTACGAATGCAATTATTTTGGTCACAGAATTGAACAATCATTTTGCAACAAAGGGATCTACTCTGATAAGGAGGTAGTGGTCATTTCTAGGGTAACTGAACAGTTTGTAGATCAGGGAGATGAAGTTCCAGACACTTGGGAAAGGCAAGAAATGACTGTGATAAATAAGACAAAGAACTGTGGATGCTGGAAAACTGAAACAAAAACTGACAACACTGGAAAAACTCAGCAGGACTGGAAGCATATGTGGAGAAAAAGCAGAGTTAAGGTTTCCAATCCAACAACTCCTCTTCAGGATTCTGAAATAATTTGTGAGAACCTCTTAAGACTACTGCTCCGCTTTAAGACCATAATACACAGGAGCAGGATGAGGAATTCTCATTATGTTCACATGAAGCACTTTGAGATAGTTAACTGTACCACAGGTATTATTTGAATGCAGCTTGTATCCCTATCTTAATACCTGAAAATAGAGGGTCATATTTTAAAAGTAGAAGACAAAAATGAGGATGATTTTTTTTCTTTCTGATGGTTGTGTGTCTTCCTCAAAAGGCAGTGAATTCAAAGTCTTTAAGGCAGAGGTAGACAGGTTCTTGCTAACCAAGTGGGTGACAGATTGTCGGGGATGTGGAGGAATGTAGAGCTGAGGTTGTATTCAGATCAGCCATGATCTTATTGAATGTTGCAGCAGGCTCGTAGGGCCGAGTGGCCGACTCCCGCCCTTTGTATCAAGCAGTCTGTGTCTCCCCTCTTTTTGCTATGAACTGGATAATTCCTTTCCAATATTGTGCCTTGCAGACAGTTAAGTGAACACCAGGTGGCCTCCTATTGGGAGCAGGCATATTGTAGCAATTGCAATATTTCTTGTGTTAATTTTGTTGCTTCTTACTCAGTATTGCTGAGAATCATCTAAATAAAAACCAAAACACTTCTATAATTATCGCACCAATGGAAGTGTTGGTCTGGATGCAACATTGTTGAATAAGCCATTCCCAGCTTTTCCAGAATTCTGTGTTGAAAGCCCTCGAGTCTGGTTTCTACCCCTGAAACAGTTCTTAGCAAGGTCATATTTGACATCCTTTGTAACGGTGACAGGGATGAACATTCCCTCGTCGACCTGTGGACAGCCTTGATCAGAGTTAATGACAGTACTGACCCTCTCGAATATCGCTGTATCCTCTGGGAGGGTCTGCTTTCAGTGTCTTCCGTTCTTATTTATTTAACCGTAGCTGCTGGTGTTGGCATCTATACTGATGATATCCAACTGTGCCTGAACACCACTTCTCTCCCGACTCCTCTGTCATTCATAATTTACCAATAATTTCATCTGAATGCCTGCCCAATTTCCAGCATTGGATAACCATAAACATTCCCTTAGTTAAATATTGTGAAGTGTGAAGCCATTGTTTTAGTCCCCAAGTTCGACCTGAGCACCCCCCGCCCCTCCCCCAACCCCAGTAACTCTGTTGACATCCTTCTTGACACATTTAAACTAGGATCGATAGATTCGTGATCAGTCGGGGGATGAACAGTTACAGGAAAAGGGCAGGAAAGTGGATGTGGGGAATGCCAGATCAGCCACGATCCTACTGAATGGAGGAGCAGGCTCAAGAGGCTGAATGGCGTATTGCTGTTCCTATTTCTTGTGGATCTCGAGCCCTTACCTCTGATAAAGGGCCCTGGCTTCAGTATGTGCCATTACTGAGAGTGTTGATGTTCCCTTGTGTAATATCAACAACTTAGCAGCTGCTGAAACCTCTTGCTCCTTTGTTACCTCTGAACACAATATGCCAATGTGTTCAGGGGAGGCGATGGCCACTTTATTGTCACCAGACCATTCACCCAGGTAATGTTCACGGGACTTGGGTTCAAAACCTGGCACGGCAGATGGTGGAATTGAATTCAATATAAATCTGGAATTAAGAGTCAAATGATGAAATCGTTGTGGTTTGTTGTAAAAACTTATCTGGTTTCCTGCTGTCCAAACCTGGTCTGATCTACATGTGATTCAGATCCAATGTCAGCTGGTTGAATCTTCACTGCACTTTCAATCAAAACCTCCAGGCGGAGGTTCACTATAACCTCCCTACTTTTATATTCCATTTAAAGGCCAATCTCCCTTTTGCCTTCCCGATTACTCACTGAACTTGGATGAAGAGTTCATGTCATCCTTACCACCTGCATTCTAATCAACTGTCTCTACTGCAGTCTTGGCAATAGTACATTCACTTTACTTATCCAAGTAATTCATATACATGTCGTAAATAATTTTGTGCCCCAGCACTGATCCCTGTGGAACGTTGCTAGTTGTAAGTTGCGATCCTGAGCATGCACCTTATCCCTCCTGTATCATTGGTTAGCCAATCATCTATCCATACGATTAGACTGTTTCCAATATCATGTGCATATCATTGGCTCTGCCAGCAAGTCTTCCCAAACCGTCCTTGAAAGAGTGGTGGTGAGCTGCCTCTTAAATTGCTTCACAAATATGATGTGGTCTATAATAAAGGTTCAGGAGCGAGTTCCAGGATTTTGATCAATAACATCGAAGCAATGCGTATATGTCACAGTTGGAATGTTGTGTTCACACTTATCTCCTCTTGCTGGTTGAAGTGATGGAGTGTAAGTTGCTCTTGAACAGCCGCCACTCATATAATCAAGCCAGACAGATCGATTGTGGCCAGAGACACTGCCATTTTGACTTCTCATCAATCAACAATTTAATAGCTTTAAATTAAGGGGGGGTAGATATAGGACTGATGTTAGGGGTAGGTTCTTCACTCAGCGAGTTGTTAGTTCATGGAATGCCCTGCCAGTAACAGTGGTGGACTCTCCCTCTTTATGGGCATTTAAGAGGGCATTGGATAGGTATATGGAGGATAGTGGGTTAGTGTAGTTTAGGTGGGCTTGGATCGGCGCAACATCGAGGGCCCAAGGGCCTGTACTGCGCTGTATTCTTCTATGTTCTATGTTCTATGTTCTATGTTCTATGTTCTATGTTCTATGTTCTAACATTCTTTCCATCCATGTTTTAGTCACATCAAACTGCCTCGCAATGCTGTATGGCCACAGTAAACTATAATAACGTGAAGATCGCTGGGATGATTTTCTACATCCGACTGCAATATAATCACAAATCATTGTTTCCAGTTTTGGTGGAACAAATGACATCGTATTGGTGGATAATTACAGTTAGTGCAGACACAGCTATCCATCGATATATATTAATTCTGATCACTTCAATGGCCAAATTTCAATTCAGAAACCAAGTGCACTCGGCTGCTTGTAACATAGACAACATGACAAAGTGGCTCATAGGAGGAGAAATGGTGCATTGAGGAGGAGTGAAATGTTTGCTTTTGGTCACCTCCACAATTGTTAGAAAAACAGGTTGAAACGATTCTTAAAAGGTGGCTGAAGTAATAATGTGGCATAACACTTCAGACAGCGCAAAGTGGAAGATCACTTTCTAGTGGAAGAAAAAGATATCTCTTATTTCTGAAAGAACTGGGAAACAGAAGAGGGAATGAAATCTGACTTGGGAGCTATTTCCTATTTGTTGAGAATGTTGTTTCATAACAGTCTTGGTTTAGAGCATAAGCTCTTCATCAGGAATAAAGGGTGGCCCAAGGGGGCTGAGAGGTAAATGGGAAGGAAGTGGGGCTGGATGAATGGCAGCTGGGAATTCAATAGGTAGATGGAGGTAGGTATTGATGGTAATACGTCAGAGATGAGGGTGGAGCAAATAGGTGAGAAGCAAGGTGGACAGGTATGACAGGTCAAGAGGTTGGTGTCGAAATGGAAGGTTGGATCTGGGACAAGGTGGGGGAGAGGAAATGAGGAAACTGATGAAATCTACATTGATACCATGTGGTTGGAGGGTCCCAAGTCAGAAGGTGAGGTGTTTTTCTTACAAGCGTCGGGTAGCAAGAGTTTGGCAGTGGAGGCAGCCCAGGACTTGCATGTCCTTGGCGGAATGGGAGAGCGAGTTAAAGCGTTCAGCCACAGGGCGTCGGTCGTTTAGTTTTAGTGTCCCAGAGCTGTTCCCTGAAACGTTCCGCGAGTTGGCGTCCAGTTTCCCCAATGTGGATGAGACCATATTGCAAGCAATGGACATAATCTTATAAATAGATTGCATAAATCTTAGCCTGCCAGAGCTCTTTTCTTTAAGTAACTTAATGAAAATTTTAACTAAATTGGGTGACTGCATGAAACGGTTTGTTGGTCAGATTTGAATCATCACTCCCAAATAAGACAATGCCATGAATATCAGTGAACTGCTCTTTTTGTTAAAAACCACAAGTTCTTGATGTATTTTCACAACTTACTGGTATTCACATCTGCACATTCAATGTCAAACTCTGACATCAGAAATGAAATTACACCATTAATTTTGACTTTCAATATTCGAAGAAGCAAATTAATAGCACACAGTCAATACCCAGTCTGATTAATATGAAATTAAATTTAACCAAAAAAACATAAAACCAAGCTGGGAGATAAGAAATGGGGGAAGGGCATAAAGCAAGAAATGCAGCATCATAGAGGGTGCTCCTCCAGGGAGTGTATTTTGCCAACTACTGCTGCTAAATATAAACACTCTGATATGATCCTCCGGTTTTAATGTAAACCATAGCCCCATACAGGAGGTACCATTTAAATGAGTTAAAAATACAAGCCTTGAGCAAATCCAGCCTCCAGCCTTACCCCCCGCTTCTTGGAGCTTGGACCTTCCTCAAGCTCCGGCGGGTCGTTGAACTCCTGGGCTCCAGCTGCCACTCCTCCACTGAAGAAGCTTTGGGAAGCAGATGCAAAGGCAACATACAGAACAGAGCACCATTGTAAATGAAAGCAGCTTACGGAGATATTGGGCAATAGCATCACATGGTTTTTACCCATCGACCTCTGGGTTATGTGCCCAGCACACTCACGCAGCACTACTCTGCTTCTGGGCTCCCAGAAGCTGGATTGTGGATCAGTTTAAAGTAGGTCCTATATCTCTGATTACATTGGTACACAAGGCAGTGAAGAAAGGTTTCAGCACACTGGCCTTCATCAGTTAGGGAATTGAGTATAGATGTTGGCAAGTTATGTTGTAGTTATACAGGACGTTGATAAGGTTGCACCTGGAATATTGTGATCAGTTTGGTCCCCTTGGTGTTCTGACTTCTGACTTCTTCAACTCTGGGTTTGTGTTGAACTTGATGGGATACTTTGTCCAACTTAGCATGTTTAAACAGTATCGCTCAGATGATTCATTTGAAACTTTTCAGGAAGTGAGCTCAATAAGATTGAACTATTCAAAGTTACTTGGACCCTATTTTAAAATTACATGAGGACCAGTAGTCAGAGACACGTACAGCATGGAAACAGACCCTTCAGTCCAACTTGTCCATGCTGACCTGATATCCTAAATTAATCTAGTCCCATTTGACAGCACCTGACCCATATATTCTGGCAGCTCATTTCGTATATGTACCACCCCCTGCATGAAGACGTTGTCTCTTTAATATATTTCGCCTCTCACCCTAAACCTATGCCCTCTAGTTCTGGACTCCCCCACCCCTGAGAAAAGACATTGTCTATTACCCTGTCCATGCCCCTCATGATTTTGTAACCTCTATTAGGTCACTCCTCTGCCTCCGATGCTCCAGGGAAAACAGCTCCAGCCTATTCAGCCTCTCCCTGGAGCTCAAACCCTACAACCCCCAGCATCATTCCCATAAATCGTTTCTCATGGAGAAGTTAACGTTTCAGTTCTGAAGAAGGGTTAATACCAAAAACGCTGACTACTCCACATTCTGAGGCTGTATTCTCCCAACCTCCTGCTTGCAACTTCGGGTTGCAATATGTAGTGGCTCAGTGGTTACCACTGCAGCCTGACAGCGCACGGGACCCAAGTTTGATTCCAGCCTTGGATAGCTGTCTGTGAGGAGTTTGCACAATCTCCCAGTGTCTGCATGTGTTTTCTCTGGGCGATCCTGTCTTCTTACATAAACCAAAGATGTGTAGGTCATGGTGATTGGTCATGCTTAATTGCCCATAGAGTTAGGTACATTAGTTAGAGGGAAATGGGTGTGGATGGGTTACTCTTCGGAGGGTTTGTGTGGACTTGTTGGGACAAATGGCCTATTTCCTGCAGCTAATCTCATCTGCACTAATTTTGTCTCTAACGAATGGCAGAGTAGACTCGACGGGCCCAATGGCCTAACTTCTGCTCCGATGGTCTTGCGGTCTGAGGTTTATTTGGATCATTTCATTGGCAATGTGCAGTCCCTGGCTCAATGAGCAGCAGTGCCCCCGCTGGTGCTTCCGCAAGTTGCAAGCAAACATGAACCTCTTCCCACACTTGGGCCAGCTGAAGGGCCTCCCACTGCTGAAGGACACACAGGTGTTTCAGCAGGGTGGAGGAATTTATGAAGGCCTTCCCGCACTCAGGTCAGCAGAATGGCCTCCCCCCAACCCCCCCCCCGCCCCCGTGTGGACCAGCTGGTGCTTCCGCAGTGTGGAGGAGCGGATAAAGCCCTTCCCACACTCGGGGCAGGAGAACGGCTTCTCCCCGGTGTGGACGGACTGGTGCCTCAGCAGGGCTGAGGAATTGCTGAAGGACTTCCTGCACTTCGGGCAACTGAACGACCAATCCCCCATGTGGACTCACCAATGGGCCAGCAGGTCGGAGGAAAGAGCAAAGCCCTTCCTGCACTCGGGGCAGAAGAACGGCCTCTCCTCAGTGTGGACCCATTGGTGTCTCAGCAGGTGGGAAGAACTGCTGAAGGCCATCTCGCACTTGGGGCCGGAGAACAGCCTTCCCCGGTGTGGACCAACTGGTGCGGCAGCAGGCAGAGGAATCACTGAAGGCCTTCCGACACTCAGGGCAGCAGAAGGGCCTCTTCCCCTCTGTGGACCCACTGGTGCTTCAGAACCCTTTCAAATTTCACAGTATCCTTCTGATAGGAGACCAGAATTGCACACAATATTCCAAAACTGGTCTCACCAATGTCCTGTACAGCCACAACATGAAGTCCCAACTCCAATACTCAGTCAGAGGATTGCAAAAGCTTTCAAAACCCGCAAAAAACAAACAGGAAAGAATGGACGGCCAAACGAATTTTTGAAAGTCAGCTTGGAAGCATCAATGAGAAATCGGCGGACTGGGTTTATTGGGTACCCGTTCTCTTTAAATACACTATATACGTATTCCTCTTCTGCTCTTCGTAGTTTCTCTGTGCTGCAGTGTGTAGTGGCTCGTTGAAATAATGTCCTGATGCAGCAACGTTTGTGGTTGTTGGGATGATTGTTTCTGTGGTTAAATATTTGGTTTGTGTGTGTTGTTTTTCTGTAGACGCTAGTTTGAAGTTCCCCATTGACTGTTCGCTCTACTGTGACATCTAAGAATGGTACTATGTTGTTGTTCTCCTCTTCAAACCAGGAGCCCCCCTCAGGCCCAAAGCTTCACCATTTGGAACACCAATATGCAGACTAGTCAAAGGCCTCCACTGAAAACACCAAGTCGAAGATTCACGCCACTCCATTTACTCCATCCAAGAATTCCTGAACACCAAAGACACTAAGATAGAAGAGGATGGAATAATGCTGTTCTTTGACATAACAGCCCTGTTCACATCCATTAACATCAACTTGGCCAAAGAAAACTGGAGACACTACTCGAAGAACCAGAGACACAAACACAGCACCAACTTCATCAGCAAAGATAGCACTGTCAACCTCGTAGAACTGTGTCTTACCACCCACTTCGTATTCAGTAACAAGCCCTCCAAACAAATCAACGAAATACCCATGAAACCACCAGTATCAGGATTCCTCGCAGAAGCAATAATGCAGAGACTCGAACAAACAGCCCTTCCAACGATCCACCCAAACTTTGGGTCCACGACAGTGATGACACTTTTGTCATCAAAAAATGAAGTAAATTAGAGGAAACCTACAACACCATCAACAATATCCTCGCTGACATAAAATTCACAAAAGAGGAGAACAACAACAAAGTGCCATTTCTAGATGTCACAGTAGAGCAAACAGTCAATGGTAAATTCAAAACAGCCTCTACAGGAAAACAACACACACGAACCAAGTACTTAACTACAGAAGCAATCATCCCTCCACATACAAACAAATCTGAATCAGGACACTATTTCAACGAGCCACGACACACTGCAGCACCCAGGAACGACTGTAAATAATTACACAGCGCATTTAAGAAGAATGGGTAGCCTGCACCCCTGAAAATGGTTTCCCTGACCGGGAATCGATCCCGGGCCGCGGCAGTGAGAGCGCCAAATCCTAACCACTAGACCACCAGGGAGATGCGGATTCCTCTTGTCAGCTCTCCTAAAAATTACTTTCCTGCCCGGAAATCGAACCTGGGCCGCGGTCGTCAGCAAGCTTTCACCTGTGCATCCAACAATGTCATTTCTTGTATCCATTGCTCCCGATGCGGTCTCCTCTACATTGGGGAGGCTGGAGACTCCTCGCAGAGTCCAGTCACGGCACTTGAGGGGATATTTCCAGGACAACCGCAACAATCAACCCCATCGCCCTCTGGCCCAACATTTCAACACCCCCTCCCACTCTGCCGAGGACATGCAAGTCCTGGGCCTCCTCCACGCCGCTCCCTCCACACCCGATGCCTGGAGGAAGAACGCCCCATCTTCCGCCTCGGATAAATTCAAACCCAGAACATTAATGTAGACTTCACCAATTTCCTCATTTCCCCTCCCCACACCTTACTTCAGTTCCAAACTTCCAGCACAGTGCTATCCTCATGACCTGTCCTACCTGCCAATCTCCCTTCCCACCTATCCGCTCCACCCTCCTCTCTGACTTTTCACCTCCATCCCCACCCCCATTCACCTATTGTACTCTTTGCTACCTTCGGCCCAGCACACCCCCACCCCCCAATTTATCTCTCCGCCCTGGAGGCGTCCTGCTTCCATTCCTGATGAAGGGCTTTTGACCGAAAAGTCGATTTTCCTGCTCCTCGGAAGCTGTCTGACCTGCTGTGCTTTTCCAGCACCACTCTGATCTAAACTCTGGTTTCCAGCATCTGCAATTCGCACTTTTGCCTACCCAATAAACCCAGTATGTCGATTTCACATCAACAAACTGACACAAGCAGACACAACGTGTGCAGAAACCCTAGCCCCATTACTTTACATAAAAGAGATCTGGGAAATGATGTCCAGACAACTCAACGCTCTCAGCATCATGGTAGCCCACAAACCTACCAACACACTTAAACAGCGGCTCATGAACCTGGAATAGCCTATACAAACAACCCGCAAACGAATGTTATTTACAAAATACCATACAAGGAAATATATACATGAACTCTGCCGCACAGTTCTCTGTGGCAAGAAATGCTGGGATGAGATAAGGAAGATGTTTTTCAGCCAAAACGAATCAGCACTGACTGGACAGCCATTTAAAATCAACGCTGTCAGGCCAGGATGGAAGATCCAACAGGATGAACAGATTTCTAATTTCCTGAAGATTTACAAAGCTGAGACTGGGTTTTGGTGTTTGTTCCCTTTCCACTCCCAGGAGCTGCAGTGGTTGGGGAGGTGAGTTGGAGAAAGTGAAATATGTCCATGAGCAGCGTGTGGGGCGATTTCAGCTTCCCCTCCTCTGACAGCGCTGTGACGTGACTCTGATGTTCTCAGGGACATTTACTGACGCGAGACAGTAAAAAGATTCCCATTCCCGCAAATCAGGAATTCAAACCGTATGCCGGCTTCAGGACAATGAGAAAGATTAATTGGAGTGTGTGAAGAAGCTGTGAGCTGCATTTCAAAGAGGTAGGTGGAGTCAGATGCGTCTTGCATTGCGCCCCGGCACTGTGCGTACCTGACGCCGCCATGCTGCAGAGTTCTGACGTTAACACGGACATGCGCAGCAATGGGAACATTCACAAGAGGAACAGCCAAAGATAATCACCGTCACTGCTTCCCTTCCATTGTCCCAACTTGGTGAAGCAGTATCTTTCACTGGCAAATAAAACACATTCGTCCTCAGCTGCCTGCTTCATTTCGATCACGACTTCACGCCCCTCACTGTTCTCGTCTCATTTCCAAACACTTGGCTCATAGCCTCAAAAGTAGCTCTGTGCGTATCTGCTTGTTCCACCCTGACAGGCAATGGGTTGCAGATTTCCAACCGCTCCAATGATGTGAATCTTAAAGAAGAAACCGGGGAACAGTCTTCCTTTCTTTTTGACGATATTTCTCAACTATAGTCGGCAAGGTTCACACCTGCGTGGGGAAACCGCAATCGATCTCAAATCCATCGTATTAACCACTCGACCCAGGAATAAAGAACCACACTGACAGCTTCATTTCCCAGGTCTCTCTGCCTGTGGAGTTGAGAAATAGTGAGTTATTGCTGGGTTTGTTTGAATACAATCACTTCACAGGTTTCGAAAGGGTTACATATCTGCACATGGCGAGTCTGGTTGTTTCATCACGAAAGATGAAATAAACTTTCAGTTAAAAGCAAAAACAGAAATTGCAGGAGCAACTCAGCAGGTCAGGCACCATCGGTGGAAAGAGAATCAGAGACAATATTTCAGAACTCTGTTTTCTCCCACAGGTACTGCCAAACCGGCTGAGTTTCTCCAGCAGCTCCTCTTTGTGTCTCTGATTCTCAGCATCCGCAGTCCTTTACGTTAGAAATTAAATCAATTCAGCCTCATGTGCAGGAATGAGAATCCTTTCAATTTCCCAAAAATTGGCAGAGATTTCAAGGCATTTGGAAAAAAAAGTAAAAGTGACATGAGGAAGAACACTTTCTTGTCCCTGTCTGACCGTGACAAGGAGGCAGATTCAAGAACAAAAAAGGGAATTCGGTGGTCATGTCCAAAGTAACAATGTGGAGATTTACAGGGCGAAGGCAAGAGAATGATACGAATAGAGACTCTCATTTACTTGCTGTGTAGAACCAGCAGAGCTAATGTGGGCCTCAAATTGCGCTGTGACACGTGTTGTGATTCAGAGTGAACTCACAGTTCAATCAACGGAAGGTGGGGATTTAGAAAAGTTTATATTTATATAATCTCCTCACGTCAACGCAACAACAAAGTGGTTTAATTATCCGCCAGTGGAGAGAACCTGGTTCCTGGAGATGGGACAAAGAGCTGGCTCAGGGATATTAATCCACATTGCTCTCTTTGCCACGAGTTCAGAGGGAGAACATTGGAGGGACAAAGGAGAGAATAACGATCTGTGTCGGAGGGTGACGAACTGTTCATGGAGACTATTCCTGGCTAACAATAAGTCGTGTGTAACAGCAGACGATGTGATAACACGGCCTCGTGTGGGTGTGGTAGGGATCAAGGGCATGGGGGTGTTCGGGTCCAAATAATATTGAACTCGATCTTGAAGACTGGAGGATTCCAAACGGAAAATGAGCGCTGGTCTTCCAACTGGAGCGGAGCTTTGTTGGAACACTGCTGCATGTCTGAGACAGAGATGTGGGCCAGGGAACAGGGTGGCGTGTTAAAGTGACAGGCAACCAGAAGCTCATCGCCTCTGGGTGGGCTCGATCCACCAACTTTTCGATTAACAGCCGAACGCGCTGACCAATTGCGCCACAGAGACAGGCGATGACGTGGGCTGCGCCATCGCTTAGGGGAGGCTATTAGTGAATTCATAATTCAGCCTCCCGGCCTCGATTTCCAGTTGTCGTCTATCAGTTTTACTTTTCCATAATAAAGCCTGGGACATTCATTGTGGAGACACCGGGGACAGGCTGGAGACACATCCATGTCAGGAGGAACTAGCTTTCTTACTCCGGGCCGTCACCCTTCGAGCCTTTCCGTGTTTTGCCTGTTCCCGAGTTCTCTCATTGGCTCGGAGGCGAGAAGGGGTTTGAATTCCTGATGTGCAGGAACGACAATTCTTTCAATGTCTCAGATCAGTTCATGTCCCGAGAACATCAGAGTCAATCTCCCGCAATCTTCAACAAGGGGACGGTGTCTGGACTGTCTCTACTCAGTCGGACAGTTCATCTTTCATTCTCCTCGAAATCCGCTTCCCAAAGAGTTTCTCAAGGTTCACAAAGCTGGAGACTGGGATTTCTGTTTTGCTTCATGAACATTTTTCCATTTCGTAACTGACAATATTTTGCCAAAACCTCTTCCCAATTGTACGCCATGATTCATTTCCAGGGATGAGGAATTTCCATTTTGGAGAGACATTCCCAAGGTTGGGAATGTTCGCTTTGGAGCAAAGAAGGTTAACTGGAGATTTCCTGGAGCTGTTGATCATGATGGGAGAAGAAGCGGTGGGAATGGGCAGATTAATGATCAGAAGAATCAATTGCCACTGACCAGAGTCAGTTACCAGAGGACAGGGATTGAAGTTCTTGAATGAAAAGCAGCACTTGTGCCTAATAAACATAGAGAATACTGCAGAAAGCCAACAGGTCGAGCAGCATCTGTGGAAAGGTAAACAGAGCTGACGTTGTGAGGCTGGTACGTTGTTTGTTCACAACCCGATTTTCCTGCATGGCAATCAATTCCCAGACATGAGAAAACTGGATTTTATCGAGACGGGTTTTGTGAAGTTTGAGCGATAATGCAGCCAACAGGAAGTCATTTAAAATCGCCAGTGAAGAAAGCATAGTCAGCAGGTTACCACCCTGAGCGGGGGAGCCCCAAAGGATCTCTACGCCAGCACCTTAAGTGTTCGGCGACAACTACACGCCCAAAGTTGTGGTCTAAAATTTCTCATGGAATGGTTCTAACAGGAAAGGTGAGTATTGGGCTTTTCCTGTCCGCGCCATAGTCCCAACGTATCATGTTCCCCTGTATTTGATCAGGACAGAGGAGGCTGATGGGAGATCGAACTGAACTACACACATTGATGAGTGATAGAACGGGTGGGTAGGATCCATTCCCATGCATAGAGAGATTAATAATCAGGGCCGAAAATAAGGAGCCACTTCAAGAAATTTGGGGTTCATTCAGCAAAGCTAATGTGGAACTGTTCACAGAAAATTGTGGTGAAAGTCTCTCGAGTTATTTTGATGAGAAGTGTTGATGATGCTAATACAATCGATAGGATGAACGTAGATTGGTAAATGTATTTGGTGACAGTTCTGTTCTAGCCCTGTGAGCGAAACCTGGATCTGAAGGAATAAAAGGGACATTAACAACATCGATCTGAAATTGGATACGTGACAAGAAACAGAGCCATCATTAACAGTTGGCTTTTGAACTGGAAAAGTATTCTCGTGAAATTAGCTTGTGGCTTGAGGTATGCAAGGTCAAGATAATTTAGGTAAAACACGGAAACGCTATCCTCATTAGCAGACAGTGAAAGGATTACAAGATGCAAATTAAACATTTTCGATAAGTGATACAGGGGACTGGGAAGATAAGTATTATAAACTGTGAACAACAAAGTTCTGGAGCACAACACTTACATTCAAAGACCGAAAACATCCAGGTCCTGATTAATCAGATGGCATTGTGGTGCTTTTCTGCAAAACATCCACTTGCAATGTCCTACAAAAGAGTGACAAAACCCATCCCTGTCATCCCAGGATAGAAAATCCGAAGGGATGAACCTTTGCTTATTTTCTGAAGATACACAAAGCTAAGACTGGGTTTTAGTGATTGTTTCCTTTCCACTCCCAGGAGCCGCAGTGGTTGAGGCGGTGAGTTGGGGAAAGGAAAGTGAGCCCGTGAGCAGCGTGTGGGGCTATTTCAGCTTCCCCTCATCTGACAGCGCTGTGACGTGACTCCGATGTTCTCAGGGACATTTACTGACGCGAGACAGTGAAAAGATTCTCATTCCCACAGATCGGGAATTCAAACCGTATGCCGGCTTCAGGACAATGAGAAAGATTAATTGGGGTGTGTGAAGAAACTGTGAGCTGCACTTCAAACAGGTCGGTGGAGTCAGATGCGTCATCCATTGCACCCCGGCCCTGTGCGTACCTGACGCCACCATGCTGCAGAGTTCTGACGTTAACACGGACATGCGCAGCAATGGGAACCTTCACAAGGTGAACAACCAAAGATAATCACCGTCACTGATTCCCTTCCACAGGCCCAACTTTGTGAAGCAGTATCTTTCACTGGCAAAGGAAATACCCTTGTCCTCAGGTGCCTGCTTCATTTCGATCACGATTTCAAGCCCCTCACTGTTCTAGTCTCATTTCCAAACACTTGGCTCATCGCCTCAAAAGAAGCTCTGCGGGTATCTGCTTGTTCCACCCGAACAGGCAGTGGGTTGCAGATACCCACCAGTCCCAATGTGAGTGAAATACTTTTCCCCCTCCACTGATTTGAATCTGAAAGAAGAAGCCGGGGAGCAAGCTCCCTTTCTTTTCGACGACATTTCTCATTTTGTACTCGGCAGGGCTCACACCTGCGTGGGGAAACCGCAATGGATTTCAAGTCCATCGCATGAACCACTCGGCCCACGAATGCAGAACCACACTGACAACTTCACTTCCCAGGTCTGTCTGCCTGTGGAGCTGAGAAAGAGTGAATCATCGCAGAGTTTGTTTGAATCCAATCACTTCACAGTGATTCGAAAGGAATAAATATCTGCACATGGCGAGTCTAGGTGTTTCATCCCAAAAGGTGAAATGAACTTTCCGTTAAAAACAACACGAGAAATTGCAGGAGGAACTCAGCAGGTCAGGCAACATCTGTGGGAAGAGAATCAGAGACAACATTTCAAAATTCTGTTTTCTCCGACAGGTACTGTCAAACCTGCCGAGTTTCTCTTTTTGTCTCGGCTTCTCAGCATCCGCAGTCCCTTCCGTTGGACATTAATTCAATTCAGAAACTCCTTTGTGGAGAGGATTTCCGTTTGGGGAACATTTTCCTGACCCCATTAAAAGCGCTCAGCTTCGAAGCCAGTGAAGAACAGCACACCGCCCCTGGGTGAGCTCGAACCACCAACCTTTCGGTTAACAGCCGAACGCGCTGACCAATTGCGCCACAGAGACAGAGGCTGGCGAGGGCTGCACCATCGCTTAGATGAGGCTATTAGTGAATTCATAATTCAGACACCCCGCCTCGAATTACAATTGTTGTCTCCCGCGCAGTCTTGCGAGAGATCCCGGCTTTCTTAACTTGACTTGTGCAAAAATACCCGATTAAACTTCTCAAAAAGAACCTCCGTGAAACGAGGCTGGGCTCCCTGTAGTACGAATTGGACAGGAAGTGAAATGATTGGAGATAGCATTGAACAGGTTGACGTGTTTACTTCCCTAATTTTCTTATCCCTCTGCCAATTGGCACGTGGCTTGGGCAGTAATGTTATTACACACACTGGACCAGTGGGATTTGAACCTGAGCCTCAGGGCTCTATGGGAGACTACAGCTGCACCACAAAAAAACTCTAGTAAATAGGTCCACTTCAGTTGAATGAGAGGAAACAGCTTCCTCCTCAACATGATACACGACCACTGTACCCTCCGTGCACATTACAATAAATTGAGCCGCCTCCTGTTGAATGAATGAGTGGGAACCCCTCTCTGAGCTCCAAGAAGCGGCTGGCCCGGCTGGAGGCTGGATTTGCTCATGGCTTGTATCTATTAACTTATTTAAATGGTACCTACTGTATGGGGCTATGGTTTACATTAAAACCGGAGGGTCATGTCAGAGTGTTTGTTTATATTTAGCAGTTGTAGTTTATAAAATACACTCCCTGGAGGAGCACCTTCTATGATGCTGCATTTCCTGCCTTCTGCCCTTCCCCCATTTGTTATCTCTCATCTCGATTTTACATTTTCAGTCAAATTTCATTTCACATTAATCAGCCTTGGTATTCACTGTGTATCATTAATTAATCTGTTGGATTGTTGTAAAACAAAATTAATGGTGTAATTTCATTTATGTTGTCTGAGTTTGACATTGAATATGCAGGTGTGAATGCTAGTAAGTTGTAAAAATAAATCAAGAACTTGTGCTTTTTAAACAAAAAGAGTTCAATGGTATTACTGGCATTGTCTCCTTGGATGATGATGATTATAGTCTGACCAACAAACCATTTCATGCAGTCACCCAGTTTAATTAAAGTCTTTTGGAAAATAATTCTGGCAGGCAAATATTTATACAACCCAAAATACGGTCGGTAATCATGTGTATTCTTATCTTTTAAGCCGTAACAGATGGCATTGCGTGGCGGGTTGAGACTGAAACTTCGCTGGAAAGAATGTAGATTGATGAGGGAAGTCAAAATGGCAGAGTCTGGGGCCACAATCTATCAGTCTTGCTTGATTGCATGAGTGGTGGTTCTTCAAAAGCACCTTCCAAGTCATGACCTCAACCACCAAGAACAGACAAGTGTGAACACAGGATTCCGACTGCAAGATATATCGCATTGTTTCTTTGTTATTGACCAAAATGCTGGAAATCACTCCTGAACATTGTTGCAGACCACATCATATTTGTGAAGCAATTTAAGAGGCAGTTCGGCACCACCTTTTCAAAGTCAGTTTGGGAAGAGTTGTTGGCACAGCGAATGATATTCACATCTCATGAAATAGTAAGCAAAGAGCCCACAGTGTTGGGAGGCTGTATGTTAGCATGGATAGAGGATTGGCTAACTACGACAGTTGTGGTAAGGGACATGTTCAGGATGACAACTTGTAACTAGTGGTGTACCACAGGAATCAGCACTGGGGCCAACATTATTTACAATATATATACGAATTACTTGGATAAGTAAAGTGAAGGTACTATTGCTAAATTTGCAGAAGACACAGTTGATGTGAAAGCAGGTGGTGAGGATGACATTAGATAGAGGGATTTGGAATCACAACCACGAATCTCTTCATCCACTTTCAGTGAGTAATAGGGAGGCTAATTGGAGGTTGGCCTTTTCAATAGAGTCGAAATGTAGGGAGGTTATAGTGAATCTATGTAAGGCATTAGTCAGGCCACAACTGAATACTGTGAACAGTTTAGGGCCTTTTACCTGAGGAAAGATATATTGGCATTGGAGGCAGTCCAGAGAAGGTTGACCATGATGATACCAGGGATGGAAAGAATGTCTTATGAGGAGAACTGAATAGGTTGGGCCTGTGCTTATTAGAAGTTCGAAGAATTAGAGGTAACCTTATTGTCACGTACAAGATTCTGAGGCGACTTGACAGGCTAGACGTGGAAAAGTGGGTGAGTCTGGGCCTGGGTTGTTACGTGCATTCAAGGCTGAGATAGATTTTTTTTAACCAGTAAGGGAATTGAGGATTATGGGGAAATGGCAGCAAAATGGAGTAAATGTTTCCCAGAATTATCGTGATCTGAATAAATGGCAGAGTCAACTCAATGGGCTGAATTGAATAGTAAATAGTAAGGAGGAAAAGCATGTAACTGGCAATTACAGACCAGTCAGTGTTGGGAAGCCTAGAGATTGTAGGGAGTTGGTGGCATTTGGGAATTGTTCCTGGATTTAACATCTGGAGTTTCAAATTGATGCTGCTATGGCCCCGATGCAATTTGAAATCAATTTATGTATCTGGAATATAAACTTATCGCTGCTTTGGTGATCTTATCAATTGTCATAAGTACCTATCTTGTTCACTAATAACCTTTTTTTTAAGGAAGGAAATCTTCAGTCCTGTCCCAGTTTGGTGAATGTGTCACCCTTAATCGAAAGTCATGTGGTTGACTCTTAACTGCCCTCTGAATTGGCACTTGGTTATTTTTTGGGAGACCAAGTGTCACGTTCCATGATTGAATAAAGAAAAATATTCAGGACAAGATTGTCAATGTCACTGTCAATGAAGGGAAGATTGTGATCTCGTGATACTGGTTAAGTAGCCCAGAGATCTCGGTCTTCTGAGAACAAAAATTAAAATCCCATCATGGATGCTAGTGGACTTTATTTTCAACGAATAAAAAGATCTGGAAGTGAGAGTTTGTCTCTGTACTGGCAACCAGGAAACCATTATTGGCTAAGACAATGAATTGCAGATGTTGGAGATCAGCAACAAAAGGCACAATTGCTGGGGAAATGCAGCAGGTCTGGCAGCATCTGTGGAAAGAAAACAGTTAATGTTTTGAATCCAGCCTAATTTTGAAGGGCCACCGGACTCAAAACAGTAACACTGTCGTCTCCTCATAGATGCTACCAGAACTGTTATTTTTGTCCAATCATTATAGAGTGTTGTGAAAGTGTTCTTTTAGGGAGGGAAATCTACCACTCACAACCCTACACACGCGTGCACACGCTCACATCACGTGACTCCAGACCTCCTACAATGTGGTTGACTCTCAACTGCCTTCTAGCATGTAGCCAATTGCTCAGTCCAAAGGCCATGAGGGATGGGGAGCAAATGTTGGACGTGCTAGCAACAATCCCATCCCTCAAAATATTTTCTTATATATTATAAAGCATAGGTTAATGAAGGACAACCAAAACCAACTGCTATGGGAAAGTCATGCCCAACTAACCTGATTTGCTTGTAGTCATAAATATTGTTTTAAAACCCTCTTCAGAGAGGACATTGGTGCCATCATTGTTGCAATACTGCATGCAATTCTGTGCTTTCTGCTGCAGGAAGGGTGTTGTGAAACTTGAAAGGGTCAGAAAACATTTACAAGGATGCTGCCAGGGTTGGAGGGTTTGAGCTACAGGAAGAGGCTGAATAGACTGGAGCTATTTTCTCTGGAGCTTTGGAGGTTGAGGGGTGACATAAAAGACATTTATAAAATCATGAGGGACATGGGTAGGGTAAATAGGCAAGGTCTTCTCCCTTGGGGTTCGGGGAGTCCAAACTTAGAGGGCATAGGTTTAAGGTTAATGGCAAATGGAGTTTAATATAGATAAGTGTGAGGCCTTACATTTTGTATAGTCAAATCAAGGTAGGAATTTCATGGTGAATGGCAGGACGTTAAGGAGTGTAGTGGAACAGAGGGATCTTGGAGTACATGTTCACAGTTCTCTGAAAGTGGAGTCACAGGTAGAAACGTTTGGCACACTGGCCTTCATCAGTCATGGCATTCAGTATAAAATACCGAATTAGAGCCGAGATAAGCACCAAATAATAACACATACCAACAAACACCAAATCTGTTTCATATGCAGTATTTCAAACCAAGAGATGTAAGGGTGCAGGTTCATAGCTCCTAGAAAGTGGAGTCATGGGTAGACAGGGCAGTGAAGAAGACTTTCGGCATGCTTGTTTTCATCAGTCGGAGCACTGAGTACAGGAGTTGGGATGAATTGTTGCAGCTGTCACAGATTCCACACAACAACACAAGACGTGACCCTGCCCTCCCCTGACTGACTGTCCCTTTGCATATCAGGGGGAGACACCCTTTTAATTGTGATGATCAGGAAACATGCCATCCTTCAAAAAAAATGGATTTGTTCACAAATATTGTGACAGAGGAAGGAAGTTGCAGTCTGGGTGAAGATCAATCTTCATTCAGAGAGAGAGAGAGAGAGGAAGAGCAGCAGCAGATTCAGAAGTTCAGGGTCCAACTTCTGAAAATACCTTGTCTGATTTGCAGTTGTTCCTGGGCTTGTAATATCGTACTGCAGCATATTGTAGATCTTCAGTAAGAGTGTCAACACTGCACTAAAGATATCCGTTCAGCAACTTGAGTCCATGTGAACTCTTCGTGGAGGTATGCAGTCTGCCCCATAACCCTGTCTGTTTACAGTTACATATAGATCGACACAAAGATCTTTGGGATTGAGAGGAAAGAATGTTCCACAGTAGCTAGAATTACGTTCAGATTTTCTATCATGGACTGACTGTGATAACCCTTGGAATCACTTCACTGGAATATTACAAGAGAAGAATTTGGCGGCAGAAATCTCAGACCAAACATCACATCAAAGTCTGACAGTCACTTGATTCACGAGGACGTGGATATTGATGGCCGTGAAAACAAAGGGGAAAAGGCCTGTCTGCTTAGTTAGGTTTTAAACGTAAGTGTGACTGGAAACTCAGAGTCTCGCATACCCTCACACCAGAGTAGGGACTGGAACAAGCTTTACAGACTGAATGAGTGTTCCAATTATCAGAGGGTTCACCAGTAACACCACACACATGCTGTAAGCGAGAGTGAGTTTTCAACTGATTGTTATGGTCTGAGACAGACGAGGGCACCTGCACCATGGAGAAACCGTGGAAATGTGGGGAGTGTGGGAATGGTTTCCCTTCGCCATCTACACTGGAGATTCATCGGCGTTTGCACACCGGGCAGCGGCTGTTCGCCAGCACTCAGTGCAGGAAAGGCTTCACTCAGTTACACCACCTCCTGGCCCACCAGTGGGTCCACATCAGCAAGAACCCGTTCATCTGTCCCCTGTGTGGGCAGGGCTTCACTCAGTCACACCACCTACTGCCGCACCAGCGGATGCACACCGGGGAGAAACCGTTTTCCTGCTCTGTGCACGGGAAGGGCTACACCCAGTCGTATCACCTGCTGCTCAGCTTCCGCTACCACACTGAGGAGAGGCCGTTCACCTGTCCCGTGTGGAGCAATGACTTCTGTGATTCCTCCACCCTGCGTAAACACCAGCGCATCCACACCAAGGAGCGGCCGTTCACCTGTCCAGTGTATGGAAAGGGCTTCACCCAGTCGTGCAACTTGTGGAGACACCAGCAACTTCATAAGTTAGATGGCGCAGGGATTCGGGTTGGACTCTGCTGTTACCGCTGCTGAGAGTGTCATCTTGAACCCTGTTTAGTGGGTGAAGTGGGAGGGGCAAGGGGTTCCTTTATGCTGAATGGCCGCTCTCTCACCCACTTTACTTCCAGTGGGGGCTGATGCTCTCTGAGCCTGGGATTGCACCTTCCCTACGGAAACAGTCCACAGAAGCGGCTGAAGTGCAGGGAAATCTGAAATAGATACATTTGTCTCTGTCCCATTGAGTCTCCACCACAGTCAATCCAATTGGGCTCTGTCAGCGTTTATGCTCCACCTGAGCCTCCACCCACCCCTTCATCACCATACAGGTATCCCCTGCTTTTGGAAAGTTGACTTTACCCCCTACCCCCTCCCCGCCCAAGCCTGTGCCAATTCTTAATCCTAACTTAGACCTGCTATTTATTGCCGATGCATGGTTTCTGTCCCTGTATTCACCTCCCCTTCATGTGTCTGTCCAGATACACCTTAAGTGTTGTTAAGGTGCCTCTTTCCACTTCGTCCACTGGCAGTGCATTCCAGGCATCCACCATCCAACTGTGTGAAAAGTCTTCCCTTTCAATTCTCCCCCTGACTGTCCCCCTCTCGCCTTGAACTTGTGCCCTCTTGTAGTTGACTTTTCCACCCTGGGGGTGGGGTGGGGGAAGCCTCTGACTATCTAACAGACTATCTGGCCCAACCCCAAACATCCAAAGAATAATCCACACAGACCCATTTCCCTACCCCTATTACTCGACATTTACCCCTGACTAATGTACCTAACATTCACATTCCTGAACACTGTGGGGCAATTTAAGCACGGACAATCCAACTTAACCTGCCAATCCCTGGGCATTGGGGTAATTTAGCATAGCCACTCCACCCGAATCCACACATTTGGATTGTGAGAGGAATCCGGAGGAAACCCATATCGACACAGGGAGAATGTGCAAACTCCACACAGACAGTGACCTGGGACTGAAATCGAACCAGTTTCCCTGGTGCTGTGAGGCATCAGTGCTAATGATTGAGCCACCATGCCACCCCCGTCCAGTCAATCTGTGTGTCTCATCATTTTGTTGAGGTTATCTCTCTGCCCCATCTTCACAGTGAAAATAATCCAGGTTTATCCCATTCTCTGCTCATAATGAGACCTCCAGACCAGGCAGTGTCCTAGTGAACCTTCTCTATACCCTCTCGCAGAGCATCCATGTCCTTCTGGGAGTGTAGGGACCAGAACTGCACGCAATATTCTGAATGTGGCCGGAATAAATAGCTGTAACATAACTCGTCAACTCTTAGACTCAAGGCAAACGTGCTGTGTGCCTTCTTGATCACGTTACCCGCCTATATTGCCAATTTTGGAGATCTATATGGCCAGATCCCTCTGTATGCGAGTGCTTCTATGTGGTCTGAAATTTATCGTTCAATTATTGTATTTCCTATGTATCTGTACCCAGCTTCACTTTAATTGTGTTCCCCTCTTTATCTCTTTTCCCCCATTCTCACCCCTCCACACATCAGCATATGATAAGATTATAGGAGCAGAAATTATGCCATTCAGCCCATTGAGTCTGCTCCATCATTCAATCATGGCTGATAAGTTTCTCAACCCCATTCTCCCCATAACCTTTGATCCTCTTGATACTCAAGAAACTAGTTATCCCCAGCTTAAATGTATTCAACGATCTGGCCTTCACAGCCTTCTGGGGCAGTGAATTCCATAGATACACCACTGTCTGTCTGAAGAAGTTTTCCTTATCTCCGTTCCAATAGGTCTTCCCTTTACTTGAAGGCTGAGCCCTCGGGTCCTCGTTTCTCCTACCTATGGAAACATTTTCCCAACATCCACTCTGTCTAAGCTGTTCAGTATGCTGTAGGTTTCAATTAGTTCCCTTGTCATCTTCTAAACTCCATTGAGTATAGACCCAGAGTCCTCAAATGTTCTTCATATGTTAAGCTTTTCAATCCTGGGACCTTTCTCATCAACCTCCTCTGAACATGTTCCAGGGCCAGTACATCCTTCCTGAGATATGGAGACCAAACTGTGTACAGTACTCCAATTGTGGCCTGACTGGAACCTGAAAGATCCTCAGAAGTACATCCCTGCTTTTATATTCAAGTCCTGTCAAAATAAATGCCATTGTTGCATTTGCCTTCCTCACTACTGACTCAGCCTGTAAGTTTACCTTGAGAGAATCCTGGGCTAGAAGTCCCAAGTCTCTTTGCTCTTCGGATTTCTGAATTTTCTCCCCATAATCCTTCTGTTCCAGGGTAGCAGCAGAGACTTCCAGACACGCTGATTTGTATTCCTGGATATCCAGGGATCTCAAGAACTGCCAGTATCTCAGGAGGAATCGTTATTCTGGGAGGAGGCAGAGAGGAGAGTGGTGTGCACCTGTAAACTCCAGAGCTTCCCAAACTTCACGAGTCAACAATAACTCTTTCTGGACCAAGAAACGAAAGGGCCGACGAGAAACTGTGACACCACAGGAAGTGAAATTAGGCCATTCAGCCCATTGAGTCTGCTCCACCATTCACTCATTCTTGAGTGTCAAGGGGTTCAAAGGTTACAGGGAGAATGGGGTTAAGAAAAATATCAACCATGACTGAATGGCAGAGCAGATTCAATACGATAAATGGCTTAATTTCTGTTAATGAACATCCATGGGAAGAAGGAGGCAACACAATAAGTTGTTTCTTGGGACAGGCAAGATAATGTTGTTTAATAATGGTGTGACAAAAGAACAATTAATTCTGCCTGCAGAAGGAAAGCCCTGACATAGAGGGGTTAATTGCATGGCAGGCTGTTTCAAACAGACAGCTAACCCTCAAGGATAAGAAGGTAAGCTGCAGACCTGAGGTCTCCAGCAATGTGAGGTGATGTTAGAGTCTTAAAAACAAAAGTCACACCACAGATTAGAAATTGAGGAAACGCCACCAAACTTCAACTCCAGAATGATGCAGCCGCAGCAGTACTCAGAAGAATAATACTGCATCAAACCCCTGGAACTTCCAGAGATGGGCACCATCGGTGGAAAACCAGTTAACTTCAGACATCAACTGGGTGATAGCCAAGTTTGGGGAGTGAAGCTGAATGAACTTGAGAGGTTTTATTTGTGGTTGCGACGTGCAATAAAGTGCAAATCATTGTTTCAGCAGTTGATTGTCTGTGCGGTTTCTGAGTCAGGAGCCAAATTAAGGTGATTCACCCACAACCACACCAAGAGGCTTGGATCAATATTGACTCCATTGCATTCAAGAGAATGTCATCAATACTGTTACAAAGCGAAGGCTGAACCCCCCCCCCCCCCCCCCCCCCCCTCACCAAGATCTCAAACTGAAACGTCCAAAGAGTGGCACGTTGCCCTTTAATCTGTAAAGTCAGTGTGATAAGTGGTGTAACCTGCTGTAGTGTTAAAAGTAAATCCCTGACACTTTACAACCGACAATCAGCAATTTATTTAACCAACTCTCACGGTGAACAAATGAACAAAACTACTAACAAACTGAAGAAACCCTTCCTAACTACTGAGTATTCTGGAATAAATCAAGATTCTTCTGGTATGCTTTTCCAATCAATACATGTCCCACTCAGATGACACAAAATAGAAGTTAATCTCTCAGATTACAACCAGGTTATGTGTCTTCCGGAATATTCTGCGCCATTTTCTGTCGGGGATGCCTCCTCCGATTCCTCCGTCAGGAATGTCCTTCTCTGTTTTTCTAAATGATGCTTTCTCTAATACACAGATGACTGAGACCGCCAATTCTTTATGATAGGATTGGTCCTGTTGTCAAAACTTTAGGATTTAAATTTAATAAATTTTTGGTAGCCAATGGGGCTGATTTAAATTGATTGGTGAAATTGAAAACCTGTTTTCTTGTCCTGCTAACTGTACAGCCTTTTGTTACAAATGTTTCAGTTCAAGTGCTTTTTGTTGTGATCATGTTCCTCCTTTAAGAAGATTACGTTGTTGGTTTATTTTCAGGAGGGGTTGTAAAAGGCTTCCCATTCATCTAGGATTAAGGTTTTCACTAATGGTTAACAGATACTGGCTAAGGCAACAATCCGGGAAAAGGGTTTGACATTTTATTTTTCTAAAACGCTTCTACAATGAAAGGGCAGTTGTCCCATTCTTTTCCCCTGGTTTTGGTTTTGGCAAGCAGTCTGTCTAAAGCTGCTGCAGAAAGACATGTTTTCTGATTCAACAGATGTTTCTGGCTGACTCTAAAGCTTCAGGGAAAATAGTACCAGCGTATTCAGCCTCTCCCTGTAGCTCAAACCTTGCAACCCTGGCAACAACCTTCCAAACCTTTTCTGAACCCTTTCAAGTTTCATAATGTCTTAAAAAGACGTCTACTTTGCTCGACTAATGTGGGAGAATTTTCTACATGACGCGTTGTGTCTGAAAGAGCCCTCCCCTGTGCTATGACAGAGCTGCAGTGACTTTCAAAAGCCTGACAAATGCTGTTATCAGTCAAAGATTCATTGGGAGAAGCTTCTCAATCACATCTATAAATGGAGAAAGTGTTTTTAATAATGAGACATGAATAAAGGCTGCATTAATCTTTTGTTCTGAAGATTTACTCATACATCTCAAAACAGAGCATATGAACCCGGTCAAAAGAAGTCTACGGGAATATAAGACACCACTGCCTATTTGCCGACCAGGACCGACTTTACACAGAAAACATGGACATTTTAAATGAATGGGGTGCCATTCGTTTTAAGATCAGGTGAACTTAAGAGGCACAGCATTGGCTTAGAAAGGAGAGATCCTTGACACACACACAGCCAAAATCATCACTGCCATTATTATCAAATTAGAATTTAGGCTGGATAGGCTGGGATGTTTTTCCACTGGAGCAGAGGAAGTTGAGAGGCAATATTTTCAAACCATGAGGGGTAGAGTTGGCTAAATGGTAGCTGTCTCTTCCCTTGAGGAAGGATTTCAAGAGCAAGGACGCGTTTTATGGTGAGAGGAGAAAGATGGAAGAAAAGATGTGGGGCAAAATATTTACAGAGTGTAGTTCGCCTGGGGAAACAGCTGCCAGTGGAAGTGGTTGAAGCAGGTACATTAACAACATTGAAAAGGCGTTTCAAAAATACATGGGTAGGAAAGCTTTAGAAAGATATGGGCCAAGTGCAGGGAAATGAGGTTAGTGTTGACAAACATTTTGGTCAGCATGGACCAGTTTGGGCTGAAGGGCCTGTCTCTGTGCTATAGTACTCTATGACTGGAATCTCTTTGTAACTCTGACAGTGTTGAGTTTCCACATGAACCAGGATAAAGTGAGGACTGCAAATGCTGAAGATCAGAGTTGAGAGTGTGGTGCTGGAAAAGCACAGCAGGTCAGGCAGCACCCGAGGCACAGGAGAATCGATGTTTGAGGCATAAGGACATCCAGATGAATATCTCACTAAATCATGCTGAATAAAGTCTGATCTCATTCGTCAACTCTGATGTGGAGGTGCTGGGGGTGGACAGGTCAGAAGTCACACAACACCAGGTGAGAATCCCAATAGATTGATTTGAACTCATGAGCTTTCGAAGCACTGTTCCTTCATCAGGTGAAGTGATGAAGGAGCAGCACTGATGAAGGAGCAATGCTCCCAAAGCTTGGGATTTCAAATAAACCTGTTGGACTGAAACCTGGTGTTGTGTGACTTCTGACTTCAACTTCTTCAACTGCGCATTCATGTGAACTTGATGGGATACTTTATCCAACTCGGCGTAGTTAACTCATATCGCTTGGAGGGTTTCATTTGAAACCTTCCAGGAGGTGAATTCAACAAGATTGAATTATTCAAAGTTACTAAATTCGAAACTTACATCAAGACCGGTAGTCATAGAGAGGTACAGCACGGAAACAGATCCTTCCGTCCAACTCGTCCACGCGGACCAGATATTCTTAATTAATCTAGTCCCATTTGCCAGCACTTGGCCCAAATCCCTCTAACCCTTTCTATTCATGTCCCCAACCAAATGTCTTTTAAATTCTGTAATTCTACCAGTCTCCTCCACTTCCTCTGGCAGCTTATTCCATGCACGCACCACACTCTGCATGAAAAGTTTTCCCTTTCGGTCCCTTTTAAATCCTTCCCCTCTCACTCTAAACCTATGCCCTCTAGTTCTAACAACATACTGATAAATCATTTCTGATGGAGATGTCAACGTTTCGGGTAGAACCCTTCTTCAGTCCTGAGGGATAATACCTGAAATGCTGACTTCTCCACCTGCTGGTGCTGCCTGCCTTATTGTGCCCAGCCTCCTGTTTGTCTATTTTAGATTACAGCATCTGCAGTTTTTTATTTTGTCTCTAATAAATGGTGGAGCAGATTCGATGGGTCAAAATATCCTAACTTCTGCTCCAATGGTCTTGCGGTCGTAGGTTTGTGCGGGTCTTGGGCTCAATGAGCAGCAGCGCCCACTGGAAGCAAGGTTCATAGAAACATAGAGGCACTACAGTGTGGAAACGGGCCCTTCTGCCCAGCAAGTTCAGAGCGACCCTTTGAAGAGTAACTCACCCAGACACATTTTCCTACCCTATCACTCTGCACTTACCCCTAACTAATGCACCACACCTACACATATTTGAACACTATGGGACTATTTAGCTTGGCCAATTCGCCAAAACATGCGCACGTTTGCACTTTGGGAAGACACTGCAACACGCAGAGGAAACCCACGCAGACACAGCGGGGAATTACATGCAAACGCCACACAGACAGTCACCCTGAGGATGGAATTAAATCTGGGTCCCTGGCGCTTTGAGGCAGCAGTGCTAACCACTGAGCCACCACCCTCCCTCCCCCCCCCCACTCCCCCAGTAGCACGGTGGCACAGTGGTTAGCACTGTTGCCTCGCAGCGCCTGAGACCCGGGTTCAATTCCCGACTCAGGCGACTGACTGTGTGGAGTTTGCACGTTCTCCCCGTGTCTGCGTGGGTTTCCTCCGGGGGCTCCGGTTTCCTCCCACAGTCCAAAGATGTGCAAGTCAGGTGAATTGGCCATGCTAAATTGCCCGTAGTGTTAGGTAAAAGGGGTAATTGTAGGGGTATGGGTGGGTTACGCTTCGGCGGGTCGGTGTGGACTTGTTGGGCCGAAGGGCCTGTTTCCACACTGTAAGTAATCTAATCTAATCTAATTTAATTTAAAAAAACAAAAAAGCCTACCAACTCTCCCACTACCCCCACTGTCAGAAAGGGCAGGAGGATCAGTCCTGGGGGTGACCCTCAGCAGCGTTACCGGCAGAATCTGATTGTTAGGAGCATTGGTGCTTCCGCTGGTGCTTGTTCAAGCTGCAGGACATTGTGAACCTCTGCCCACACTTGGGGCAGGCAAACGGCCTCTCCCCAGTGTGGACCCGCTGTTGCGTCAGTAGAGTGGAGGAGACAGCAAAGCCCTTCCCGCACTCGAGGCAGGCAAACGGCCTCTCCCCAGTGTGGACCCGCTGGTGCGTCAGTAGAGTGGAGGAGACAGCAAAGCCCTTCCCGCACACAGAGCAGCTGAAGGGCCTTTCCCCAGTGTGGACCCGCTGGTGCTTCAACAGGTCGGAAGAGCGTGTAAAGCACTTCCCGCAGACAGAGCAGGTGAATGGCCTCTCGCCGGTGTGGACCCGCTGGTGAGCCAGCAGGTCAGAGGAATCGCTGAAGGCCTTCCCACAATCGGGGCAGCGGAAGGGCCTCTCCCCTGTGTGCACCCGCTGGTGCCTGATCAGGGCGGAGGAATCGCTGAAGGCCTTCCCACACTTGAGGCAGCTGAAGGGCCACGCCCCTGTGTGAACCCGCAAGTGCCTCAGCCGGGCGGAGGAATCTCTGAAGCTCTTCCTGCACTTAGGGCAGCTGAAGGGCCTCTCCCCAGTGTGCACCCGCCGGTGCCTCAGCAGGGCGGAGGAATCACTGAAGGCCTTCCTGCACTTAGGACAGGAGAATGGCTTCTCCCGGGTGTGACTGCGCCGATGTGTCTCCAGGGCAGACGGGACACGGAAGCCTTTCCCGCAGTCGCCACACTTCCATGGTTTCTCCATGGCCGAAGCTACAGTTGCACACAAACGCGTGTATGTCCCCTCCCTGCCTCGAATTCCTCTTTCCAGGCCAGATAACTGTTTCAGGCTCCACACTCAGTGCGTTGCTGCAACAGTAGGGTCTCTCTTCCAGTCCCACTGATGCTGAAAATGTACTGAAACAGGAACCAATTGGATCATAGTTGAAAATTGTTGCAGTCCCGGTGGATTGAGTGACTCACAAATGCTGGAGAATCAGAGTAGAAAACTGCAGGTCAGGCAGCATCTGAGGAGCAGGAGAGTCAATGGTTCAGGCATCAGCCCTTCATGTGTTGATTTTGAAACTTCATCTTCAGATCAAATAGTCTGAAAAGAGATTACAAAAGTCAACACTGTCAGTCCAGGGTAGAAATTCAGAACATGCAATTCTACTTTCAGCAGAACATTCTTTTGTTTTATTATTCCACAAAACTGAAAGCACCATCCCTCTCTCTCTCTCTCCCCCTCTGTTCTCACTCCATTCTAATTCTCCTGAAATTGCTGATTCAGGATCTGACAGGGACAGAAGAGCAAAACAGTCACAACTGACATCTCTCTGAATTTTGGATATCTGCACCTGAAAATTAATATCTTCCACGACATTGGGATACTGTTGAGAGTGAGCAGGTCTGATTTTTGGAAGCAAAAATATAGTGTGTAAATTCAGGATGAACCGGCAATGTAGCTTCTTGGCAACCAATCAGACACAAAATGGTAAACGTGCCCCCACAGGGGAGTTTTAGAATGAGACATCAAGGCTATGACACCAGAGAGAAATTGAACAGACTGGCGTGGCAAACCAGAGTCATCTAGATATACAGCACAGAAACAGGTCCTTTGGTCCAATGGTCTATGCTGACCAGATATCCTCACTGAATCTGGTCTCATTTGCCAGCATTTGGCCCATATCCCTCTAAACCCTTCCTATTCATAAACCTATCCAGATGCCTTTTAAATGTGTCATAATTATACCAGCATCTACTACTTCCTCTGGCAGCTCTTTCCTTACACGCGCCATCTTCTGCATGAATTGCCCCTTCGGTTCCTTTTAAATTCCTCGCCCCCTCCCCGGGCCACCTCACCCTCAATCTTTTACTCTATAGTTCTACACTCCCAGAGAAAAGACCTTGTCTATTTACCCTATCCATTCCTCTCTTGATTTTATAAACAATGGAAGCATCAACGGCTCAGGGCGGGGATGGGGAGGGTGGGGGGGGGGGGGGGGGGAGGCGGGGGAAGTATGCTGAATGTGCTGGAGCCAACGCGTAAGAAGAGGACACAAAACCTTGAAGCTGCAATGAGGAACACTGCATGTGCTGTACTTGTACCTGTTGATTTTATTTGTGGGAATCAAGTGCATTTTAAAAATAAAAACAAACAAGATATCTATCCCTCCCCTTTCCCAATCTCCTAATGCTGTCCTGGACACAGAGTGAGAGAATTGGGAGCAGGAGTTGGCCATTTGAGCCTGCACCAACATTGAACACATCATAACTGAATATGAATATACCTACAGCCAGGTGGATAGATTGGGTTTTCTTTCACTGGAGCAGAGGAGATTGAGAGGTGACCTTATAGAGGATTATAATATCATGAAGGGTACAGATGAGGTGAAAGGCAGGTGTCCTTTCCCTAGGGTGGGGCGTTCAAGATTAGGGAGCAAATTTTGAAGGGGAGAGGAGAAAGATTTTAAAAAGATATGAAGAGCTCCATTTCTTTCTCCGGTTTGTGTGTGGAATGGGTGTCCAAAGGGAGTAGTGGATGCATGTAGAGTGACAATGTTTAAAAGACATTTGGAAATGTACATGAACAGGAAAGGTTCGGAGGGAATTTGGGCCAATCACTGGCAGATGGGACTAGTTGGGTTTGAGAACATAGTCAGCATAGACTAGTTGGTCCGAAGGGTCTGTTTGTGTGCTGTATGACCGTGCAGCTGTTCTGTACTGGTCTTAAAACCATTTTCTTGGAAATCCAAGATGGCGGTGGTTTGAGTGGTCTGCTGTGCTGGGCTCTGTGCCATACCCCCGGCAAGGTGGACTTTTACCCCCTCCCCCCACCTCATTAACCATCCGTAGGAGAAAACAATCGCTAATATAAACTTACTTAACGTCTAGAGCTGCTATAATTGTGGTTTGACAGCTTTAGGACCAGAATGAAAGCAAATGAAGGAAAAGGGCCGACAGGGGTGCAGCAGGTAGGGCACTCCCCTACTGCATCGGGGGCGCCTGGAGCCATTGCTCAAACTCCCAGGGCAGACCCTTTGGGTTTAATGGGGCAGCAGCAAAACTCTGAGATTTGCTGCTCGGTGTTTGCCAAACTCTGAGATAAGATTGAAGCAGCGGTGGAACCGCTATCTGCCACACTGGAAAAGCATGGAGCAGGAAATTCAAATGTTGGCCCGAAGAGAATAGGCAGCGGAGGAGAGGACCGTGGCATCAAGACCGTGGCGGAGGTCTCAGGAGGAAGGATCTAAACGCTGGAAGACCAGGTTCGGGTCCTTCAGGAGCAAATGGACGACCTGGAAAACTAAAGTAGAAGAAATATCTTACAGCTCGTGGGTCTTCCGGAATGTGAGGGAGGCGAAGACTTTATTGGATTCCTGGGGCTGGAGTTGGAGTCGGGCCTGTTGAGTGTGAAGCGGGCCCACCGGATCGAAATGTGCAGGTCCGGGTCGGACCCGCAGCCCCGCGTGGTCCGAGTGCGCCTCCTGCATAAAAGAGAAAAACAGTTAGTGATTGTAACAGCAAGAAGACTGGGAAGAGATCCACAGGCTTTAATGCACAAAGGCTCAAGAATAATATATTTTCAGGACTTCTCTGGAGCCTGGATTAAGAAACGGGCATTTGATGAAGTTAAGAGAAAATTAAGGGATCTGAACAGAAAATATTCTTTGAGGTCCCTGACCGTATTGCGTTTCTCTCATGGAGGGATGGTATATAATTTTGATTCAGCAGAAAAGGCGAAGGACTTTGCAAATTCTCTGAATTAAAGAAATCGAGTCAGGGTGAAGGCGGGAGGGACATCATTACTTTTTTGCCCCTTTTCTTGTGCTTATCGGCTTTATACGTACTGCCTTGACGTAAAACTGGAATTATATAGTATATCAGTCAGTTAGGTATTGTCTGAGGCCATTTCTTTACTGCTGTCCTTTTGTGTTTGGATTGGGGGTGGCTATACCTGTGCTTAAGATGTATGGAGAAGGGGTGTGGGGAGATGGGCAACCATTGTTAACTCTCAGAATGTAAATAACATGTTTTTTTCAATCTGTGAATTGCCTGGAGTTTGGGGCACAGCCTCAGTGGGAAGGAGGCAGGATGGTGGCAATGGTGGGGTTGGGGGGTTGAGGGGGGAGATCTCTACATAATTGGGGGTTATTTGCGCATTTGCTTAAGTTATATGTGGTGGTTAGATTTTTATTTATAGTAGTTTTGAATAGGAGCAGTTTTTAGACTTTATAGAGTTAATGTCTTTGTTGCTCACCACACCTCAGATAAGCTTCCTCCTCTTGGGAAACCACGGGCTGCCCTGGATGACCATGGCTACTGATTCATTCAGGTGTTGCCCCTGGAATGTAAAAGGGAGCCATTCCCCCATTAAAAAGAAAGACGGTGCTGTCAAGCCTCAGGAAGGAAAGGGTGGACACATTTAACTGATAAGGAACATCTGAAACTGCAGCAAGGAGGTTATGATAGGGTATTCTTCTCCTCCTTTAGCTCCAAGTGTAGAGGAGTGGCTATACTGGTAAGAAGGAACCTCCCTTTCCAGGTAATTGAGCAAATTAAGGACAAACATGGACTGCCCGTCATTCTTAAAGCTCTCATACATGGTGAAGAGTATGGCGTCCTGAATGTGTATTGTCCCCCCGGTGCACCCTCTTAAATTTCTAATTGATGCAGTTGCTAAATTAATGAGTCTTGGGGGACGCCGCATGGTCACTGGAGGGGATTTTAATCGCCTAATAGATCCCGAGGTAGGCAGGGTGCCAAGGGGCCAGGCAGGTACACCCGCGCAACCTAAGCAGTTGGTGGGCATGTGCGAGGAGTTGGGATTAGTGGATGTGTGGAGGCATCTCCACCCTAATGGAAGAGACTTTACTTTCTCTTCCAACCCACACAAGTACCACATGGGAACTGACACTTTTTAATGCCATTGGATTGCTTGGACAGAACATTGGCTTGTGAAATTGGCATTATTGCTGTCTCGGACCATGTGCCAGTGTAATTAGATGGTAAAATCAAGAGTGGTGGAATGGATGCACAGCAGTGGTGCATGGACCCATTCCTGTTAAGGGATAGCAAATCTGTTGAGTACATCACAAGAGTTCAGAGCCTTCTGGGATATCAACTCGGGTACGGCCAGTAATCCGGAAATACTGTAGGAGGCCACTAAGGCATCTTTATGAGGCCTGATTATTTTTTATTCAATGACGAGAAGGACGCAGAGGAAGGAGTAACAACAGATGTTGGAGACCCGTCTGCAGATAGCTGAGGAAGTATATTACAATAGGCCTTCACTGGTCAAGCTGCAGCTCTCCGGGCTGCTCCCAACTCATTGCACACACTGGGAAAAAAAAAAGGTCTGCTTTGCTCAACAAAGATTGTTTGATTTTGTAGATAAGCCAGGTAGATATCTGGCCAGAAAGAAAAATGTTTCCCAATCTATTATGTCTGTTAGAGCGAAGGCTGGTACAGTTACCCGTGAGTTAAAGAAGATTTAGGGAATACTTTGCAGGGTTATATCGGTCGGAGGGAGATGAACATGGTGCAGCGAGAATACAGGCCTTTTTTGAGATCCTGCATCTCCCTAGTATAAACGCGGAACAGGTTTCCTGTTGAATGGGCCTATGACGATACAGGAGGTGCAGGATGCGATAAAACATCTCCAAGGTGGCAAAGCACTGGGGTCAGATGGATTCCCAAGTGAA
Organism: Chiloscyllium plagiosum; assembly: GCF_037043375.1. NCBI lineage: Eukaryota > Metazoa > Chordata > Chondrichthyes > Orectolobiformes > Hemiscylliidae > Chiloscyllium > Chiloscyllium plagiosum. The sequence continues at coordinate 22,352,205 of NW_028270165.1, forward strand.
TTCTATAAGGAATTCATAAATATGTTGGTGGGGATGTATCGCTATTCATATGCACAGGATTATCTTCCGCCCTCTCTTAGGAAGGCTAATATCTCCCTCATTTTAAAGGAGGGGAAAGAGCCCGAAGAATGTGCTTCATACAGACCCATTTCACTGTTGAATGTAGATTTTAAAATTCTACCCAAGACGCTGACCCTGAGGTTGGAAAAGGTGTTGTTATGTATTGTGAAAGAAGATCAGATGGGTTTTGTTAAGGGCCGTAGCTCCTCCAACAATATCAGGAGGGTACTGAACATGGTGCAGGTATGCCAGCAAACGTTGATCCTGGGTTCGGTGACCTCCCTAGATGCAGAAAAGGCATTTGACCAGATAGAATGGCTGTACCTGCTTGGGGTCCTCAAGCGCTTTGGTCTGGGTACAACCTTTGCTAGGTGGGTGGTGGTGTTGTATAATGATCCTAAAGCAGCAGTCATCACAAATGGCACTAAGTCAGTTAACTTTAATACTGGGAGAGGTAGTCAACAGGGGCGTCCTCTTTCACCACTGCTATTTACCTTGCCAATTGAGCCATTAGCTGAAGCTACCAGGAGGATTCCTGAAATAGTGGCGCCAGGAGTGGGAATGGGGGAACATAAGATTACCCTATATGCTGATGATGTCCTTTTGTTCTTGGCCAATCTGGAGGAATCCGTTCCTCGATTGATTCGAACAATTAATTTATTTGGGTGGGTGGGGGGAGAGAATTAGTGGAGGTGCCTGATCTGAAGGATGGAATGCAGTTCCTGTTTAGATGGTCGTCAAAAGAGTTTTTGCATTTGGGAATTTTTATTACTCCTGCCTTCCACCAGCTGTAAAAAGCTAACTATGTACAATTACTGGAGAGGATAAAGCAGGATTTGCAGCGATGGGACGGATTACCGTTTCCATGGTTAGGCCGAATAGCTCTGATTAAAATGAATGTTCTTCCTCGCCTATTGTACCCCATGAGAATGCTCCTGTTGTTGCTACCCAGATGAGTATTACTGAGGCTCAATGGTTGGCTCGGTTCTTTTATTTGGTGTCGCAGCCGTCCCCTAATTAAGTTTATCAAATTGCAGCTCTCACAGGATGAGGAGGAATGGACCTTTTGGACTTGAAGAGATATCAAATCTGCGCTTTCTTAGCATATGTGTGTGACTGGGCATGAGGGGACTCGGGGTCGATTTTGCTTGACGTTGAAGCATTGCAGTTGAGATGTCCCCTACTTAATCTATTATTCATTGATAAGATGAAATCCGAGACTGAGCAGTGTAAGAGTACAATCATTTTAAATACAGTGAAAGCCTGGAGGATAATGAGGCAAGACAAGGGCAATTGGCTGATGACCTCACTGATTACCCCACTGGTGGCAGCCCAAGTATTTAAACCTGGGGCAATGGACTCCGGCTTTCAGTCCTGGGAGAATAAGGGAATCTTCTGTCTGAGAGATTTATTCGAGGGTTAGGTCTTGATGTCATTTAGCCAGCTAAGTCAGAAATATGCATTGTCTAATAGGGACCTTTTCCGGTACTTTCAGCTAAGGGATTATATACAGAGGAATAACACGCTTCTGGCTCAGCATTACAGGTCAAATGTGGAGTAAAGAGTTCTCTGTGTACAGGTGCTCTTTCAGTTAGTACGTTGTATCATTTACAGAAGGGACGTACCTTAGGGGATGTGGAGGGACTCTCTAGGATGTGGAATCGGGAGCTAGGATAGGATATTTCATTAGAAGTATGGCAAGATATATGGGAAAATGTAAGGAAAATTTCAATATGTAACAAAGCACAGGGCATGCAATTGAAGATTTTACACAGGGCTTATGTGGCGCTCGAGAGGCGAGCTAAGTTCAAGATAGGCACATCACCAGGGTGTCCCAAATGTAAAATTAGTATAGGCACTCACACACTGCTATTGGTCATGTTGTAAGATCCAGAGATACTGGAGTGCTATAGTGAGGGAGCTGAAGGACATCCTGGGGGATTGAAGTTAATGTGAATCCGGTATTTCTTCTTCTGGGGTTGCCAAATTTGCCTTCTCTTGGAGAACACAGGAACAGACTGTGTAACATTCTTAAGCACTGTGCAAGGAAGAACATTTTAATTAATTGGATGTTGGAAAAACCCCCAGGGCTTATGGGGTGGCATATGCTGGTGATGGAGCATCCCCCCCAAGATGACCTCACAAATATGGTGCACCACAAAATAGTAGTTTTACAAGACTTAGCGGCCCTTTCCAAATTATATTGATGCAGACTGATCAGCAGTATTAATTAGAGCTGTGGTATAATTAATACTGCTGATCAAGTGGGAATCAGTCCGGGCGCTCATGGGCCCTGGGAGGGCAAGGCTGGGTGAAAGGAATACGGGTGCAATAACTGGTGCTCCCATGGATGGGAGCCTTAATGGAGGTGTGGTGAGTGAAATAGAATAAAGTAATGTGATAGAATTCAAATTAACTTAAATTATGTTTAATTTTATTTTTATTCAATTTGATTGTAGTTTAGTTTAAGCTAAGTTTGTTCTAGTAGAATAATAGGTAGCTCATTATTAATAGTATCATAATATGACATTGTTGTACTGCTATTTTTCTGTATTTTGGTATTGTTCTTTTTTGTATATAGAGGTGCTGTGAGAGATTTGAAAAAGTTTCTAATAATTTTTTTTTAAAATTCTTGCCTTCCCCATAACTATTTTTGACATTCAAAAGTCAGATGAACTCAGCTTTGAATATATTCAATATGTCCCAAACTACAGGAAGGCATCCCCACTTTGAACTAATTTCCTCTTGCTAATATACCACTTGCCTTGCTGATTGCTTGCTGCACCGATGTGACAACTGGCATTGACTGGAGTAGAAAGCCTGAGCAGAAGCTATCTGAGGCACATTTGTACATCCACACATCATTCCTGATGAAGGGCTTTTGCCCAAAACGTTGACTGTTCTGCACCTCGGATGCTGTCTGACCAGCTGTGCTTTTCCAGCGCCACAATTTTCGACTCTGATTTCCGGTATCTGCAGTCCTCACTTTCTCCACATCCCAATATATCACCATTTAAACAATTTACCTCCTTTCTGTTTTTATTTCATAGGAAAGGCTATAACTTCACACTGCGTTACTACGTTTACCATGTGTTTGCCAATTGAGACACATACCTGAACCAACTTTGCTGCAAGTCAAGAACTGAACACCAGAGTGAAAAAATAAAATGGAAAAGGGGTGAGAAGAGTGTGTTGTACTCACAGATGTTGGACAGAGGAAAGAAGTTGCAGTCTGGGATGAAGTTAAATCTTCATTCATAGAGAGAGGAGCAGCAACACCTTCACAAGCGCATTGTCCAACTTCCGCATTCAGACAATTTGGGGGAGGCTCTCAATTGCAGGAGGACCACACTCCTTCCGGTCCTTCAGAGCTTCCCATTGGGCGATCAGAAGAATGTTGCGCGCCATTTCCGCTAACAGCAAAGAGCATTCGTCGTATTTTGCTGACACCAGCGTACATGCGCAATGCTTCCTGACACCGAGAAGCATGCGCAGTATGCCCAGTGGAGATGCTGGTCCAACTGCCAATCGGAGAGAAAAAAAGGCTGGAGCCACACTTGTTTTGTTTTCCTGGGGCTCAACAGTTTATTCCTTTTGCAGTTTGTCTGGCTGCTCAATTTTTGAATGTCTTTTCCGCAGGGTAGAGGAAATTCAAAACTGGAGGGGCATAGGTTCAGGGTGAGAGGGGAAAGGTTTAAATGGGACCGAACTGGTAACATTTTCATGCAGAACGTGGTATATGTATGGAATGAGCTGCCAGAGACAGTGGTCGAGTCTGGAACAATTACAACATTTAAAAGGCATCTGGATGGGTATATGAATAGGAAGGGTTGAGAGAGATATGGGTCAAATGGTGGCAAATGGATCACCGGATTAATTTAGAATATGTGGTTGGCATGCACCGACAGGTTTGTTTCCATGCTCTGCAACTCTATGACTCTATTACTACTTAATCTGAACCAACTTCACAAGATGAGGAATTGGCCATTCCATCCTTACAGCCTGTCCTCAACTGTGGCCTAATTGCATAGATGTCAATGCAAGTTTCTGAAAAATGTCTGGAGCTTTTTTAAAAAATAATTGAATTTGCTTTCAACCTTTACTGATGTTTTTGAAAATATCATTTTAGCGATTCTCAATGTTAAAGATCAGCCATTTCTCACACCACACCCTCCCATCTCCCAAGTAGAGTCATCACCATCCGCGCTCTCTCGATCCTGAGATGGGCTGATACAAGAAAGGATGAGGGTGGGGGTGCAAGTAGAGAAATTGGACGGGAAACAGAGGCTAGGGGGAAGAGAGAGAGAGAAATGGACACGGGGACAGAGCATTGGAGTTAGAGAAACCCTGGGGGTGCACAGGGTGGGGGGCAAAGCGTTTGTCAGAGAGCGAGAGAATGGGGGTGCAGAGTGTGGGGAGAGAGAATGGACGTGGGTCAGTGGGTGGGGAGAGAATGGAAGGGGGGCAGAGGGTGGGGAGAAAGAGAGCAACAATGAGTGTTAGGAGAGGGTGGGGGGAGAGAGAGGGAATGGATGGAGAGCAGAGGATGGGGAAGAGAGAGAATGGAGAGGGGCAGAGAGTGGGAGGAGAGAGAGAATGAATGTGGGGAGACGGACTGAATGGAGGAAAGCAGAGGGTGGACGAGAGACTGGACTGGACAGGGGGCAGAGGGTATGGAGATAGAATGGACGGAGGTGCAGAGAGTGGCGTGTGTGACGGGGGGGGGGAGCTGGGATAGCGAGAGAGAATAGACAGGAGGCGCTGTGGGCATGATTGGATCTTGATTGAATGGGGAGTTGGTGAATGCGTCCCACCCACTCCCAGCATCCCCTTCTTTGCACATGCGCAGTGCAGATTTTTGTGAAAGACGCGAGAGAGAATCTGGAGCGTGAACGCAATTACCCTCAGATCCTGGCATCAGCAAACCACTGCCTTTCTGTTTTAAAAAGTAAATAAAGATGTGGGCAATATACTGGGAACGGCAAGAAGTGACTAAGAAACTGAACCGAGAGTCAGCGCTTTCCGGTGAGGGGAGCTGGGCAAAAACAGGAGGATGGAAGGATGAATTCGAGTTGGAATCCATTGAAAGGTGAAGGAAATGGGAGACAGAGATTTCGGGTAGGAGATAGGGAAGGCTGCTCGGTACAAACTAGAATTCTCTTATCCTATTTCCTGCCCTGCACTGACAGCAATGATCTGTTTTCTCAAGGTATTAGCAGAGGAGGATTTGCTGTTCAGGCGTGCACAAGAAATTTACTCAGGGCCTGAATATCAGCAGCGTTTGAATCCAGGAGGGGAAATTATTTCGAACATCAACGTGACTTGAGAAGCCCCGTGATTATACGCAGCCTGCGTGGGAGTGTTCCAGGGTTCTGGCTGTGCAGAGAACTTCAACTCTGCAGCGAAATGTGGACTAGTGTTCTCGCCGTAGACGAGCCCTTCTTTGGATCGTTGAAGCTGCTGAGACGCAATGACCCCTGCACCGTGGAAACTCTGTGGAAGCAAATTCAATTCCCCAAACGGGCTGGAGTGTCACCAGGACTGGCATGAAGCCAATCGATTCCTTCAATCCAAGACTGTAGGTGGTGCGGCAGCAGCTGCCTCACAGTGCCAGGGAGTTGAGTTCGAGGCCACCCTCAGGGTGATTGTCTGTGTGGAGTTTGCACTTTCCTACCCCCCTCCCCCTCCCCCCATCTCTTGGTGCTCTGGTTTCCTCCCAGGATGTGCAGCTTAGAGTGGATTGGGTGTTCTAAATTCAGGGATTAGCTGCGGAGGTTATTGAGTGGGATGCTCTGAGGGGGGGTCAATGTGCATTGTTGGGCCAGAGGGCCTATTTTCACAGTATAGGGGGTTTGATGATTCCCCCAACGTGTCTGCAGCCTGGCTTCCAGCTGCATCTCTCTGAGGCGAAGGTCCTCCAACATGTGTTTTCCCTAGTTTCCAGCACCCAGAACCTCCCACCTTCTGCAAATCGAAAGACAAGTCCCACCCTGCCCTCTACAATGTGTGCTATGTAACTGCTTATTCAGTTTTAGTGGCCCAGCAGAGGCTGGTAGCCAAGTTCGGAACACATGAGGATGGCATCAACCAGGACCTTGGATTCATGTCACATGACAGGTAACCCCACTTCACTGTCACTCGCTCTCACACCCACACAAAGCACACACTCTCACATTCACACAGATCCCTCTCAGACACACACACATATACACCCTCTCACAGGCTGATACTCTATCACTCGCACACTTTATCAAGCACGCACACACTCACCTATACTCTCATGCATGCGCACTTACATATAAGCCTTTGGTGTGATTTTGTATTTGCAGATACATTGTGCGTTTTTTGAGCCAAATACAATCTACAGGCAGTTAATCCATGTGAGATTTTATAAATTCCTACTTTGGAAATAGAACCAGTCTCACTCAAGATTGGGATACAGACCTTAAGTTGTCTCGAGAATGTGTCTTCAAACAAGTTCTGGGATTTACATATTAATGAACCAAAACCTGCAACCCATTCTCAAAGATGAAAGACTTCACAACAATCTAAGTTGTTCTATATCATTTCTGTTGCATGAAACTGCGATCTATTGCTATAAATTCTCCTATGATCCTTCTCCACAAACACCTGATGAAGGAGTAGTGTTCCGAAAGTTCGTGCTTCCAGATAAACATGTTGGAGTATAACCTGGTGTTGTATGATTTTTAACTTTGTTTCTTGTGAATAAATCCCACACTTCCCGGTGCTGCCAGTAAACGTTACAATGTCGATGAAACGATGCAATACCTGCAGAGATGAAAAACTTACAATTTCTAACAATATTAGCTACTCATTCACTGCTCCTTCTGATACACGATATTGGAAACTTAGTGCAAGAGGTTGAAAGAAATGAGCAGTTTTAAAACAAAAACCTATTGGATCTCATAGCTTTCATTGACAGTCTGAGACTGGGGTTAAGTTCAAGTAACCTTTATTGCCACCCAACTTTGTTACAGCTTCAGATTTCCCCAGCAATAAAAAAAGTGTATGAAAAGAAGCATTTTTTTAAACAGCTCAAAGCTCACACACTCCTCCCAACTCCACTTCCTTTACTGTTGGTCAGCACCAAGTTGTCCCTTTATAATTGTCCCTTTAATGAACCATTTCATTTCAACTTCATCCTTGCCATTCAAATACTAATTTTACACAGAGAGTGGTTGATGTGTGGAATGAACCTCCTCAGGAAGCGGTGGATGGGGTTCAATAAAAAGACATTTGTTTTAGTACATGAATAGGAAAGGTTTGGAGGGATACAGGCCAACAGCAGGCAGGAGAGACTGATTTAGTTTGGGATTATCGTTGGCATGGACTAGTTGGACCAAAGGTCCATGATCATGCTGTATGACTCGATGGTAAGTTCATAGTTCCTTGAAAGGGGAGTCGCACATAGACAGCATAGTGAAGAAGGTGTTTGATATACCTGCCTTTATTGGTCAGTGCACTGAGTGCAGGAGTCGGGAGGTTATGTTGCGACTGTAGTAGACACTGGTTAGGCCACGTTTGGAGTATTGCATGCAATTCTGGTACCAGCGATCCCACCCTGACACACCATAAACCAGAGATAGTGACTGAAATTGACTCTGATACAAAATCAAATCATTAAATCGCTGCAGTGCAGAAAGAGGCCATTTGTCTCATTGAATGGGTACAGGAGTTGGGAGGTCATGTTGTAGCTGTACAGGACATTGGTTCGGCCACTTTTGGATTATTGCATTCGATTCTGGTCTCCCTACTATAGGATAGGAACGATGTTGTGAAACTTGAATGTGTGCAGAAAAGATTGAAAAGGATGTCGCCAGGGTTGGAGAGTTTGTGGAAGAAGGAGAGCCTGAATAGGATGGGGCTGCTTCCCTGGAATGTCGGAGGCTGAGGGGTGATCTTATGGACATTTATAAAATCATGAGGGGCAGGAATAGAGTAAATAGGCTGGAGGAAGTGGTGGAGGCTGGTACAACTACAACATTTAAAAGGCATCTGGATGGATGTGTGAATAGGAAAGGTTTGGAGGGATATGGGCCAAATGCTGGCAAATGGGACACTAGATTTATATAGGACATCTTGTCAGCATGGATGTGTTGGATCAAAAAGTCTATTTCCGTGCTGTATATCTCTATGTCTATTTGATAACAGATGCTTTATTTCTGTTGATGTAAATATTGTTAGGGAGAGAGAATTCCTCAAGCAGGGGATGATAAGAATCCTGGGAGACCCCTAATTCTGGTTTACTATCTAATGAACACACTTTAAGCACCAAATGTGCATTTATGTCTAATCTTGTTTCATTTTTCTTGTTTTATTCCCTGCTCCGATGACTCTCTCAGTCTGGATGGTTGTCAGGCTGAGAATATTGTGGATTGGGCCTTGATCGACTGAATGTTTTATTGCTCTGGAAGGTGTAAAAGGGGCTCAAAGTTTCAGCAGAAAGCCAGCTGAGCTGAGAACAGACATCTTACTCTGTGGGAACAGGGAGAAGAGGACAGAGAAATCAGGACCTGAAATCCGAGCTGACACCAGATTTGTTATTAGTGCTTTGATTAGCAGTGCCAACCCTCTACCTTTACCTCGCTTCCTATTCAACTTGAATGCCACGTACCCCCTCAATATTCAGATCCAATCCTTGTCATCCTGAAGCCACGTCCCTGTAAGGAGTCTCAGATCATAATTATTCTCTTCAATGTGTGCAGTGAATTCATTCAGTTGTGTAACATTGCAGCACACATTCAGCCATACAGTCTTCAGTTTCAATTCTTGTGTTCTGTAGAATCCAGTTTTGATTGATTAGATTCGATTCCCTACAGTGTGGAAACAGGCCCTTCGGCCCAACAAGTCCACACCGACACCCTGAAGAGTAACCCACCCAGACCCATTTCTTTCTGATTAATGAACCTAACACTATGGACAATTTAGCATGGTCATTTGACCTGACCTGCACATCTTTGGACTGGGACATTTACTTTCCGTGTCCCTTTCTATCATTCTCTGATGTTCATTTCCACACCACTACATTGCTCACCTGCCTTGGTACGGATTGTCCATAAAAAATGCATGTTTATACATTTGCAGTAATAGAAGCAGGAGTAGGTCATTTGGTCCATTGAGCTACTCCACCATTCATAAGGATCATGGCTCATCTATCCATCGTCTCAGCTCCTCGTACCTGCATTATCCTGACTATCCTAAATTCACCTACCATACAAAATCCCATCGAACTATGTCTTGAATATGGCTGCTTCTTCTGCTTCTTTGAGCAGAGAATTCCATAGATTCACCACTCTCTGGGAAAAGCAGTTCCTTCTCCTCTGTCTTAAACCTACTCTCCCTAATCTTGGGACCGAGTCTCACTCACCGGCAGAAACGACTTGATAGGGTGGGTCTGGGTGGCATGCTCATCGGATGGGTCAGTGTGGACTTGATGGGATGAATGGCCTGCTTCCACGCTGTATTGATTCTATGATTTACCGCAGTTGTGTTTGCCATTGACTGCAGCACCAGAACCTCCCACCTTCTGCAAATCGAAAGACAAGTCCCACCCTGCCCTCTTGTACGTGTGTTATCTAACTGCTTAATCATTTCTCGTGAATCCCAGCCCACACCTCCCGCTGCTGCCAGTAACCTTTACAAAGCTGATGAGACAATGCTATACCTGCAGTACTGAAAGTCGTAAGGCTTCTAACGATACCAGTTACTGATTCACCAATCCCACTGATGGACAGCATTGGAAATACAATGTTGGAGGCTGAAAGATATGAGCAGTTTAAAACAAAAACTCACCTAACCCTTCACTAGGCTCCCTGCTCAGCACACTTTACTTAAATCACTTCAACTCCACATTGCAACAAATTCCCACTTTCCACCAATATCCTGAATGTCCTCACTCACTCAGTTGCTGTCTCACAAATGAAAGATTTCATTGTAGGTTCTGCTCCCAGTATGGACAAAACATGTTTGAAAGTTGCTCTGAAAGTCCAGTCTTCACAATGACACTTCTGCTTTCCTTCAGTCCAAATTGTCCGTGCTGACCAGATATCCCAAATTAACATCGTCTCATTTGTCAGCACATAACCCCTACCCCTCTCAATTCTCCCTATTACCAGATGCCTTTTGAAATGCTTTAATTATACCAGCCTCCACCACTTCCTCTGGCAGCTCATTCTATACACACAACACCTTCTGCGTGAGAAAGGTGCCTGTAAAGTTCCTTTTAAATATTTACCCTCTCACCTCAGACCTATGACCTCTAGTTTTGGACTCCCCTTCTCTGGGGAAAAGATTTTGGCTATTCACCCTATCCATGCGCCTTATGAACTTTTATAAAGTCACCCCTCAGCCCCCAATGATCCAGAGAAAACAGCCCAGCCTATTCAGCCTCTCCATATAGATCAAACCCCCCAACTCTGGCAATACCCTTGTAAATCTTTTCCAAATCCTTGCAAAGGTTCGTAACACTTTTCCTGTAGCAGGGAAACCAGAACCGAATGCAGTATTCCAAAAGTGGCCTAATCAATGTCCTGTACAGCCGCAACATGACCTCCCAACATCTGTATTGAAATGCACTGACCTATAAAAGCAAATATATCAACACCTTCTTTGCTATCCTGTCTACCTCCGACTCCACTATGAACCAGCACTCCAAGGTATGTTTATTCAACAACACTCCCCATTAAATGGGTAGATCCAGCCCTGATCTGCCTTTCCAAAATCCATATTTCAAAATGGGGTTGAGAAACGTATAAGCCGTGATTGAATGGTGGAGCAGATCTGATGGACTAAATGGCTTAATTTCTGCACCTATGTTGTATGGTCTCTTGCTGTCCTAGACACAGTGAGAGAATTGGAAGCAGGAATAGGTCATTTGTCTTTCCAGCTGGCACCAGCATTGAACAGTTCATAACTGGATATAAATATACCTGCATCTAGATGGATAGGCTGGGACTTTTTGCACTGGAGCATCAGAGTTTGAGAGGTGACCTTAGAGAGGATTATAAAATCATGAGAGGTATAGATGAGGTGAACGGCAGGTATTCTTACCCTAGTGTGGATGTTTCAAGATTAGGGAGCAAATTTTGAAGGTGAGGAAAGAAATATTTTAAAAAGACATGAGGGGCACATTTTTTTTTAAAGATAAAGAGTAGTTCGTGTGAGGAATCAATGTCCAGTGGAGTTGCTGGATGCAGGTACAGTTACAATGTTTAAAAGACATTTGGATAAGTACATGAATAGGAAAGGTTCGGAGGGATGTCGGCCAATCATTGGCAGGTGGGACTAGTTTAGTTTCAGAACGCCGCCAGAATGGACTAGTTCGACTGAGTGGTCTGTTTCTGTGCTGTATGACTCTGTAACTGTTCTGTACTGGTTTTAAAACCATTTTCTTGCATTCTCCCATAACTTCTTTGTTCTTCAAAGTCACATGAACTCAGCCTTGAATACATTCACTAACCGACCTAACTGCAGGAAGACATCCCCACTTCTGAACTCAATTCCTCTTGCTGATATACCACTTGCTTTGCTCATTGCTTGTTGCACTTTCTGACAACTGGCAGTGACTGGTGTGGAATGACACTGAGGGCCCTTTGTCTATCCACACATCACTCCTGATGAAGGGCTCGTGCCCGAAACGTCGACTCTCCTCCTCCTCAGTTGCTGCCTGACCTCCTGTGGTTTTCCAGCGCCACAATATTCGACTCTGATCTCCATCATCTCACTTTCGCCACATCTCAACATATCACCATTTAAACAATGCACCTCCTTTCTGCTATTTTTTTACACTGCAAAGGCTATAACTTCACAATGTGGGACTGCATTTTCCATGTGTTTGCAAGTTGACACACAGACTTGGATCAACTTTTCCAGAGTCTGGCCGCTCCCTCGGTTCACTCTTGAACCCCAGAATGAAAACGTGGTGATAAAAACACTGTTGTACTCACAAATGTTAGACAGAGGAAGGAAGTTACAGTCTGGGGTGAAGTTTAACCTTATGCAGAGAGAAAAGAGCAGCAGCAGCAGCTTCAGAGCTCACGGTCCAACCTCCGCATTTCCACAATGGCCGGCTCTGATTGGCAGGAGGACCAGACTCCTTCCGGTTCTCCACTGCTCCATGGAAAGCAGCTCGCGCGCCGTTTCTGCGGACACCCAAGAGTATGCGCAGTGCTTTGCTGACACTGGCGATCATGCGCAGTACTTGCTGACACCGTGGAGCATGCTCAGTGTGCAGGAATTTGTTACAAATTTTAAAGTTAAAAATCACAAAGCACCTGGTGATAGTCCAACAGACTTATTTGGAAGCACTAGCTTTCGGAGCCCTGCTCCTTCATCAGCTGATTGTAGAGTATAACATCGTAAGACACAGAATTTATGATCTTATATTCCACAACCACCTGATGAAGTAACAGCGCTCCGAAAGCTAGTGCTTCCAAACAAGCTGATTGGACTGTAACTTGGTGTTGTGTGATTTTTAACTTCGTACACCTTAGTCCAACACAGGCACCTCCCGATCATGACAAATATTAGGCGTCCAAATGCGAATACGAAAGAAAAATGCCGAAGCTATTTTATTTTGCCGATTTTTTCCCCTGTGCCTCGACATTTTATTTCTTTTGCATTTTGTCTGGCTGGTCAACGTTTCTGTCTTTTCCCCAGGTTAGAGGTATTCCAATACTAGAGGGTAAAGGTTTAGGGTGTGTGGGAAAGATTTTGAAAGATCTAAAAGACTAGGAATAGAACATTCACCCCTTACTGGGCGAAAGTGAGGACTGCAGATGCTGGAGATTAGGGTCGAGAGTGTGGAGCTGGAATAGCACAGCAGGTTAGGGAGCATCCGAGGAGCAGGAGACTCGACGTTTCGGGCAAAACCCTTCGTCAGGAAATAGCCATGGGGAACTGCAGGGCTGTAGCATAAACGACTGAGTCTAAGCGGGATGCTGTTGGGAAGGTCGGTGTGAATGGCCTGTAGGGATGATATGGTTCCACTGCCTTGGCCACGCGTATTTTGAGAAATGTGGGAGGAGTGGGTTCCAGTTCGTGGGACACTGACACGAGTCCTGGAGAAGGTGGCATTTGTGCTGTCACTCTCTTCACATTCTGCCCCCCTGTCCATTTTCTCCCCATCCATTGCCCCCTGCCTATTCTCTCTCCTCACACTGCACCCTCTATTCTCTCCCCCAACCCTCTGAACCCCAGTCTGTTCCCCTGTCAATTTTCCTCCCTTCTCCACCACCACCAGCGACCCCTTCACCCCCTCCACCCCCACAATCGTCCTTTCTCGTGCCTCAGCCCTCTTTGATCGCTGTATGAAGTCTTTCTCAGGGAAGAGAGAGAATGGATGGTAATGACTTTACCTGGGAAACACGGCATGTGAGAAATAGCTGATTTTTAAAATTGAGAATAACTAAAACCAAATATTCAGAAACTTCGTTACAGTCGGGAAGAATGTTATTTTTTTTCAAAAGTAAAGCTGCAGAAATCTTTCTGAAACTTGCATTGATGTATGTGCAGTTAGGCCACAACAAAGGACAGGCTGTAAGGAGTGAATGAGTGAATAAAAGACAAGTCCAACCTTGCCCTCGAGGAGAAAGTGAAAAATGCAGATTCTGGAGATCAGAGTCGAGAGTGTGGTGGTCCGGCAGCATCCAAGGAGCAGGAGAATCGACGTTTCGTGCATAGGTACTTGGCACTCGACCATCGCTCCTTCAACCCCCCTGTGATGGCGCGTGAACTCACTGGTGCCTCCGCAGGTGGGAGGAGCAGGTGAATCCCTTCCGGCACTTACAGCAGGTGAATGGCCTCTCTCCAGGGTGGAGCCGCTGGTGGGTCAGCAGTGCAGCTGACTGAGTGAAACCCCGCCTGCACATGGGGCATGTGAATGGCTTCTCTCCCTTGTGGACTCACTCATGCGTCTGCTGATGGCTGATCCGACTAAAGCCCTTCCCACACACTGAGCAGGTGAATGGCCTCTCCCGGTGTGAATGCGTCTGTGGGTTTCCAGCAGGGATGGGGAAGGGAATCCTTTCCCAAAGACCCCACATTTCCAAGGTTTCTCCTTTGGAGGGAGCTTTCCTTGTGTTGCTCTGGGATTGAAATTACAAACAGAACGGGTACATAGCCTTTCCCACCTTGAGGCGTGAAACTTTGATTCCTCCAAGATGAGTAAATGGTTTGAAGCACTTTTCACAGTCAGCGCACTGAATCTCCCTCACTCGGTGTCTCAGTATTCTTCCTGCCACAGGACTGTCCAAAATCTCTCAAATAAACAAAAGCAAACATGCCTTCTTGATTGGAATGGCTGCTGATATTCAAGTCCCAATGAATCAAGTGGCTCTGTCAGAAGTTGATGTATCATTTGTTTTCAGATTTCTTTCTGCACGTCTTCCTGCAAACAAAAATCACAAAATAAGTGATCACTGTCAGTACAGTTAATGAACATAACATTGGTGTCAATTCCTGCAGATTGAGAGATGTCTGCTGATCACATATTATCCAGGCCACAGAAACCTGAAAACCCTCATGCAGCCAGATCGGCTTAGCTGTGCATAGACGAAAACTTCATTTCAGTGATAATAACATGGAACAAACTGCCTACAAAGATGCTGGAAATGGAGCTGAATCAAGGATATGAAAATGAAATGTTCAGGTTGCTTGAGAAAAGAAAGGCAGTAAAATTGCTGAATGACTTCCTGCTGACCTATTAAATAAAAAATATGACAAAAAAAGGACGTAACTCCATTACTACATTAGAAGGTGACTAATAATTACAAAGAAACTTTTACAACAGCCAACAATATCAGATATACACCATATAGAAGAAAGAAAGTTTACAGCCCAGGAACAGGCCCTTCAAGCTTGAGCCGTTCCAAATGTACTGTCTGAACCTGTCGGTCAATTCCTAAGCATCTGTATCCCTCTACTCCCCACCCACTCATGCATTTATCCAGACGCATCTTAAATGAATCTACGACGTCTGCTGGCAATGCATTCCAAACGCCCACCACCCTCTGTGTGAAGTAAAGCACGTATTCTCTTTGAATAAGTGCTGCCCTTGCCGCGTTCATTCGAACGGTATCTCGTTTAATGAGGCGGCTTTTTGAGAGTATTGACTGGCCATTTTTGCACAAGGAAGTGCAAGAAACAAGGGCTTGTCCGGGCTTTGAACCCGGGATCTCTCGCATGCCCACGCATCAAAAGACCCGAAGCGAGAATAACACCCCTAGACCAACGAGCCACAGGCCCCATGCGACCTACCTTTTTTTGAGCAATGTGCCAATCCTTTAAATGCTGCTCAGTTTCTTGAGAATCTAACCTTTTAGTTGTGAACATGAGGAAAGGAGCCATCCTTTTCTCGGGTGCAAACTGTATACGTGCCAAACTGAGGGAATACACAAGGAAAATAGCATTAAGAGAGATAAAAAGTATTTGAGCACCTTTGGAGTGTCTGCCCCCTCCCTGGATTAACTCCAGTTGCTACAAGTGAACAGTGTTTCACCCACCCCTACCTCCCCTTCCCCAATCCCGCCCCCCCCTCCCCCGCTGCTGGAGGATGGTATATGGAAAGGGGGAGACATTGCTTTGCTCCCAGATGTTGCCCAGAGGGAGGGAGTTTCACTCTGAAACTGACAGGGCTGCATCCGCATTGTGACGTCAACAATGGAGGGCGGGCCGGACAGCTGTCCTGCAGTTGAGGCACATGTGGAGGGGAGGGCACTTTGCAAATCCCACTCTCCTCCAAGTCAATACAGTTTGAGTTCAAGCAAAGCAAGCGGTTTAAATATACTTTAGAAAACCTCCTTTGTGCCGTGGGAAAACTACTGCCGCGGGAAATGCAGTGTTACAGATTCAAAGTAACAGAAGCAGGAGTAGACCATTTGGTCAAGCCTGCTCCGTCATTCATTAAGATCACAGCTCCAACAACCTGCACAATCCCGACTACCCTTAATTCCCCTACCATGCAAAAACCCATCCAACTGCGTCTTCAATAAACTTCATGAAGCTTTCTCAACTGCTCTCTTGGGCAGAGAATCCCATGGAGTCTCACAGAGTGACACAGATGTACAGCACGGAAACAGACCCTTCGGTCCAACTCATCCATGCAGCCCAGATATCCTAACCTAATCTAGTCCCATTTGCCAGCACTTGGCTCAAATCCCCATAAAACCTTCCTACCCTCCAACCTCCAACCCTGACAATCTCCCTGTAAATCATTTCTACACCTTTTCTAGTTTCACAACATCTTTCCGATAGGAAGCAGACCAAAATTACATGCAATATTCCAAACGTGGCCTGACCAATGTTCTGTACAGTGGCAACATGAGCTCCCAACATCTATCCTCGATGCTCTGACCAACAAAGGAACGCACACCAAACGCCTTCTGTACTATCCAATCTGCCCGAGTCTCTACTTTTAAGGAACTATCAACCTGAACTCCAAGGTCTCTTTGTTCAGCAACACTTCCAATGAACTTACCATTAAGTGTAAAAGTCATGCTCTGATTTGATTTTCCAAAATGCAGCACCTCACATTTATCCACATTAACCTCCAACTGCCATTCCTCAGCCCATTGGCCCATCTGATCAAGGTCCCGTTGTGATCTGAGGTAACCTTCTTTACTGTCCACTACACCTCCAATTTTGGTGTCATCTACAAACTTGCTAACTCTACCTCCTCCGTTTACATACAAATCATTTATATAAATGACAAAAGTAGCGGATCCAGCATCAATCCTTGTGACACACCATTGGTCACAGGCCTTCAGTCTGAAAAGCAACCCTCCGCCTGCTAGCCAGTTCTGTATCCAAATGGCGAGTTGTCCCTGCATGCCTTGATTAAACCTTGCTCACCAGTCTCCCATGAGCAACGTTGATGATCGCCTTCCTGAAGTCCATATAGATCACGTCCACCGCTCTGCCCTCATCAATCCACTTTGTTACTTCTTCAAAAAACCCAATCATGTTCATGAGACATGATTTCCCAAGCATGAAGCCATGCTGACTATCCATAATCAATTCTTGCCTTTCCAAATACATGCAAATCCTGTCTCTTAGGATTCTCTCCAAAAACTTGCCCATCACGGATGTCAGGTTCACTGGTCCATAGTTCCCTGGCTTTTCCTTACCACCTTTCTTAAATAGTGGCATCACATTAGCCACCCTCTCGTCTTCCGGCACCTCACCTGTGACTATTGATGATAGAAATATCTCAGTAAGAGGCCCAACAATCACTTCCCCAGTTTCCCATAGAGTTCTAGGGTACTCCTGATCAGGTCCTTGGGAATTATCTACTTTTATGCATATCTAGATATCCAGCAATTTCTCATCTGTAATATGGGCATTTTTTCAACATGTCACCATCTACTTTCTCACATTCTAGATCTTCCATGCCCTTCTCTACAGTAAACACTGATGCACAATATCCGTTCAGTATCTCGCAAACCCCCCCCCCCCCCCCCACCCCCCCGCCCCCCATCTACTGCAGCTCCACACAAAGGCCGCCTTGCTGATCTTTGAGTGGCCCTATTCTCTCCCTTGTTATCCTTTTGTCCTTAATGTATTTATAAAAACCATTTGGGTTATCCATGACTCTATTTGCCAAAGCTATCTCATGTCCCCTTTTTTGCCCTCATGATTTCCCTCTTAAGTATGCTCGTACTGCCTTTATACTCTAAGGATTCACTCGATCTCTCTGCCGATACCTGATATATACCATCCTTCTTTATCTTAACCAAAATCTCATTTTCTCTCGTCATCCAGCATTCCCAAACCTACCAGCCTTTCCTTTCCTGCATCAGACAATCACCTGATGAAGGAGCGTCGCTCCGAAAGCTAGTGTGCTTCCAAGTAAACCTGTTGGACTATAACCTGGTGTGGTGTGATGTTATAACTTTGTACACCCCAGTCCAACACCGGCATCTCCGAATCAGGAATATACTGCGTCTGGACTCTTGTTATCTCATATTTTAAGGCTTCCCATTTTCCAGCAGTCCTTTGACCTGCGAACATCTGCCCCCAATCAGCTTTTGAAAGATCTTGCCTAATACCTGAGTCTTCCTCCAATTTAGAACTTCAACATTTAGATCTGATATATTATTTTCAATCACTGTTCTAAAGTTAATGGAATTATGGTTACTGGCCCTTAGGTTTTGCACCCTCGCCAGTATGTACATCCACATTGTGAATTAGAAAATGTCCTTGTACACACTTAACAAATTCCTCTATTTGGCAGATAGGTAAATGGGCAGGAGTTATACCTTGGGTCCACTCTTCCTTCATTCCCTCCAAGCCTAACCCCATTCCCACCGCAATAGACCAATGGCACTTTCCCCTGCAACTGCCGAATGTCTGACACCAGCCCATTTATCTGCTCCCTCCTCTCTATCCAAGTGTCCAAACTTACCTTCCAGGTGAAGCAGCACTTGACCTGCACTTCCCACAACCCAGTCGACTGCAGTTGCTGCTCGTAATGTGGTCTCATGGACATTGGGGAAAACGAAGCATAAACTGGGTGACTGCTGCACAGAACATCTACGTTCTACCTGCAAAAAAGACCCTGAGCTTCCAGTTGCCTGCCAATTCCACACCCCACCCTGTTCCCTAGCCAACATCTCTGTCTCAGGTTTGCTGTGTTCCAGCGAAGCTCAGCACCAGCAGAACGAAGAGCACCGAATATTTCACTTGGAGACCTGACATCCCTCTGTTCCCAATATCGAATTCAATCATTCTCGGGCCTGAAATCCATAGTATCCTCGTCCCTTCCACACACACCAAGCCTTGTTATCACATAGTCTGTCATTACACACTACCTATTCTTAGCCACGAACAGTCTCCATTCATCCTCCCACGCAGATCGTTATCAACTCCCTTTCCTGTCCACAGTTCTTCCCTCGCTTTAAGCTCTGTCCTGATCTATCATTAACTGCATCCGCCTTCCTCCCACAATATCTCCAGCATTTTAACCAACATTTTCCCAATCACCATCAGTTCTGTGGAAGGGTCACCGGCAACTGCTGTTTTTTGTTTCTGATATACAGCATCCACAGTTCTTTCACCTTTTTATTGAGGCAGAGTTGGAAATTACTTCGAGAGACAGAAGGAGAGGGGGCAGAGACAGAACACACATGAACTGTTGATCTCCGTTGTTCCTCACAACGTAAAGTCATTGCTGTGCGATCACTTCCCTTAAGCATGAGTAGAGATTGTGGGCCATGCATGAGCTTGTGGCGCAACGGTAGCACGTCTGACTCCAAATCAAAAGGTTGTGTGTTCGAATCACGTCAGGCTCACTGACGTCATCTTCTTATATTTCAAATCAAGAAAGGAGTACGTTCACTCAGGATATCTGTTGAGCCAATCTTCTTTGCGGAAATTTTCGATCACACGTAAGCTTTGCTGTCAGTTTGATTTGTGAACACTGTGTCAGGGAGGTGGTGTGCCCATTGTTTGAGTAAATGCTCAGCTCCCCCAGTTCATCACGGGATTTAAACACAGCCGCCTACCTCTGGGCAGCCGCTTCGTTCAGTTGATGACAGCGCGGTGTGAATTAATGTAATGCCGATAATTTTACAACATATGCAGAGACTCCCAGCTTTTTGTTTCAATCTATTAGGAGAGTGATAGCGAGTTCAGATAGAAATGTTTCCCACCAACAGCAAATCCTTTCCTCTCACTGGACACAGTTAAAATTATCTTTACTCAACAGGAGAAGCGGAAACTCTAGTCTGACGGTTTCTCTCCACATTAACGGTGAGCCTGAATTTTATAAACAGTGGCAGTAAAATCCAGTGGCGGACACTGATTTGGTTCAATCGATTTTTTTGCCAAGAGTAATTCACCGAGAGGATGCTGCTGTGTGAAACAGCGTGGGGAATTACTGCAGGGCCTCCTGCGCATGGGACACACCGCAACTGATGTGTTTCACCTTCACCAGTTTATTTCTATCTCGGAGAAGAGAGGTTTGATGTTTCGGGTCATAGCAGCCAGACAGAGGACAGGAGAAGAGCACTCAGATCTTCACAAGCTTGTCACCACAGCTGGGTCATCGTGGTCTGTGTATCAGTATCGGATAGTAATCTGCGTCTACTGACTGGAAGCACAGCAAATTGGAGTGCTGGTGGGACTATCACACAGGAGAAAACGGCTTCGACCTAACAACTGGAGTGGCTCCCAATGGTCAACTCCACTCACCTCAACTGAATAACTGTAAACAAATTACTCCGTGATTCAAAGGAATACTCAGTTTTGAATCTGCATTGTGGCATGTACCTTCGAGAATGACGTCAAAACACCTTCATTGCTGTGATGGAGTATCCTGTTGGTCCAACTCCGATTTCACTCAGAATCACCTTCTCCCTGTAAATCTGCACATTGTTACATTGAACGTGCCCACCGAATTCCCTTTTGTGTCCATTGAATCTGCCTCTTTGTCACTGTCAGACAGCGATTTACTGACCCCACTCCCTGTGCGAAAACGGTCTTCCTAATGTCACTTTTACTTATTTTCCTGATGACTTTAAATCTCTGCCAAATCATTCTCGATCCTTTCAGGCCTGGGAGCATTTACACTGCATTATTTTCTCTGTCTAAAACCACCATGACATGGAAAACTTCAATCAGACCAGCTTTCAGTCCTCTGTTCTCCAAAGACAGCTGCCCCAAACTTTCCAATCTCCCTTCATTGCTGACATTCCTCAGGACGGGACCATTCACGTTAACCTGTTCAGCGCCATCTGCAATCACTTCACTTCCCCGCTTCCTGAAGTGTCACCCTCAGAATTGAGCGTAATACAAGTGGAGGATTCATTCAGACTCGGATTGCGCGGGCGAAAAATCTGCAATACTTGTTCTCACTTTGAACAAGTGTTTCTCTTCACCGTGTTCACTGCAATGGCAGCTCTGCACCGTCCCTAATTCAGGCAGAGCGATCTTATTTAACGAAGCGGCTTTTTGAGAAAATTGATTGGGCATTTTTGCTCAGGTCAATTTAAGAAATGAGAGTTCGCCTTGGATTGGAAGCCAGGAACTCTCACGCGTCTGCATTCGCTGGAAGACCCAAAGCTAGAATCATATCCCAGACTAACCAGCCACCAGCCATGGGTGCAGCCACCTCCTGAAGCAGCTGAGACTTGCTCAGTACGAAATACATTGTACATTGCTCCCAGAATTGCAAGCTGGCAAGAGTTTCAAGAACATCTGCTTCTCAATCTGTCTCCCTGCTCCCAGGACGCTGCTGTTTGTCCCGTCCCCAGGGACCGGGCTCTCTCCACTGGTGGATAATTGAACCATTTTGTTTCTACTTGCAAGCTGTGCTGGTGGAAGGCAGAGCCCATTCGCTCTTCTGCTCTCTCGCACTATTACCTGAGGCAAGATAAGTCAGTTACAGTCATGCATAGGAAATGGGCAACTTTGAACTTGTTCCAAAGATCCTGTTAACGGAGAGACAGAAAGATGGAGACTGAGAGAAATGGACACCGGAGACTCTTCCCTCAGGTAAATTGATATGAGTACATTTTTGTGCAGCCTGCTTGGTGTTCAGAATTTGTCTTGACACAGCGATCCTGCAGAAAGTTTTTTTGTGACACGGGCGTTGGTTTCTTTACTGCAGGAAATGAACAAAAACAGAAAGTCATGTGTTTCAACTTCACCGGTTCATTACCATCTGAGAGAAGAGGTTTCACACGAGATCAGGACACACTGACAGAGAATAGGACAAGACAACTCAGAGCTCCACAAGGGTGCCAGAGCAACTGTGTAAATTTGACTTGTGTATCGATGTGACATATTTAACTCAGATACCCGAAGTTTTCGGAAGCAAATCACAAGGCAAGGAAAAGAACAGAGCGCCGTTATACGGGAAAGCTGCTAAAGGCGACATTGAGTGAATAGGAGAAAATGGTTTCGCTTCTGGTTTATCATCCCAGCATGCACCCGCTGTGCCATTCCCCTGCATTGCACGGTAGCTTTTCCAGAGAAGTATTCAGCTTTCCATCTGGCGTGTGACTTGCATGTTCGAGAATGACGTCAAAAGATCTTCACTGCTGTAGTGTCATGTGCTGTTGTGCAGACATGTCGCCGATGTGCAAATATAAACTCAGAGAACAATGTACACTAGAGACTCTGAACCAGCTGAAACTTGCTCAGTGTGAAATACGTTCCACATTGCTCCAAGAATTGCAAGCAGCAAAGTGTTTCCAGAAGATCTGCTTGTCATTCTGTCCCCGGGGCGCTGATGCTTGTCTCATTCCCAGGAACTGGACTCTCTCCACTGGCGGATAATTAAACCAATTTGTTTCTACTTGTCCGCTTTTCTGGAGGGAGGGAAGAGTCATTCGCTCTTCTGCAGTAATCTTACAGGAAGTCTATTGCAAAGTGGGCATCGCTTTCATCGCAGCAGTTAACCTCTGAGCCCCAAGTGTCCAAGATGAAGAGAATCCGAGTGAAACCTTCACTCACTGAGAGTCATCCCCACGGCCCTGAGCTGAGGGACTGCAGGCAGTCCAACACGGAAGGGACTGTTAAATGAACCATTGTCGCTCCCTCAGCCTCTCTGTCCCAGAGACAGGCAGTGGGACGGCATAAACACATAACATCATTCTCGCCCAGACAGAAGCCGTTCAGCCCATCGAGTCCACGGCGACTCTCTGCCACTTTTCTCTCTCTGAGGTTATTCACAATCAGTGATATCTGTCCTAATAGTAAGGGGCTGTGTCTGAGTGGTGATACGGTTTGTGACATGCTGATCCTTTTGTCATTCACGTCCGAACCGGCGTGGCGAATTACTGCAGGGAATGGATGAAACCGCAAGGCATGTGTTTCAACTTTATCAGCTCATTGGCACCTCAAAGAAGTGGTTTTGCGAATCAGTTCATAGGAAACCGACGAAGAACAGGAAACGACCACTCAGACCTCCAAAAAGCATGTTACTTGAACCGTGTGAGTTTCCTGAGTGTATCGGTATGATACAGGATATTCAGGAAGTAGGTGCGAAGGCAAGATACAGAATAGAGTACCATTACAAAGGAAAGCTGCTGAAGGAGACATTGAGCAATAGCAGAGGATGGTTTCGATCCATCGACCGCTGGGTTATGGGCCCAGCACGCTCCCGGTTTCCACAGAACACTTCAGGTTTTCGTCTGGCACGCGGCATGCACGTTCGAAAGTGGGCGGCACGGTGGAACAGTGGTTAGCACTGCTGTCTCACAGCACCAGCGCCAGGTTCAATTCCCACCTCAGGCGACTCTGTGTGGAGTTTGCACATTCTCCCCGTGTCTGCGTGGGTTTCCTCCGGGTGCTCCGGTTTCCTCCCATAATCCAAATAAAATGTTCAGGTTAGGTGAATTGGCCAGGCTAAATTGCCTGCAGTGTTAGGTAAGGGGTAAATGTAGGAGAATGGGTCTGGGTGGATTACGCTTCGGTGTGGACTTGTTGGTTCCAAGGGCCTGTTTCCACACTGTAAGTAATCTAATCTAATCTCCACTACTGTCGTGTAATATGCTGTTTCACAGACAAATGGAGGCTGTGTAAATATTAACTTGTTTCTAACTTCCCACATTCTGTTGGTCGAATTGTGATTTCATTCTGAGTCACAACATGTGTCACAGCGCACACCTTCAATCTGCTGGTTCAATACAGTAAGTAAACGTGTTTCTCTATTCTCTTGCCTTCTCAGCGCAAATCTGCACATTGTTACTTTAAACATGACCGCCGAATTTCCTTTTGCGTCTGTTGAATTTGCCTCTTTGTCAATGTCAGTTAGGGATTTACTGACCCCAACCATTCCCTGTACGAAAGCGTTCTTCCTCATGTCACCTTTAGTTCTTTTCCTCGTGACTTTAAAACTGCCGAATCATTGCCGATCCTTTCAGGCGTGGGAGCACTTTAACTGCATTACTTTCTCTGCCTGGATCCCGCATGACTTGGAAAGTTTCAATCAGGCCAGATTTCAAACTTCTGTTCTCCGAGGAGAGCTGTCCTAATGTTCCAATCTTGCTTCATTGCTGACATTCCTTAAACACGGCACCACTGAAGTCAACGCAATATTCCATCATTTCACTTCCTTGCTTGCTTTCTGCCCAATTCCTTCTCCAACCTCGTTTAGCGAGGTTGAGAAAGTTAATCGGGCACTTTTGCACAAATCAGGAAACGCGGGCTCGCTGGGGATTTGAACCCGGGATGTTTCGCAGGGGAAAACGCAAAGCGAGAACCATACCCCTAGACGAACGAGCGACACAGATCGCAAGCCGCCACTGCCACTCCACGTCTTCAACCAGCTGAGTCTTGCTCAGTGTGAAATACATTTGACATTGCTCTGAGAATTGCAAGCGGCAAAGAGTTTCCAGAACAGCTGCTTCTCATTCTGTCTCCCTGCCGCTGTTTGTCCCGGGCCCGCTCGACTGGCAGAAAGTTGAACAGTTTTATTTCTAAACTTTTCTCTCACACCGGAGTAACCAGTGACAAGCATTGCCCTCCTCAACATAGGGTACAGAGAACAACAGAAGACCACTCAGATCTCCACGAGGGTATCATCTCAACTGTGCACATTGGGCCAGTATATCAATGTGAAATATTTATGTCGAAGTTTTTTGGGAAAGAGATGAGAAGGCGGGGTGCAGAACAGAGCGCCGTTATATGGGAAAGCTGGTAAAGACGACATTGACTGAATAGGAGAAGTAGTTTCCCTTCTGGGTGATGTTCCCATCACGCACCCACAGACATATCGCCGTCGTGCAAATATAAACTCTGTCTAAATTCCCACATTCTATTTTTTCGAACTGTGATTTCGCCAAAAGCACAAAATTTCAACACTCGCAACGTTCCAGCTTTAACAAAGTGTTCATAGATATATTTAGCGAACACCTGGAAGAAATTTGAGGACTCTTGAACTTTAAGTCGAAGGAAAGGAAGTTTGCCTCGAGGGCTGTGTAATGTGGAGATTTGTTCCCCATGTGAACTGGTGGTGGTTGACCATCCCAGTGCTTCCCGATGCAGGTTGCCCTGACCCACAGGGAGGTTTCTTTGATAAACTGCCCGAGGGCTTCCAGCCGTGCCGTGACGTTACAGGGCGAGCCGCCGACGATGGCCTGCAGCTGCACAATAATGATGCTGGCCCCGCAACATGAATACAAATTAGTTCATGAGTCACGTGGAACTGAATCATTCTATGGAAAGTTCTTTCAACTTCACGGATTTATATATGAGAGGAAGTAAATGGGCAGGGCTTACACCTCGGGTCCACTCTTCCTTCTGTCGCAACATCCCACACCCACCTCCCATTGTCCCAAGGCACTTTCCCCTGCAACCGCCGAATGCGTAACACCTGCCCATTTACCTGCTCCCTCCTGAATATCCAAGGGCTCGAACATATCTTCCAGGTAAAGCAGCACTTTACCTGCACATTTGCCACAAACTAGTCTACTGCATTCGTTGCTCACAGTGTGGTTTCCCCAACGTAGCATGAAGCATAAACTGGGTGACTACTTCGCAGAACATCTTGGTTCTGCCTGCAGAAGATCCTATGGCTCTCCAGTCTTCAACATCGAGTTCAATATTGTTTGGACCCGAACTCCCCCATGCCCTTGATCCTTACCACACCCACACGAGGCCTTGTTATCACATAGTCTGCTGTTACACACGACTTATTGTTAGCCAGGAACAGTCTCCATTAACAGTTAGTCACCCTCCTACACAGATCGTTATTCACGCCTTTGTCCCTCCAATGTTCTCCCACTGAACTGGCAGCAAAGGTAGCAATGTGGACTGGTATCCCTGAGCCAGATGTTTGTCCCATCTCCAGGAACAGGGCTCCCTCCACTGGTGGATAATTAAACCATTTTGCTGTTCCGCTGACGTGAGGAGATTGTGTAAATATAAACTTTTTCTAAATTCCCACCTTCCGTTGGTCGAACTGTGAGTTCACTCTGAATCACAACACGTGTCACAGCGCATTTGGAGGCCCACCTTAGCTCTGCTGGTTCTACACAGCAAGTAAATGAGAGTCTCTATTCGTATCATTCCCTTGCCTTCTCCCTGTAAATCTCCACATTGTTACTTTGAACATGACCACCGAATTCCCTTTTGTGTTTTTGAATCTGCCTCTTTGTCACGGTCAGACAGGGATTTACGGATCCGAACCACTCCCTGTGCGAAAATGTTCTTCCTAGTGTCACTTTTACTTTTTTTCCAAACGCCTTGAAATCTCTGCCGATTTTTTTGGGAAATTGAAAGGATTCTCATTCCTGCACATGAGGCTGAATTGATTTAATTTCTAACGTAAAGGACTGCGGATGCTGAGAATCCGAGACAGAAAGAGGAACTGCTGGAGAAACTCAGCGGGTTTGGCAGTACCGGTTGGAGAAAACAGAGTTCTGCAATTTCTGTTTTTGTTTTTAACTGAAAGTTCATTTCATTTTTCGGGATGAAACACCCAGACTCTCCATGTGCAGATATTCAATCCTTTCGAAACCTGTGAAGTGATTGGATTCAAACAAACTCAGCAATAATTCACTCTTTCTCAGCTCCACAGGCAGAGTGACCTGGGAAATGAAGCTGTCAGTGTGGTTCTTTATTCGTGGGCCGAGTGGTTAATGCGATGGACTTGAGATCTATTGCGGTTTCCCCACGCAGGTATGAACCTTGCCGACTCGAGTTGAGAAATGTCGTCAATAAGAAAGGGAGACTGTTTCCCGGTTTCTTCTTTAAAATTCTAATCAGTGGAGGGGGAAAGATATTTCACTCACATTGGGACTGGTAGGAATCTGCAACCCACTGCCTGTCAGGGTGGAACAAGCAGATACCCGCAGAGCTTCGTTTGAGGCAATGAGTCAAGTGTTTGGAAATGAGACTAGAACAGTGAGAGGCTTGAAATCGTGATCAAAATGAAGCAGGCACCTAAGAACAAAGGTGTTTTATTTCCCAATGAAAGATACTGCTTCACAAAGTTGGTAACGATGGAAGGAAGCAGTGATGGTGATTATCTTTGGCTGTTCACCTTGTGAATGTTCCCATTGCTGCGCATGTCCGTGTTAACGTCAGAACTCTGCAGCATGGGGGCGCAATGGATGACGCATCTGACTCCAGCTACCTGTTTGAAATGCAGCTCACACCTTCTTCACACACCCCAATTAATCTTTCTCATTGTCCTGAAGCCGCCCTACGGTTTCAATTCCTGATCTGCAGGAACGAGACTCTTTTCACTGTCTCTCGTTAGTAAATGTCCCTGAGAACATCATAAGACCATAAGACCATAAGACATAGGAGTGGAAGTAAGGCCATTCGGCCCATCGAGTCCACTCCGCCATTCAATCATGGCTGATGCGCATTTCAGCTCCACTTACCAGCGTTCTCCCCGTAGCTCTTAATTCCTCTAGACAACAAGAATCTATCAATCTCGGCCTTGAAGACATTTAGCGTCCCGGCTTCCACTGCACTCCGTGGCAATGAATTCCACAGGCCCACCACTCTCTGGCTGAAGAAATGCCTCCGCATTTCTGTTCTGAAATGACCCCCTCTAATTCTAAGGCTGTGTCCACGGGTCCTAGTCTCCTCGTCTAACGGAAACAATTTCCTAGCATCCACCTTTTCCAAGCCATGTATTATTTTGTACGTCTCGATGAAGTCACCCCTTAATCTTCTAAACTCCAACGAATACAATCCCAGTATCCTCAGCCGTTCCTCATATGTTAGACCTGTCATTCCAGGGATCATCCGTGTGAATCTCCGCTGGACATGTTCCAGTGCCAGTATGTCCTTCCTGAGGTGTGGGGACCAAAACTGGACACAGTACTCCAAATGGGGCCTAACCAGAGCTTTATAAAGTCTTAGTAGTACATCTCTGCTTTTATATTCCAACCCTCTTGAGATAAGAGACAACATTGCATTCGCTTTCTTAATCACGGACTCAACCTGCATGTTTACCTTGAGAGAATCCTCGACTAGCACTCCCAGATCCCTTTGTGCTTTGGCTTTATTAATTTTCTCACCATTTAGAAAGTAGTCTATGCTTTTATTCTTTTTGCCAAAGTGCAATACCTCGCACTTGCTCACGTTAAATTCCATCAGCCATTTCCTGGACCACTCTCCCAACCTGTCTAGATCCTTCTGTAGCCTTCCCACTTCCTCAGTACTACCTGCCTGTCCACCTAACTTCGTATCATCGGCAAACTTCGCTAGAATGCCCCCGGTTCCCTCATCCAAATCATTAATATATAATGCGAACAGCTGTGGCCCCAGCACCGAACCCTGCGGGACACCGCTCGTCACCGGCTGCCATTCTGAAAAAGAACCTTTTATCGCAACTCTCTGCCTTCTGTTCGACAGCCAATCCTCAATCCATCCCGGCAGCTCACCTCGAACACCATGGGCCCTCACCTTGCTCAGCAGCCTCCCGTGTGGCACCTTATCAAAGGTCTTTTGAAAGTCTAGATAGACCACATCCACTGGGTTTCCCTGGTCTAACCTACTTGTTACCTCTTCAAAAAATTCCAACAGGTTTGTCAGGCATGACCTCCCTTTACGAAATCCATGTTGACTTATCAGACTCTGCTCTTCCAAGAATTTAGAAACCTCATCCTTAATGATGGATTCTAGAATTTTACCAACAACCGAGGTTAAACTGATTGGCCTATAATTTTCCATCTTTTGCCTTGATCCTTTCTTGAACAAGGGGGTTACAACAGCCATCTTCCAATCATCCGGGACCTTTCCTGACTCCAGTGACTCTTGAAAGATCTCAACCAATGCCTCTGCTATTTCCTCAGCCACCTCTCTCAGAACTCTAGGGTGTATCCCATCGGGGCCAGGTGATTTATCAATTTTAAGACTTTTTAACTTTTCTAGCACTATCTCTTTCATAATGGCAACCATACTCAACTCAGCCCCGTGACACCCTTTAATTTTTGGGATATTACTCATGTCTTCCACTGTGAAAACTGACGCAAAGTACTTGTTAAGTTCTCCTGCTATTTCCTTATCTCCCATCACTAGGCTTTCTGCATCAGTTTGAAGTGGCCCAATCTCTACTTTTGCCCGTCGTTTGTTTCTTATGTACTGAAAGAAACTTTTACTATTATTTTTAATATTACTGGCTAGCCTACCTTCATATTTGATCCGCTCATTTCTTATTACACTCTTTGTTATACTCTGTTTGCTTTTGTATCCTTCCCAATCTTCTGATTTCCCACTGTTCTTAGCCACTTTATAGGATCTCTCTTTTTCTTTAATACATTTCCTGACTTCCTTTGTCAGCCAAGGTTGTCTAATCCCTCCCCGGATAATCTTTCTTTTCTTGGGAATGAACCTCTGTACAGTGTCCTCAATTATACCTACAAACTCCTGCCATTTTTGCTCTACTGTCTTCCCGGTTAGCCTCTGCTTCCAGTCTATTTTAGTCAGTTCCTCTCTCATGCCCTCATAATTACCTTTATTCAACTGTAACACCATTACATCAGATTTTGCCTTCTCCCTTTCAAACTCCAGACTGAACTCTACCATATTATGGTCGCTACTTCCTAAGGGTTCCCGTACTTTAAGATTTTTTATAGAGTCTGGTTCATTGCAAAGCACTAGGTCCAGAATAGCCTGCTCTCTTCTGGGCTCCATGACAAGCTGTTCCAAAAAGCCATCCTGTAAGCATTCCATGAATTCCCTTTCTTTAGATCCACTAGCAACATTATTTACCCAGTCCACCTGCATATTGAAGTCTCCCATGATCACTGTGACCTTGCCTTTCTGACACGCCTTCTCTATTTCCCGGCACATGTTGCGACACTGGTCCTGACCACTGTTAGGAGGTCTATACACAACTCCAATTATGTTTTTTTTGCCTTTGTGGTTCCTCAATTCCACACACACAGACACCACATCATCCGACGCTATGTCATTCAATACCATAGATTTAATTTTGTTCACGTCACAGCGCTGTCAGAGGAGGGGAAGCTGAAATAGGCTGACAAGCCCAATACTCACCTTTCCTGTTGGAAACATTCCATGAGAAATATTAGGCCTCCACTTGTGACCGAACATTTACGTTGCTGCCTTAGACACCCTTTGGGGTTCTCCCGCCCAGTGTGGTAACCTGCTGACTATGCTTTCTTCGCTGGCGATTTTAAATGACTTCCTATTGGTTGCATTATCGCTCAAACTTCACAAAACCCGTCTCAATAAAGCCACGTTTTCTCACGTCTGGGAATTTATTGCCATGCAGGAAACTCGTGTTCTGAACAAAAACCGTAGCACACTCAAAACGTCGGCTCTGTTTACCTTTCCACAGATGCTGCTCGACCCGTTGCCTTTCTGTAGTATTCCCTGTGTTTGTTCAACACAAATGCGGCTTTCCATTAAAGAACTTCAATCCCTTTCCTCTAGTAACTGACCCTCGTCAGTGGCAATAGGTTCTTCTGATCATTAACCTGCCCATTCCCACCACTTCTTCTCCCATCATTGCCAACAGCCCCTGGACATCTCCAGTTAACCTTCTTTGCTCCAAAGAGAACATTCCCAAAAGTGGAAATACCTCATGCCTGGACATGATGCAAGTGTTACAATCGGGAAGAGATTTTGGCAAAATATTGTCAGTTAGCAGGTGGAAAAATGTTCATGAAGTAAAACAGAAATCCCAGTCTCCCGCTTTGTGACTCTTTAGAAACTCTTTGGGAAATGGAATTAGAGGAGAATGAAGGAATGAACTGTCCGACTGAGCAGAGACAGTCCAGACACCGTCCCCTTGTTTAAGAGGCCGGGAGATTGACTCTATTATTCTCGGGACATGAACTGAACTGAGACATTGAAAAAATTCTCGTTCCTGCACATCAGGAATTCAAACCCCTTCTCGGCTCCGGGTCACTATGAAAAGTCGGGAACAGGCAAAACACTGAAAGGCTCAAAGGGCGATGGCCCCGGTGTAGGAAAGCTAGTTCCTAGTGACATGGATGTGCCTGCAGATGGCGGGATCAGACTGTCCCCATGTCTTCACAATGAATGGCCCAGGCTTTAGCATATAAAAGTAAAACTGTAGAGGACAGTGTTCATGCTAGGCACGACAGACAGAATTATGCATTGACGAACCGCCTCCTCTAACAGACTGTGCAAGCTGTGCTTTTACGTATCTCTCTATCGCAATTGGCCAGCCTGTTCGGTTGTTAATCGGAAGGTTTGTGGTTGGAGACCACCCAGGCACGGAGTGTTTGTTGTTCTCCCTCCTACCGCTTTCTTGGCTGCGAAGATGAGCGTTTTTAATGGTGTCAGGAAAATGTTTCCCAAACGGAAATCTTCTCCACTGAGGAAGCACAAAGGGGTTTCTGAATTGATTTAATTTCGAACGTAAAGGACTACGAATGCTGAGAATCCGAAACAGAAAGAGAAACGGCTGGAGAAACTCAGCAGGTTTGGCTGTACCTGGATAAGGAAAAAAAAGATTTCTGAAATGTTGTCTCTGATTCTCTTTCTACAGATGCTGCCTGACATGCTGAGTTGCTCCTGCAATTTCAGTTTTTGTTTTTAACTGAACGTCCATTTCATCTTTCGGGATGAAACACCCAGACTCGCCATTTGCAGATATTTAACACTTTCGAAACCTGTTAAGTGATTGGATTCAAACAAGTTCTGCAATGATTCACTCTTTCTCAGCTCCACAGACAGAGAGACCTGGGAAATGAAGCTGTCAGTGTGGTTCTGTATTCGTGGGCCGAGTGGTTAATGCGACAGACTTGAAATCCATTGCGGTTTCCCCACGCAGGTGTGAACCCTGCCGACTACAGTTGAGAACTGTCGTCAGAAAGAAAGGGAGATTGCTCCACGGTTTTTTTTTAGATGCACATCAGTGGAGGGGTTGAAATATTTCAATCACGTTGAGACTGGTCGGGAATCTGCAACCCACTGCCTGTCAGGGTGGAACAAGCAGATACCCACAGAGCTGCTTTTGAGGCAATGAGTCAAGTGTTTGGAAATGAGACTAGAACAGTGAGGGGCATGAAGTCGTGATCGAAATGAAGCAGGTACCTAAGAACAAAGGTGTTTTATTTCCCAATGAAAGATACTGCTTCACAAAGTTGAGACAATGGAAGGGAATCAGTGACGGTGATTATCTTTGGCTGTTCACCTTGTGAATATTCCCATTGCTGCGCATGTCCGTGTTCACGTCAGAGCTCTGCAGCATGGTGGCGTTAGATACGCACAGTGCCAGGGGCGCAATGGATGACGCATCTGACTCCACCTACCTGTTTGAAATGCAACTCACAGCTTCTTCACACACCCCAATTAATCTTTCTCATTGTCCTGAAGCCGGCATACGGTTTGAATTCCTGATCTGCAGGAACGAGAATCTTTTCACTGTCTCGCGTCAGTAAGTGTCCCTGAGAACATCAGAGTCAAGCCACAGCGCTGTCAGAGGAGGGGAAGCTGAAAGAGCCCCACACGCTGCTCACGGGCACATTTCAATTTCCCCAACTCACCGCCCCAACCACTGCGGCTCCTGGGAGTGGAGAGGGAACAAACACCAAAACCCAGTCTCAGTTTTGTAAATCTTCAGGAAATATGAAAGCTGTTCATCCCTTTGGATCTTCCATCCTGGGCTGACAGCGTTGATTTTAAATGGCTGTCCAGTCAGTGCCGATTCTTTTTGGCTGAAAAAAAATCTTCCTTATCTCATCCCAGCATTTCTTGCCACAGAGAACTGTGCGGCAGAGTTCATGTATATATTTCTTTGTATGGTATTTTGTAAATAACATTCGTTTGCTGGTTGTTTGTATCGGGTATTTCAGGTTCATTAGCCGCTGTTTAAGTGTGTTGGTAGGTTTGTGGGCTACCATGATGCTGAGAAGGCTGAGTTGTCTGGACATCATTTCCCAGATATCTTGAATGTAAAGTAATGTGGCTAGGGTTTCTGCACACGTTGCGTCTGCTTGAGTCAGTTTGTTGATGTGAAATCGGCACACTGGGTTTACTGGTTCGACAAAAGTGAGGACTGCAGATGCTGGAAACCAGAGTTTAGATCAGAGTGGTGCTGGAAAAGCACAGGAGGTCAAACAGCTTCCGAGGAGCAGGAAAATCGCTGTTTCGGGCAAAAGCCCTTCATCAGGAATAGAGGCAGGACGCCTCCAGGGTGGAGAGATAAATTGGTGGGGGTGGGGGGGGGGGTGGGGAGCTGAGCAGAAGGTAGCAAAGAGTACAATAGGTGAATGGGGGTGGGGGTGGAGGTGGCAGGTCAGAGAGGAGGGTGGAGCGGATAGGTGGTCAGGGAGATTGGAAGGTAGGACAGGTCAGCTGTAAGGTTGGAACTGAGGTAAGGTAGGGGAGGGGAAATGAGGAAACTGGTGAAGTCCACATTGATGTCCTGGGGGTTGAATGTATCCGAGGCGGAAGATGCGGCGTTCTTCCTCCATGCATCGGATGGGGAGGGAGCGGCGATGGAGAAGGCCTAGGACCTGCATGTCCTCGGCAGAGTGGGAGGGAGGTGGGGGGAAATGTTGGGCCATAGGGCGATGGGGTTGATTGGTGCGGGTGCCCTGGAGATGTTCCCTCAGCGCTGTGACTTTACTCTGCGAGGAGTCTCCAGTCTCCCCAATGTAGAGGAGACCGCACCGGGAGCAATGGATACAAGAAATGATATTGGTGGTTGCACAGGTGAAAGCCTTCGATATACCGCGGCTCGGGTTCGATTTTCGGGCAGGTAAGTCATTTCTAGCAGATCTGACACCATGCATTGACATCTCCCTGGTGGTCTAGTGGTTAGGATTCGGCGCTCTCACCGCCGCGGTCCGGGTTCGATTCCCGGTCAGGGAAGCAATTTTCTGTGGGGTTTGTTTGCTACCCGTTCTTCTTAAATGCGCTGTACAGTTATTGATTGGTCTTCGAAGTTCCTGGGTGCTCGAGTGTGTCGTGTCTCGTTGAAACAGTGTCCTGATTCAGATTTGTTTGTATGTGCAGGGATGATTGCTTCTGTAGCTAAGTTCTTGGTTCGCGTGCGTTGTTTTCCTGTAGACGCTGTTTTGAATTTACCATTCACTGTTCGCTCTACTGTGACATTGAGAAATGGCACTTTGTTGTTGTTCTCCTCTTTTGTGAATTTTATGCCCGTAAGGATATTGTTGATGGTGTTGTAGGTTTCCTCTAATTTGTTTCATTTTTTGATGACAAAAGTGTCATCACTGTAGCGGACACAAAGTTTGGGTTGGATCGTTTGAAGGGCTGTTTGTTCGAGTCTCTGCATTATTGTTTCTGCTAGGAATCCTGATACTGGTGGTTTCATGGGTGTTCCGTTGATTTGTTTGTAGGGCTTGTTACTGAATATGAAGTGGGTGATAAGGCACAGTTCCACGAGCTGGATAGTGCTATCTTTGCTGATGAAGTTGGTGCTGTGTTTGTGACTTTGGTTCTACGAGTAGTGTCTCCAGTTTTCTTTGGCCACGTTGATGTTAATGAATGTGAACAGGGCTGTTATGTCAAAGGACATCATTATTCCATCCTCTTCTATCTTAGAGTATTTGGTGTTCAGGAATTCTTGGATGGAGTAAATGGAGTGGCGTGAATCTTCGACTTGGTGTTTTAGTCTTCAGTGGAGGCCTTTGACTAGTCTGTATATTGGTGTTCCAAGTAGTGAGACTGTGGCCTGAGGGGTCTCCTGGTTTGAAGAGGAGGAGAACAACAACAAAGTGCCATTCTTAGATGTCACAGTAGAGCGAACAGTCAATGGGGAACTTCAAACTAGCGTCGACAGGAAAACAACACACGCAAACCAAGTGCTTAACCACAGAAGCAATCATGCCAACACCCACAAACGAAGCTGCATCAGGACATTATATCAACGAGCCACTACACACTGCAGCACAGAGAAACTACGAAGAGCACAAGCGAAATACGTATATAGTGTATTTAAGGAGAACGGGTACCCAATAAACCCAGTCCGCCGATTTCTCATTGATGCTTCCAAGCTGACTCTCAAAAATTCGGTTTGTCCCTCCATTCTTTCCTGCTTGTTTTTTGTGGGTTTCGAAAGCTTTCCCAATCCTCTGACTGAGTATTGGAGTTTGGAAGTTATTTTGTGGCTGTACAGGACATTGGTTAGACCACTTTTGGAATATTGTGTGCAATTCTGGTCTCCCTCCTATCAGAAGCATATTGTGAAATTTGAAAGGGTTCTGAAGCACCAGTGGGTCCACAGAGGGGAAGAGGCCCTTCTGCTGCCCTGAGTGCGGGAAGGCCTTCAGTGATTCCTCTGCCCTGCTGACGTACCAGTTGGTCCACACCAGGGAAGGCCGTTCTCCGGCCCCAAGTGCGAGATGGCCTTCAGCAGTTCTTCCCACCTGCTGAGACACCAGTGGGTCCACACCGAGGAGAGGCCATTCTTCTGCCCAGATGTCACAGTGCAGGAAGGGCTTTGCTCTTTCCTCCGACCTGCTGGCCCATTGGTGGGTCCACATTGGGGAGAGGTCGTTCAGTTGCCCTAAGTGCAGGAAGGCCTTCAGCAATTCCTCAGCCCTGCTGAGGCACCAGTCCGTCCACACCGTGGAGAGGCCCTTCAGCTGGCACGACTGTGGGAAGAGGTTCATGTTTTCCTGCAACTTGCGGAACCACCAGCGGAGGCACCAGCGCTCCCAGCAATCAGATCCCACCGGTGACGCTGCCTTCGGTCACACCCCAGGACTGAACCTCTGGCAGTTCTGACAGTGGGAGAGTAGGTGGGCTGTTTTTGTTTTCTGCTGGACTGCAAGTGCCTCCCCTACACCCCACAGCCACAACCCCATGGTGCCTCATGGTTAGCACTGCTGCCTCATGGCACCGGAACCCAGGATCAATTCCACCCTAGGGGGTCTGTGTGCAATATACGGAGGGTAGAAAAATGGATCTGAGTAGGTTACTCTTCGGAAGATCAGTGCAGATGTGTTGGGCTGAAGGACCTGGTTCCACATTGTAGGAGTTCTACGATACAATGAGCTTTGCTTTCAATGGACACTGCTGCTCATTGAGCCAGGGACTGCACATTGCCAATGAAATGTTCCAGAGAAACCTAAGACCGCAAGACCATCGGAGCAGAAGTTAGTCCATTCGGCCCGTCAAGTCTTCTCTGCCATTCTTTAGTGACAAAAGTAGTGCAGATGAGATTAGCTACAGTGTGGAAACAGGCAATTTGTCCCAACAAGTCCACACCGACCCTCCGAAGACTAACCCATCCAGACCCGTTTCGCTTTGACTAATGTACCTAACTCTATGGGCAATTAAGCATTGCCAATCCACATGACCTGCACATCTTTGGTTTATGGAAGAAAACAGGATCATCCAGAGAAAACCCACGCAGACACTGGGAGAATGTGCAAACTCCTCACAGACAGCCACCCAAGGCTGGAATCAAACCTGGGTCCCCAGCACTGTGAGGCTGCAGTGGTAACACTGAGCCACTACATGTTGCAACCCGTAGCAGGCAAGCAGGAGGTTGGGAGAATACAGCAAGCCAGGCAGCACCAGGATGTGGAGTAGTCAGCGTTTTGGGTATTAACCCTTCTTCAGGACTGAAACGCTAACTTCTCTATGAGAAACGATTTACGGGAATATTGCTGAGGGTTGGAGGGTTTGAGCTATAGAGAGAGGCTGAATAGGATGGGGCTGTTTTCACTGGAGCATCGGAGGCAGAGGAGTGACCCAACAGAAGTTACAAAATTATGAGGGATATTGACAGGGTAATAGACAAGGTCTTTTCCCTGGGAAGGGGGAGTCCAGAACTAGAGGGCATAGGTTGAGAGTAAGAGGCGAAATATATTAAAGGGACAACGTCTTCATGCAGAGGGTGGTATATATATGAAATAAGCTGCCAGTGTATATGGGTCAGGTGCTGTCAAATGGGACTCGATTAATTTAGGATATCAGCTCAGCATGGACAAGTTGGACAGAAGGGCCTGTTTCCATGCTGTTTGTGTCTCTGACTACTGGTCCTGAAGTAAGTTTAAAAGAGAGTCCAAGTAAATTTGAATAGTTCAATCTTGTTGAGCTCACCTCCTGAAAAGTTTCAAATGAATCCCTCTGAGAGATACTGTTTAAACATGCTGAGTTGCACAAAGTATCCCATCAAGTTCAACACAAACCCAGAGTTGAAGAAGTCAGAAGTCAGAACACCAAGGGGACCAAAACTGATCACAATATTCCAGGTGCAGCCTCATCAACGTCCTGTATAACTACAACATAACTTGCCAACATCTATACTCAATTCCCTAATTGATGAAGGCCAGTGTGCTGAAACCTTTCTTCACTGCCTTGTGTATCGATGTTATCAGAG
Organism: Chiloscyllium plagiosum; assembly: GCF_037043375.1. Taxonomy (NCBI): domain Eukaryota; kingdom Metazoa; phylum Chordata; class Chondrichthyes; order Orectolobiformes; family Hemiscylliidae; genus Chiloscyllium; species Chiloscyllium plagiosum. Next base: position 22,389,544 of record NW_028270165.1, read on the forward strand.
ATATAGGACCTACTTTAAACTGATCCACAATCCAGCTTCTGGGAGCACAGAAGCAGAGTAGTGCTGCGTGAGTGTGCTGGGCAGATGAACCAGAGATCGATGGGTCAAAACCATGTGTCGCTATTGCTCAATGTCTCCGTAAGCTGCTTTCATTTACAAAGGTGGTCTGTTCTGTGTCTTGCCTTTGCATCTGCTTTCCAAAGCTTCTTCAGTGGAGGAGTGGCAGCTGGAGCCCAGGAGTTCAACGACCCCCCGGAGCTGAAGGAAGGTCCAAGCTCCAAGAAGCCGGCGGTAAGGCTGGAGGCTGGGTTTGATCAAGGATTGTATTTTTAACTCATTTAAATGGTATCTACTGTATGGGGTTATGGTTTACATTAAAACCAGAGGATCATATCAGAGTGTTTATATTTAGCAGTGCTAGTTGGTAAAATACACTCACTGGAGGAGCACCTTCTATGATGCTGCATTTCTTGCCTTAATGCACTTCTCCCATTTCTTATCTCCCATCTTGATTTTATATTTTTTGGTCAAATTTAATTTCATATTAATCAGACTTGGTATTCACTGTGTGCTATTAATTTGTTTCTTCGAATATTGTAAGTCAAAATTAATGCTGTAATTTCATTTCTGGTGTCAGAGTTTGACATTGAATGTGCAGATGTGAATACCAGTAAGTTGTGAAAATACATCAAGAACTTGTGGATTTTAACAAAAACAACAGTTCACTGATATTCATGGCATTGTCTCATTTGGGAGTGATGATTCAAATCTGACCAACAAACCGTTTCATGCAGTCACCCAATTTAATTAAAATATTCTTTAATTTAATTAAAGAAAATAACTCTGGCAGGCTAAGATTTATGCAATCTATTTATAAGATTATTTCCACTGCGCGCAATATGGTCTCATCCACATTGGGGAAACTGGACGCCAACTAGCGGAACGTTTCAGGGAACAACTCTGGGACAATAAAACCAAACGACCGACGGCCCTGTGTCTGAACAGTTTAACTCCCCCTCCCATTCCACCAAGGACATGCAAGCCCTGGATCTCCTACACTGCCAAGCTCTTGCAACCCGACGCTTGTAGGAAAAACGCCTCATCATCTGCCTTGGGACCCTCCAACCACATGGGATCAATATCGATTTCATCAGTTTCCTAATTCCCTCTCCCCTACCTTGTCCAAGATCCAACCTTCCAATTCGACACCAACCTCTTGACCTGTCATACCTGTCCACCTTGCTTCTCACCTATTTGCTCCACCCTCATCTCTGACCTATCACCATCAATCCCTACCTCTATCTATCTATTGCACTCCCAGCTGCCTTCCCTCCAGCCCCACTTCCTTCCCTGTTATCTCTCAGCCCCCTTGGGCCACCCTTTATTCCCGATGAAGAGCTTATGCTCTAAACCAAGACTGTGATGAAGCAACATCCTCAACAAATAGGAAATAGCTCCCAAGTCAGATTTCATTCCCTCTTCTGTTTCCCCATTCTTTCAGAAATAAGAAATGTCTTTTTTCACCATTACTTCAGCCAGCTTTAAAGAATCATTTCAACCTGTTTTTCTAACAATTGTGGAGGTGACCAAAAGCAAACATTTCACTCCTCCTCAATGTCCCATTTCTCCTCGTATGAGCCATTTTGTCATGTTGTCTCTGTTACAAGCAGCCGAGTGCACTTGGTTTCTGAATTGAAATTTGGCCGTTGAAGTGAACAGGATTAATATTTATCGATGGCTAGCTGTGTTTGCACTAACTGTAATTATCCACCAATATGATGTCTTTTGTTCCACCAAAACTGGAAACAATGATCTGTGTTTATATTAGGATGGAGAAAGTCATCCCAGCGATCTTCACGTTATTATAGTTTACTGAGGCCATAACAGCATTGCGTGGCAGTTTGATGTGACTAAAACTTGGATGGAAAGAATGTAGATTGATGAGAAGTCGAAATGGCAGAGTCTCTGGCCACAATCGATCTGTCTGGCTTGATTATATGAGTGGCGGCTCTTCAAGAGCAACTTCCACTCCATCACTTCAACCAGCAAGAGGAGATAAGTGTGAACACAACATGCCAACTGCGACATATACGCATTGCTTCGATGTTATTGATCAAAATCCTGGAACTCGCTCCTGAACATTTATTATAGACCACATCAGATTTGTGAATCAATTTAAGAGGCAGCTCACCACCACTTTTTCAAGGACAGTTTGGAAAGATTTGCTGGCAGAGCCAATGATATTCGCACGATATCGAGGACAGTCTAATCGTATGGATAGATGATTGGCTAACCAATGATGCAGTAGGGATAAGGGGCATGTTCAGGATCGCAACTTGTAACGAGCAATGTGCCACAGGGATCAGGGCTGCGGCCAAAATTATTTACAATATGGATATGAATTACTTGGAAACATGAAGTGAATGTACTATTGCCAAGACTGCAGCAGAGACAGTTGATTGGAATGCAGGTGGTGAGGATGACATGGAGAGGGATATCGACAGGTTAAGCAAATGAGCAAACCCTTGGCAGATGGAATAGAATGTGGGAAAATGAGGTTGTACACTTTGCCAGCAGGAAATGTGCTAAATGTTAAATGGAGAAAGTTGCTGAATAGGAGGATTTGGAAGCATCTATGAACTCTTCATCTAAGTTCAGTGAGTAATAGGGACGGCAAAAGGGAGATTGGCATTTAAATAGAGTATAAAAGTGGGGAGGTTATAGTGAACCTCCGCCTGGAGGTTTTGATTGAAAGTGCAGTGAAGATTCAACCAGCTGACAGTGGATCCGAATCACATGTAGATCAGACCAGTTTCGGACAGCAGGAAACCAGATAAGTTTTTAAAACAAACCACAACGATTTCATCATTAGACTCTTAATTCCAGATTTATATTGAATTCAGATTCCACCATCTGCCGTGGTAGGTTTTGAACCTAAATCCCCAGAACATTAACTGGCTGAATAGTCTGGTGACAATAAAGTCGGCCATCGCCTCCCCTGGACACATTGGCATATTGTGTATAGAGGTAACAAAGGAGCGAGAGGTTGCAGCAGCTGCTAAGTTGTTGATATTACACAAGGGAACATCAGCACTCTCAGTAATGGCACAAACTGAAGTCAGTGTCCTGTATCAGAGGTAAGGGCTCGGGAATCATAAAAAATAGGAACAGGAATACGCCATTCAGCCCCTTGAGCCTGCTCCTCCATTCAGTAGGATCGTGGCTGATCTGACATTCCCCACATCCACTTCCCTGCCCTTTTCCTGTAACTGTTCATCCCCTGGCTGTTCACGAATCTATCGATCCTAGTTTAAATGTGACAAGAAGGATGTCAACAGAGTTACTGGGGTTGGAGGGGGTGTCATCGAACTTGGGGATTAAAACAATGGCTTCACCCTTCACAATATTTAACTAAGGGAATGTTTATGGTTATAAACTGGGCAGGCATTCAGATGAAATTATTGGTAAATTATAAATGACAGAGGAGTCGGGAGAGAAGTGGTGTTCAGGCACAGTTGGATATCATCAGTATAGATGCCAACACCAGCAGCTACGGTTAAATAAATAAGAACGGAAGACGCTAAAAGCAGACCCTCCCAGAGCATACAGCGATATTGGAGAGGGTCAGTACTGTTATTAACTCTGATCGAGGCTGTCCGCAGGTCGACGAGGCAATGTTCATCCCTATCACCGTTACAGAGGATGTCAAATATGACCTTGATAAGAACTGTTTCAGGGGTACAAACCAGACTCTAGGGCTTTAAACACAGAATTCTGGAAAAGCTGGGAATGGCTTATTCAACAATGTTACATCCAAACCAACACTTCCATTGGTGCGATAATAATAGAAGTGTTTTGGTTTTTATTTAGATGATTCTCAGCAACACTGAGTGAGAAGCAACAAAATTAACACAAGAAATACTGCAATTCCTACAATATGCCTGCTCCCAATAGGAGGCCACCTGGTGTTCACTTAACTGTCTACAAGACGCAATATTGGAAAGGAATGACCCAGTTCATAGCTATAAGAAGGGAGACACAGACTGCTTGATACAAACATACAATGGGCGGGAGTAGGCCACTCGGCCCTTCGAGCCTGCTGCAACATTCAATAAGATCATGGCTGATCTGAATTCAACCTCAACTCTACATTCCTACACATCCCCGACAATCTGTCATCCACTTGGTTATCAAGAACCTATCTACCTCTGCCTGAAAGATTTTGAATTCACTGCCTTTTGAGGAAGACACACAACCATCAGAAAGAAAAAAAAATCATCCTCATTTTTGTCTTCTACTTTTAAAATATGACCCTCTACTTTCAGATATTAAGATAGGGATACAAACTGCATTCAAATAACTTCTGTGGTGCAGTGAACTATCTCAAAGTGCTTCACGTGAACATAATAAAGAATTCCTTTAAAAATCACAAGAGTGGAGCACAGATTAGGACAGGTGACCAAAGACTTGGTCAAAGGGGCAGGTTTAGGGCAATCTTTTAAACAGGTTCAATTTCCCAAACATCAGAGGACAAAGACGTAAAAGGCAAACACAAAATAGCAAAGGATGGGAAGCAACACTGTGAACATAATGTCACAGGATGAGTAATCCAGGGAACATGAGTTCAAATCCCACCACAGCAAGAGGTGAGATGTGAATAATTCAAATCATAACTGGGGAACACAAAATTAGTCTCAGTATGGTATCGATGGCACTGACGTCAATTGTCATAAAAACCCATGTTCACCAATGTCCTTTCAGGAGGGAAACTGCCATCCTTACCCGGTCTGGCTTACATGTGACTCCAGATCCACAGCAATGTGGTTGACTCTTAAATTGCCCTCTGAATTGGCATAAGCAAGACACCTTGCACTTAGGAATGAATAACAAACATCAACCTTGTGAAAGTGTCAGAACAGAAATTGCTGGAGAAACTCAGCCTGTCTGGCAACCCTGGTGGATAGAGAGAGAGAAAGAAACAAAGTCAATATCCTGGCCTTCGTCCAGAACTGTTGTGAAGAAGGGTCACAGCACTTGAAATGCTAACTCTGCTTCTCTCTCCACTTTTGATTCCAGTCCTATTGAGTTTCTCCAGCAATTGGTGCATTTTTGTGTTTCAGATCTCCAGCATTGCAGTTCTTCATTACACTGACTTAGGGAAGCTCAAATCCGATAAAAGAATAAAGCAGAAGGGCTGGAATTACTCAGCAAGTCTGGCAGCAGCTATGGAGATAAAAACAGTTAGTTCTTCGGGTCATTGAATGAACTTACATCGGGGACAAACTTTTGGGGAAGCTGCAAGAGTAAAAGGCACTGGTGTAACTTCAACATCTGGGAGAACTCTCTCAGCCATGGAGGTCAGACTGACTCAGCATTCTGGTCCTGCTCATTACCTGTTAACTTCTCCATTTGTTGTTCTTGTTATATTTCTACATGGTTGACACATTCCTATGTTTTAAAATGATATTCGAAACTGACAGGAATCTTCCATGTAAGTAATCATACATTAGAGGGTTTGGAACGTGAATGTAACTTTTAAACAAAAAGTATTTATTCATGCATTGGGTATGGGCATCGCTGGCAATGCCAGCATTTATACCATCCTTAACCACCCTGTGGTTGGTTGGAAAAGTGAATGAAGGTGTCTGAGAGTGTCTTGATTAGCACAGCAATCTCAAAGATGGGTGTGCTCAGGTAGAAGTACCCTCCACTCCCACAGCAAGTCTGCATTCACTTCAATTACAGATGCCATCTCACACTCCCAGGACAAGGACAGCATGGGATTACAATCAGAATAAAGCTTCCTCTACTCTTAAATTGAAAGTGAAGCTACCTCAACACTGTCCCCAACAAACACTGCCAAGACAAAGACAGCATTGGGTTAGATGAAGAGTAAAACTCCCTCTACACTTCCCCATTCATTTTGTCCCAGGACAATGACAGCAAAGGGTTAAATAAACAGTAGAGCTTCTTCCATTATGACTGACACTTTGTACGTTCTACACCAATCCTCAAGGATAATTCAGAACTGAGACTATTATCTGGTACTGAATTCACACACCCTAATGGGAATGACAGCAACAGTAAATCAGGTAAAACACACACAATGTACAACAAAAGTAGACTGTTATTGGGATCTATGATATTTAAATGACAGGAGACATGGTCCCTGCAATGATCCGAATGTGAGCTGAACAACTTTCTCACTTGACCAATATTCTCTGGGAATGCAATGTCCACCTCACTGCCGTCTATTCAGTTCCTCTGCTCTCGTTCAGGGCTGAGTTGCGGCTGACCACATGGTGGCGTAGGCGTCAAGAGATTAGACAATTAAGGTCAACTTGGATTGGGGGCATCCTGTGTCATGCCAGTCAGGTCGAGGGTCGCTGATTTACTCAACTTATAATCGGGGACAGGAGGATGTCAGGCTGGGCTTGTATCAGTTTGAGTTTAGAAGAAACAGATGATCTGATGAAGCTGTATAACATCTGGAGAGGACTTAATGTAAATGTAATATCCACTCATTTCTAGCCAGAGACTAGCCTCTCATTTAATATAGGAGAGTTTTGTTTTTCTCTCAAGTGTTCCCGAGTCTTTGAAATTCATTTCTTTAGAGAGCAGCATGTGGTAGTGGCACGGTGGTTAGCACTGCTGCCTCACAGCATCAGTGACCTGGGTTTGATCCCACTCTCGGGCCGACTCTCTGTGTGGAGTTTGCACTTCTCCCCTTGTGTCTGCGTGGGTTTCCTCTGGTGCTCTGGCCTCCTCCCACAATCCAAAGGATGTGCAGGTGAGGGTAGATTGACCATGGGAGATGCAGGGTTGCAGAGATAGGGTAACGAACTGGGTCTGGGTGGGACGGTCAGTCAATGTTGACTCGATGGGCTGAATGGCCTACTTGCACGCAATTGACCTCTATCAATCAATAGTATACACTTGCTTTATGGTTACCGACATCAAATTACATTCGTGGTTTTGGTTATTTACTCTCTTATGTCATCATATTCAACCAACTACAGCATCTCGAATTACAATATCCAATATCAGCAGAGTACTTTTTCTTTTTGTCACGACCATTATCTTGAGCTCTGACGTGTGACGTCTTCAATGCTGTCAAAGTTCCTTATTTGTCCCTACATTGTCATGGTCTTACTTTGTCGAATGACTTCCTGGCTTTTGCAGTTAAGACCCTATATTCTGCCCTCGTCAACATTTTCCCTTCCAATTCTGTACTAAGGATTTCATGAAAAACCTCAGAGTGTGGTGAGACTGTGGAACTCACTACTATAGTGAATAGTTGGGGTGAAAGACATTACAACTAATGGTAAGCAACCCAATACAAATGAATGTCACTCTCACCAGATTCACAACACAGTGAAATTAATACATGCAATGTCCCTCAATTTCTCAACTGTTCCGAACCAGACTTGATGAAGAACAGATCTTGCACCATCAACATTATAATTTAAACAAAAACCAACAATTATAATTACGGCAACTTTTCTAGGGCAAATTTAAGTAGATAATCTAATTAATAGCAATGATTTAAACCCTTTGATCAAGTCCCCCATCATCTCATAGACAGAAATTTAAGCGGCAAATTAAGAAAGAATTTATTTTTAAAACTTACCAATTCAAACAAACAGTTTCCAAGAATGTATTGCCAAGCCTTTGTGCAATACTTGGACTATGAGTTTTTCACAGACACGTAACTGTAAATCTAATTTAAAAGTCACTGCTGAATGTGAATAGACACCCCAAAGTATTCAGCCATTTCTTTCAGGCTGGGACTCATTCTCAGCAAGAGCCAACAATTCTTTACCTGGACAGTAGAATCTAGAGAGAACAGCTCCTGGGCTCAACAAGCAGCAACGCCCAATGGAAGCAAAGTTGGCGGCGGGGCAGGGTGGGGCAAGGGCATAAAACAAAAAAGCCCACTGACTCTCCCACTGCACACACACTGTCAGAATGCACAGGGGCTCAGTCCTGGGAGTGACCCACAGCAGTTTCATCAAGAGGACCACACTTGATGAACAGATCTTGCACACCAGAATTATAATTTAAACAAGAACATACAATTATGAATACCGCAAATTTACTAGGGCAAAGTTAAACAAGATAATCCAGTTAATAGCAATGATTTAAGCCTTATGATCAAGTCCTCCACCATCCCATAGACACAAAATTAAGGGGTAAATTAAGGAAGAGAATTTTTAAAATTATCAATTCAAGCAAACAGTTCCCAACAATGGATTGCCAAGCCGTTGGGCAATCCTTCGATGATGAGTTGTTCACAGGCACATAACCGTAAATTTAATTTCAAAGTCACTGCTGAATGTGAATGGACACCCTGAAGTATTCAGCTATTTCTTACAGACTGGAGCCCGTTCCCAGACAGAGCCAATAATTCTTTAACTGGACAGAAAACACTAGAGAGAACAGCTCCTGGTCTCAACGAGCAGCAGTGCCCACTGGAAGCAAAGTTGCGGGGGTGGGGGAGCACGACGGCATAAAACAAAAAAATCCGACCGACTCTCCCACTACAAGCACTGTCAGAATGGGCAGGGGTTCAGTCCTCGCAGTGACCCACAGCAGTTTCACCAGCAGAATCAGATTGTTGGGAGCACTGGTGTGCCCACTGGTGCTTCTGCAAGGTGCAGAATGATGAGAACCTCTGCCTGCACTCGGGGCAGGTGAACGGCCTCTCCCCAGTGTGGACCCGCTGGTGCCTCAGCAGGTGGGAGGAATTGCTGAAGGCCTTCCCGCACTCTAGGCAGGGGAAGGGCCTCTCCCCCGTATGGATCTGAAGGTGGGATGCCTGGGTAAAGCCCTTCTCACACTTGAGGCAGTAGAACGGGCTCTCCCCGGTGTTGACCCGCTGGTGCCTCAGCAGGGCAGAGGAATTGCTGAAGGTCTTCCCGCACTCAGGGCAGCTGAAGGACCTCTTCCTAATGTGGACCCGCTGATGGCTCATCAAGTGAAAACATCAAGACAGACACCTCTGAATTATGGATACCTCCACCTGAAAGTTAGTATCTTTCACGACATCTAGGAGTGAGTAAGTATGATTTTGGGAAGCAAAAAATGTATCAATTCAGGCGGGTGGAATTGCTGAAGCCCTTTCCGCACTCAGAGCAGGAGAACAGTCTCTCCCTGGTGTGATTGCGCCCATGAGTCTCCAGGTCAGATGGGAAACGGAAGCTTTTCCCACAGTCGCCACACTTCCACGGTTTCTCCACGGGACGGGATTCCTTAGGTTTCTCCATGACTGAAGCTTCACCTGCACACAAACGCGTGTACAGTACCTCTCTGCCGTGAATTCCTCTTCCCAGTCTGTATAATATTTACTGGCTCCACAATCAGAGTGCTGCAACAGTAGGGTCTCTCTTCCAGTCTCACTGATGTTGAAAACGCACTGAAACAGGAACCAAAAAGCTTGGTACCTTCTCACAGAATCATGGTCGAAAATTGTTATAGTCCCGATGGATTCAGTGACTGTCAGACATTGACGTGAAATTGAGGACTGCAAATGCTGAAAGGTCAGAGTTCAAGTGCAATGCTGGAAAATCACAGCAGATCAGGCAGCATCTGAGGAGCAACAGAGTCAATGTTTCAGGCAAAGCCCTTCAGCTATTGATATTGAAACTTCCGTCTTCAGATCTTCAAATAATCTGTAAAAATAGATTACAAAAATCATCACTGTCAGTCCAGGTTAGAAATTCCAAACAAGCAATTCTACTTTCCGCAGAACACTCTTTTCTTTTTCCACAAAATTGAAAGCACTATCCCACCCCCTCTCACTTCTCTATTCTCACTCCGCTCAAACTAACTCTCCCGATGGTACTGATTCAGGATCTTACAGAGACCGAAAAGTGAAAACATCAAGACAGACGCCTCTGAATTTTGGATACCTCCACCTGAATGTTAGTATCTTTCACGACATCTAGGAGTGAGTAAGTCTGATTTTGGGAAGCAAAAAAAGTATCAATTCAGGATGAACCTTCAATGCAGCTTCTTGAGAAACAACCAGACACGGAATGGTTAACATCTGGGGAGGTGGAGGAAATGAGATATCAAGGCATTGGCACCGACACCAGATAGAAACTGAACATACAGGCATGGCAAACATTACGGGCAAGCCAGAGTCATAGAGATACACAACACAAAAACTGGTCCTTCGATTCAACTCATCCGTGCCGACCAGATAGCCTAAATTAATCTTGTCTCATTTACCAGCAATTGGCCCATATCCCTCTGAACTCTTCCTATTCATATATCCATCCAGACGCCTTTTAAATGTTATAATTGGACCTACATCCACTACTTCCTCCGGCAGATCATGCCTTACACTTGCCTCTCTCACGCCAAACATACTACCCTCCTGTTCTGGACTTCTCTCATCCCTGGGAAATAACTTTGTCTATTTAACCTATCCATGCCTTGCATGACTCTATAAACGTCTGTAAGGTCACCCCTCAGCCTCTGGTATACCGGGGAAAACAGCTCAAGCAATGCACTGCGTGTACTTTTAGCTTCACACTCGCTGAACCTTCCTCCCGTGTAAAACAATGTTTCCCTCCCCAACACTGTCCATGGGAAAAGCCAAGAGTGCTGAGACTCTGGAGTTGGGGGAATGCCACGTAGAATTCCTACAATGTGGAAACACGCCATTCAGCCCAACAAGTCCACACAGACCATCCAAAGTGTAACCCATGCACACAATTTCACCTATCCCATTACACTACACTTACTGCACACTCTGGGCCCATTTAGTATGGTCACTTCTCCCGAAACCGCACATCGTTAGACTTTGGGAGGAAACCAAAGCAGCTGGAGGAAACCCACGCAGACACGGCAGGGAGAATATGCAAACGCTTATGTGCGAGCGAATCCGCACAGACAGTCGCCCCAAGGCTGGAATAGAACGCGGGTCCTTGGTGCTGTGAGGCAGCAGTGCTCACCACTGATTGTGCTACTTACGTGTGCAAAAGGAGGTGGGGACTGGGAACTTTGTTAATTGTACCACACAGTGGATTGTTGAGTAAGGTTAAATCTCACGCGATCCAGGGAGAGCTAACCACTTGGGTACAAAATTTAGAAACGCATTGTTGTAGATGCTGGAATCCTTCCTGAAAACAACAAATGCTGAAGATCACAGTGAATCAGGCAGCGCTGTGCTACTCTATGACCGGATAGTGTGGATGTGGAGATGATGTTTCCAGTAGGAGAAGGGTTGAGGATGCCAAGTCATTGAGGGCGTTTAAGACAGAGATAGGTTCTTGATTAGTAAGGAGTCAAGGGTTATGAGGAGAAGGCAGCAGAATGGGATGGAGAAATATATCAGCCATGATCGACTGGTGGAGTAGACTTGATGGGCCAAATGGCCTCATCCTGCTCCTGTGTATTATGGTCTTAAAGCGGAGCAGTAGTCTTAAGAGGTTCTCACAAACTATTTCAGAATCCTGAAGAGGAGTTGTTGGACTGGAAACCTTATCTCTGCTTTTTCTCCACATATGCTTCCAGTCCTGCTGAGTTTTTCCAGTGTTCTCAGTTTTTGTTTCAGATTTCCAGCATCCACAGTTCTTTGTCGTTTCTATCACAGTCATTTCTTGCCTTTCCCAAGTGTCTGGAACTTCATCTCCCTGATCTACAAACTGTTCACTTACCCTAGAAATGACCACTACCTCCTTATCAGAGTAGACCCCTTTTTTGCAAAATGATTGTTCAATTCTGTAACCAAAATAATTGCATTCGTAATTACTTACACCAGGGACTCTCAATATCTCAGGCAAGAACACAGCCAGATTTTTTCAGACAGTACATTTATGTGATTTGCTACAAATCCCTATTCCCTACTTTACCAGCGTGCTGCTGGGAATGGAGGGTTTGAGTTAAGAAGAAGCTGGGACATTATTCCAACGAAGCCTAGCAAGTTGACAGATAACTTTATCGAGATTTTTAAAATCAGGAGAGGTATAGATAAGTTGTCATTTCCAGGAGGCTCAGAATATTTCATTGCTCCAGAAGGTTTAAAAGTGAGTCAAAGATTCAGCAGAAATCGAGCAGAGCTGAGAACAGACAACATTTAACTCTGTTGGAACAGGGAGACCAAAGGACAGAGAAATCAGGACCTGAAATCCGAGCTGACACCAGACGACCATGTTATCAGTGCTTTGACAATGGTAATTCTGGGCGGGGCAGGTTGAATTATGAATTGAATAGTAGCTTCCTCAACGAGATTGTGCGTAGCGGTCCGAGCCTGTCTCTATGGCGCAACTGGTCAGTGCGTTCGGCTATTAACCGAGAGGTTGGTGGTTTGAGACCACACCGGGACGGAGCGTTTGTTGTTCTCGCTCGTAGGGCTTTCTGGGCTGTAAAGATGCGTGTTTTTAACGGTGTCAGGAAAATGTTTCCCAAACGGAAATCTTTTCCACTGAGGAAGCACAAAGGGGTTTCTGAATTGATTGAAATTCTAACGTAAAGGACTGCGGATGCTGACAGTCCAAGACAGGAAGCGAAACTGCTGGAGAAACTCAGTAGGTTTGGCTGTACCTGGATGAGGAAAAAAATGAGTTCTGAAATGTTGTCTCTGATTCTCTTTCGACAGATGCTGCCTGACCTGCTGAGTTGCTGCTGCAATTTCTGGTTTTGTTTTTAACTGAACGTCCATTTCATCTTTCGGGATGAAACACGCAGACTCGCCATTTGCAGATATTTAACCCTTTCGAAACCTGTTAAGTGATTGGATTCGAATAAACTCTGCAATGATTTACTCTTTCTCAGCTCCACAGGCAGAGAGACCTGGGAAATGAAGCTGTCAGTGTGGTTCTGTATTGGTGGACCGAGTGGTGAATGCGAAGGACATGAAATCCATTGCGGTTTCCCCACGCAGGTGTGAACCCTGCCGACTACAGTTGAGAACTGTCGTCAAAAAGAAAGGGAGATTGCTCCACGTTTTTTTTAAAGATGCAAATCAGTGGAGGGGTTGAAATATTTCAATCACATTGGGACTGGTCGGGAATCTGCAACCAACTGCCTGTCAGCGTGGGACAAGCAGATACCCACAGAGCTGCTTTTGAGGATATGAGCCAAGAGTTTGGAAATGAGACTCGAACAGTGAGGGGCGTGAAGTCGTGATCGAAATGAAGCAGGCACCTGAGGACAAAGGTGTTTTATTTCCCAGTTAACGATACTGCTTCACAAAGTTGTGACTATGGAAGGGAAGCAGTGACGGTGATTATCTTTGGCTGTTCACCTTGTGAATGTTCCCATTGCTGCGTATGTCCGTGTTAACGTCAGAAGTCTGCATCATGGTGGCGTCAGGTACGCACAGTGCCAGGGGCGCAATGGATGACGCATCTGACTCCACCTACCTGTTTGAAATGCAGCTCACAGCTTCTTCAAACGCCGCAATTAATCTTTCTCATTGTCCTGAAGCCGGCATAAGGTTTGAATTCCCGATCTGCGGGAATGAGACTCTTTTCACTGTCTCGCGTCAGTAAGTGTCCCTGAGAACATCAGAGTCCCGTCACAGCGCTGTCAGAGGAGGGGAAGCTGAAAGAGCCCCACACGCTGCTCACGGGCACATTTCACTTTCCCCAACTCACCGCCCCAACCACTGCGGCTCCTGGGAGTGGAAAGGGAAGAAACGCCAAAACCCAGTCTCAGCTTTGTAAATCTTCAGGAAATAAGAAAACTGTTCACCCCTTCTGGTCTTCCATCCTGGGCTGACAGGGGTGATTGTAAATGGCTGTCTAGTCAGTGCTGATTCGTTTTGGCTGAAAAAATATTCCTTATCTCATCCCAGCATTTCTTGCCACAGAGAACTGTGCGGCAGAGTTCATGTATATATTTCCTTGTATGGTATTTTGTAAATAACATTCGTTTGCGGGTTGTTTGTATCGGGTATTTCAGGTTCATTAGCCGTTGTTTAATGCTGAGAGGGTTGAGTTGTATGGAAATCATTTCACAGATGTCTTCAATGTAAAGTAATGTGGCGAGGGAATCTGCAGACGTTGTGTCTGCTAGTGTCAGTTTGTTGATGTGAAATCGTCACACTGGGTTTATTGGGTAGGCAAAAGTGAGGACTGCAGATGCTGGAAACCAAAGTTTAGATCAGAGTGGTGCTGGAAAAGCACAGCAGGTCAGACAGCTTCCGAGGAGCAGGAAAATCGACGTTTCGGGCAAAAGCCCTTCATCAGGATTAGAGGCAGGACGCTTCCTGGGATGGCGAGATAAATTGGGGGTGGGGGTGTGCTGGGCCGAAGGTAGCAAAGAGTATAGATGAATAGGGGTGGGGATGGAGGTGACAGGTCAGAAAGGAGGGTGGAGCGGACAGTTGAGAAGGGAGATTGGCAGGTAGGACAGGTCATGAGGACAGCGCTGAGCTGAAAGGTTGAAACTGAGGTAAGGTGGGGGTAGGGGAAATGAGGAAACTGGTGAAGTCCACATTGATGTCCTGGGGTTGAATTTATCCGAGGCGGAAGATGGGGCGTTCTTCCTCCAGGCATCGGTTGGGGAGTGAGCGGCGATGGAGGAGGCCCAGGACCTGCATGTTCTCGGCAGAGTGGGAGCGGGGTTGAAATGTTGGGCCAGAGGGTGATGGGGTTGATTGGTACAGGTGTCCTGGAGATGTTCCCTCAAGCGCTGTGACTTGACTCTGCGAGGAGTCTCCTGTCTCCCCAATGTAGAGGAGACCGCATCGGGAGCAATGGATACAAGCAATGACATGGATGGAAGCCTTCTCACGATCGTGGCCCGGGTTCGATTTCCGGGCAGGGAAGCAATTTACAATAGGGCTGTGAAGTGGGTTTGCTGTTTCCCTGGTGGTCTAGTGGTTAGGATTCGGCGCTTTCACCGCTGCGGCCTGGGTTCGATTCCCGGTCAGGGAAGTATTTCTCAGTGGATCTTCTGCCTACCCATTCTCCTTAAATGCGCTGTACAGTTCCTTATTGGTCTTCGTCGTTACTGGCTACTGCAGTGTGTCGTTCCTCGTTGAAATAGTGTCCTGATTCAAGCTGGTTTGTATGTGTCGGGATCATTGCTTCTGTAGCTAAGTACTTGGTTCGTGTGTGTTGTTTTCCTGTGGACGCTGTTTTGAATTTACCATTGACTGTTCGCTCTACTGTGACATCTAGAAATGGCACTTTGTTGTTGTTCTCCTCTTTTGTGAATTTTATGCCAGTAAGGATATTGTTGATGGTGTTGTAGGTTTCCTCTAATTTGCTTAATTTTTTGATGACAAGAGTGTCATCACTGTGGCGGACACAATGTTTGTGTTGGATCGTTGGAAGGGCTGTTGGTTTGAGCCTCTGCATTATTGCTTCTGATAGGGTATTTCGTTGATTTGTTTGTCGGGCTTGTTACTGAATATGAAGTGGGTGGTAATGCACAGTTCCACGAGCTGGATAGTGCTATCTTTGCTGATGAAGTTGATGCTGTGTTTGTGTCTTTGGTTCTTCGAGTAGTGTCTTCAGTTTTCTTTGGCCACGTTGATGTTAGTGGATGTGAACAGGGCTGTTATGTCAAAGGACATCATTATTCCATCTTCTTCTAACTTAGTGTCTTTGGTGTTCAGGAATTCTTGGATGGAGTAAATGGAGTGGCGTGAATCTTCGACTTGGTGTTTTAGTCTTCAGTGGAGGCCTTTGACTAGTCTGTATATTGGTGTTCCAAGTAGTGAGACTATGGCCTGAGGGTGGCTCCTGATTTGAAGAGGAGGAGAACAACAACAAAGTGCCATTCTTAGATGTCACAGTAGAGCGAACAGTCAAGGGTGAACTTCAAACTGGCGTCTACAGAAAAACAACACACGCAAACCAAGTGCTTAACCACAGAAACAATCATCCCAACACCCACAAACGAAGCTGCATCAGGACATTATTTCAACGAGCCACTACACACTGCAGCACAGAGAAACTACGAAGAGCACAAGAGAAATACGTATATAGTGTATTTAAGGAGAACGGGTACCCAATAAACCCAGTCCGCCGATTTCTCATTGATGCTTCCAAGCTGACTCTCAAAATTTCGGTTCGCCCCTCCATTCTTTCCTGTTTGTTTTTTGTGGGTTCTGAAAGCTTTCGCAATCCTCTGACTGATTATTGGAGTTGGGAAGTTATGTTGTGGCTGTACAGGACATTGGTTAGATCACTTTGGGAATATTGTGTGCAATTCTGGTCTCCCTCCTATCAGAAAGGTATTGCGAAATTTGAAAGGATTCTGAAGCACCAATGGGTTCACAGAGGGCAGAGGCCCTTCTACTGCCCTGAGTGTGGGAAGGCCTTCAGTGATTCCTCGGCCCTGCTGACGTACCAGTAGGTCCACACCGGGGAAAGCTGTTCTCCGGCCCCAAGTGTGAGATGGCCTTCAGCAGTTCTTCCCACCTGCTGAGACACCAGTGGATCCACACTGAGGAGAGGCCGTTCTTCTGCCCCGAGTGCAGGAAGGGCTTTGCTCTTTCCTCCGACCTACTCGCCCATTGGTCAGATGTCGTTCAGTTGCCCTATGTGCGGGAAGGCCTTCAGCAATTCCTCGGCCCTGCTGAGGCACCAGTCTGTCCACACCGGGGAAAAGCCGTTCTCCTGCCCCGAATGAGGGAAGGTCTTTTCCCGCTCCACACTGCTGAAGCACCAGGTGGTCCACACTGGGGGGTGGGGGTTGGGGAGGCCATTCTGCTGCCCTAAGTGCGGGAAGGCCTTCAGCAATTCCTCCGCCCGACTGAAGTACCAATGTGTCCACACCGGGGAGATGCCCTTCAGTTGGCCTGAGTGCGGGAAGAGGTTCATGTTTTCCTGCAACTTGCGGATGCACCAGCGGGGGCACCAGCGCTCCCAGCAATCAGATCCCACCGGTGATGCTGCCTTGGGTCACCCCCAGAACTGAACCTCCTGCCAGTTCTCACAGTTGGTGCAGTGGGAGAGTGGGCGGGCTGTTTTTGTTTTCTGCTGGACATCAATTGACTCCCCCCCCCCCC
This sequence comes from Chiloscyllium plagiosum, assembly GCF_037043375.1. Classification (NCBI taxonomy): domain Eukaryota; kingdom Metazoa; phylum Chordata; class Chondrichthyes; order Orectolobiformes; family Hemiscylliidae; genus Chiloscyllium; species Chiloscyllium plagiosum. Next base: position 22,406,519 of record NW_028270165.1, read on the forward strand.
CCCGACACCCCCAACTCCATGGTGGCTGAGGGTTAGCACTGCTGCCTCATGGCACCAGGAACCCAGGAATAATTCCACCCTTGGGGGTCTGTGTGCAATTTATGGAGGGTTGGAAAATGGATCTGAGTGGGTTACTCTTCAGAAGATCAGTGCAGATGTGTTGGGCTGACGGACCTGTTTCCACATTGTAGGAGTTCTACGATCCTATGAGTTTTGCTTTCAGTGCACACTGCTGCTCATTGAGCCCGGGACTGCGCATTGCCAATGAAATCATCCAGAGAAACCTAAGACCGCAAGACCATCGGAGCAGAAGTTAGGCCATTCAGCCTGTTGAGTCTACTCTGCCATTCGTTAGTGACAAAAGTAGTGCAGATGAGATTAGCTACAGTGTGGAAACAGGCCTTTCGTCCCAACAATACCACACCGACCCTCCAAAGACTAAACCTTCCAGATCCATTTCCCTTTGATTAATGTACCTAACTCTATGGGCAATTAAGCAAGGCCCATCCAGATGACCTGCACATCTTTGGTTTATGGAAGAAAACAGGACCACCCAGAGAAAACCCACGCAGACATTGGGAGAAAGTGCAAACTCCTCACAGACAGCCACCCAAGGCTGAAAACAAACCTGGGTCCCTGGCACTGTGAGGCTGCAGTGGTAACCACTGAGCCTCGACATATTTCAACCCAAAGTAGGCAAGCAGGAGGTTGGGAGAATACAGCAAGCCAGGCAGCACCAGGATGTGGAGTAGTCAGCGTTTTGGGCATTAACCCTTCTTCAGAACTGAAACGTTAACTTCTCCATGAGAAACGATTTACGGGAATGTTGCTGAGGGTTGGAGGGTTTGAGCGACAGGGAGAGGCTGAATAGGATGCAGCAGTTTTCACTGGAGCATCGGAGGCAGAGGAGTGATCTAATAGCGGTTACAAAATCATGGACAGGGTAATAGACAAGGTCCTTTCCTTGGGGTGTGGGAGTCCAGAACTAGGGGGCATAGATGTAGAGTAAGAGGCGAAATATATTAAAGGGACAACTTCTTCATGCAGTGGGTGGTACATATATGAAATGAGCTGCCAGAATATATGGGTCCGGTGCTGTCAAATGGGACTAGATTAATTTAAGATATCAGGTCAGCATGGAAAAGTTGGACCGAAGGGTTTGTTTCCATGGTGTACGTGTCTCTGACTACTGGTCCTGATGTAAGTTTAAAATAGAGTCCAAGTAACTTCGAATAGTTCAATCTTGTTGAACACACCTCCTGAAAAGTTTCAAATGAATCCCTCTGAGAGATATTGTTTAAACATGCTGAGTTGGACAAAGTATCCCATTAAGTTCAATACAAACGCAAAGTTGAAGAAGTCAGAAGTCAGAACACCAAGGGGACTAAAACTGATCACAATATTCCAGGTGCAACCTTATCAACGTCCTGTATAACTACAACATAACTTGCCAACATCTATACTCAGTTCCCAAATTGATGAAGGCCAGTGTACTGAAACCTTTCTTCACTGCCTTGTGTACCAATGTAATCAGAGATATAGGACCTACTTTAAACTGATCCACAATCCAGCTGCTGGGTGCCCAGAAGCAGAGTAGTTCTGCGTGAATGTGCTGGTCACATAACCCAGAGGTCGATGAGTCAAAACCATGTGATGCTATTGCTCAATGTCTCTGTAAGCTGCTTTCATTTTTAAAGGTGCTCTGTTCTGTATCTTGCCTTCACATCTGCTTTCCAAAGCTTCTTCAGTGGAGGAGTGGCAGTAGCTGCAATTCCCCGGAGCTGGAGGAAGGTCCGAGCTCCAAGAAGCGGGGGCTAAGGCTGGAGGCTGGATTTGCTCAAGAGTTGCATCTATTAATTCATTTAAATGGTACCTACTGGAAAGGGCGATGGTTTACATTAAAAGCGGAGGATTATCTCAGAGTGTTTATATTTAGCAGTGGCAGTTGGTAAAATACACTCCATGGAGGAGCACCTTCTATGATGCTGCATTTCTTGCCTTATGCCCTTCCCCCATTTCTTATCTCCCATCTTGATTTTATATATTTTTTTGGTCAAATTTAATTTCATATTAATCAGACTTGGTATTCAATGTGTGCCATTAATTTGTTTGTTCGAATATTGTAAGTCAAAATTAAAGCTGTAATTTCATTTCTGATGTCAGAGTTTGACATTGAATGTGCAGGTGCAAATACCAGTAAGTTGTGAAAAGAAATCAAGAACTTGTGGTTTTTAACAAAAAGAGCAGTTCACTGATATTCATGGCATTGTCTCATTTGGGAGTGATGATTCAAATCTGACCATCAAACCGTTTCATGCAGTCACCCAATTTAATTAAAGTTTTCTTTAATTTAGTTAGAAAAATAACTCCGGCAGGCTAAGATTTACGCAATCTATTTATAAGATTATGTCCATTGCTCGCAATATGGTCTCATCCAAATTCGGGAAACTGGACGCCAACCAGCAGAACGTTCACCGAACAGCTCTGCGTCACTGAAACTAAGCCACCGTCCGCGTATGCTGGACACTTAAACTCCCCCTCCCATTCCACCAAGGACATGCAAGTCCTGGGCCTCCTCCACTGCCAAACTCTTGCTACCCGACGCTTGGAGGAACAACACCTCATCTTCTGCCTTGGGACCCTCCAATTACAAGGGATCAATGTAGATTTCATCAGTTTCCTCATTTCCTCTCCCCCACCTTGTCCCAGATCCAACCTTCCAATTCGACACCAACCTCTTGACCTGTCATACCTGTCCACCTTGCTTCTCCCCTATTTGCTCCACCCTCATCTCTGATCTATCACCATCAATCCCTACCTCCATCTACCTATTGCACTCCCAGCTGCCTTCCCTCCAGTCCCACTTCCTTCCCATTTATCTCTCAGCCCACTTGGGCAACCCTTTATTTCTGATTAAGAGCTTATGCTCGAAACCTAGACTGTGATAAAGCAACTTCCTCAACAAATAGGAAATAGCCCCCAAGTCAGATTTCAACCCCTCGTCTGTTTCCCAGTTCTTTCAGAAATAAGAAATGTATTTTTCTTCCACTAGAAAGTCGTCTTCCACTTTGCGCTGTCTGAAGTGTTATGCCACATCATTACTTCAGCCACCTTTTAAGAATCCTTTCAACCTGTTTTTCTAACAATTGTGGAGGTGACCAAAAGCAAACATTTCACTCTTCCTCAATATCCCATTTCTCCTCCTATGAGCCATTTTGTCATGTTATCTATGTTACAAGCAACCGAGTGCACTTGGTTTCTGAATTAAAATTTGACCATTGAAGTGAACAGGATTAATATTTATCGATGGCTAGCTGTGTATGCACGAACTGTAATCATCCACCAATACGATGTCTTTTGTTCCACCAAAACTGGAAACAATGATCTGTGTTTATATTTCAGTCGGATGTAGAAAATTATCCCAGCGATCTTCACGTTATTATAGTTTACTGAGGCCATAACAGCATTGCGTGGCAGTTTGATCTGACTAAAACTTGGATGGAAAGAATGTAGATTGATGAGAAGTCAAAATGGCAGAGTCTCTGGCCACAATCGATCTGTCTGGCTTGATTATATGAGTGGCAGCTCTTCAAAAGCAACTTCCACTCCATCACTTCAACCAGCAAGAGGAGATAAGTGTGAACACAACATTCCAACTGTGACATATCCGCATTGCTTCGATTTTATTGATCAAAATCCTGGAACTCGCTCCTGAACCTTTATTATGGACCACATCATATTTGTGAATCAATTTAAGAGGCAGCTCACCATCACCTTTTCAAGGACGGTTTGGGAAGACTTGCTTGCAGAGCCAAAGATATGCACATGATATTGGTGACCCTCTAATCGTATGGATAGATGATTGGCTAACCAATGATGCAGTCGGGGTAAGGGGCATGTTCAGGATCGCAACTTGTAACTAGCAATGTGCCACAGGGATCAGTGCTGGGGCCAAAATTATTTACAATATGGATATGAATTACTTGGATATGTGAAATGAGTGTACTATTGCCAAGACTGCAGTAGAGACAGTTGATTGGAATGCAGGTGGTGAAGATGACATGGAGAGGGATATCGACAGGTTAAGCAAATGAGCAAAACCTTGGCCGATGGAATAGAATGTGGGAAAATGAGATTGTGCACTTTGCCAGGAGGAAAAGTGCTGAATGTTAAATGAAGAACGCTGCTGAATAGGATGATTTGCAAGCTCGCATCCATGAACACTTCATCCAAGTTCAGTGAGTAATAGGGAATTAAGACACCAATTAGGCCATAACTGAACACTGGGAACAGTTGTGGGCCTTTTAGCTCCGGAAAGATATACTGGCATTGGAGGCAATCCAGAGAAGGTTGACCAGGATGATATGAGGGATGGAAATAATGTCTTATGAGGAGAAATGAATAGGATGTGCCTGTGGTTAATAGAAGTTAGAATATTTCGAGGTAATCTTATTGTCACAAACAAGATTCTGAGGAGCGGTGACAGGCTAGATGTGGGAAAGTTTACCCTTTTGGGTGAGTTTAGAACCAAAGGGAATAACCTGCAAATAAGGGATTGCATTTTTAGGACAGCTGTTGAGATGGATTGTTAAGTGCATTCAAAACTAAGATTTGTTTTTAAATCAGAAAGGGAATTGAGGATTATGGGGAAATAGCGGGAAAGTGAAGTTGATGTTAACCAGAACAACAGTGGGAGACAACTTGCGACATCCCATGAATGAATATAGGACAATAGTCAGGAGAAAGTTGCCTTTGAAGGGAAGATTGGGATCTAGTGGTGATGGTTGTGCAACCTAGAGATCTCGGTTTTCTGAGAACACAATTTCAAATCCCATCATGGCTACTGGTAGAATTTATGTTCAACTAATAAAAAGATCTGGAAGTGAAAGTTTCTCTCGGTCCTGGCAATCAGGAAACAGTTATTCACTAAAATAATGAATTGCAGATGTTGGAGATCAGCAACAAAAGGCAAAATTGCTGGGGAAACGCAGCAGGCCTGGCAGCATCTGTGGAGAGAAACCAGTTAATGTTTTGAATCCAGCCAAGTTTTGAAGGACCACTGGACTCAAAGCAGAAACACTGTTGTCTCTTCATAGATGCTACCAGAACTGTTGTGTTTCTCCTGAAACTGTCCTTTTTAGGGCAGGAAATCGACCATTCATGAACCCTGTATGCATGTATGCACGTGCGCACGCGCGTACACACACACACACACACACATACACACACACACCTTGTGACTCCAGACCTACTACAATGTGGTTGACTCTCAACTGCCTTCTAGCATATAGTCACAATTACTCTGTCGAATGGCCATGAGGTACAATGAGCAAATGTTGGATGTGCTCGCAATCATCACATCCAACAAAATATTTTCTCATAACTGAAACAAAAACATAGATTGATGAAGGACAACCAAAACAAACTGCTATGGGAAAGTCATGCCCAACTAACCTGATTTGCTTGTAGTTATATTTTTGAAAGTCCTCTTCAGAGAGGACATTGATTACACCACTGTTGGAATACTGCATGCAATTCTGGGCTCTCTGCTACAGGAAGGAGGTTGTGAAACTTGAAAGGGTTCAGAAAACATTTACAAGGATGCTGCCAGGATTGGAGGTTTTGAGGTACAGGAAGAGGCTGAATCGACTGGGGTAATTTTCCCGGAAGTTTTGAAGTGTGAGGGGTGACTTTATAGATGTTTATAAAATCATGAGGGCATGGATGGGGTAAATAGGAAAGGTCTTTTACCTGGGGGTGGGAGAGTCCAGAACTAGATTGCATAAGTTTAAAATTAAAATGGTACGATCTTGAGTGTAGTTGAACAGAGGGATTTTGAAGTTCAGGATTTGGCACATTGGACTTCATCAATGATGGCATTCAGTATAAAATACCAAATTAGAGGAGAGATATGCGCCAAATATTAACGTCTACCAACAAGCACCAAATCTGTTTCATATGCGGGTTATTAGCTCCTAGAAAATAGAGTCCTGGGTAGACGGGTGGTGAAGAAGGCTTTTGGCATGCTTGCTTTCATTGGTCAGAGCATTGAGCACAGGAGTTGGGACGTCTTGTTGCAGCTGTCACACATGCCACACAATAACGATAGGCGTGGCGCTGCCCCCCTCTGACTGGCTGTCCTTGAATATCTGGGGAAAGATTAGACCCACCTGCCTGTGTTTGGCTCATATGTACTTATCCAAATAATTTTAAACATTGTAACATTACCTGCATCCACCACTTCCTCTGACAGTTCATTCTACACACGAACCACCTTCAATATGAAAAAAAGGTGCCCCTCATCTCCGTCCTTTTTAAATTTTCTCCCTCTCATCTTAAAAATATACTCCCAAATTTTGAACTCCCCTATCCTTCGGAAAAAAAAACGTTATTCACCTTACGTTTGTCCCTCATGACTTCATAAACCTCCATCACCTTCACTCGCAACCTTCTACATTCCAGTGAAAAAAAGTCCCAGCCTATGCTGTCTATAAATCATTCTGGCAACATTATAGTTAAAAAAGGTGAGCTTTAAGAATTGGCTGAAAGGGCAGTGAAGATTCAACCAGCTGGCAGTGGATCTGAAATCACATGTAGATCAGATCAGATTCGGACAGCAGGAAACCAGATACGTCTTTACAACAAACCACAACGGTTTCATCATTAGAATCTTAATTCCAGATTTATATTGAATTCAGATTCCACCATCTGAACCCAGGTCCCCAGAACATTACCTGGGTGAATAGTCTGCTGACTATAAAGTCTGCCATCGCCTCCACAGAACACATTGGCATATTATGTTTAGAGGTAACAAAGGACCAAGAGGTTTCAGCAGCTGCTAAGTTGTTGATATTACACAAGGGAACATCAGCACTCTCAGTAATGGCACATACAGAAGTCAGTGTCCTGTATCAGAGGTAAGGGCTCGGGAACCATAAGAAATAGGAACAGGAAAATGCCATTCAACCCCTTGAGCCTGCTTCTCCATTCAATAGGATTGTGACTGATCTGACATTCCCCACGTCCACGTTACTGCCCTTTTCCTGTAACTGTTCATCCCCTGACTGATCACGAATCTATCGATCCTAGTTTTAATGTGACATGAAGGCTGTCAACAGAGTTACTGGGATGGGGGAGGGGCGGGGGCTCAGGTCGAACTTGGGGACTAAAACAATGGCTTCACCCTTCACAATATTTAGCAAAGGGAATGTTTATGGTTATCCAATGCTGGAAATTGGGCAGGCATTCAGATGAAATTATTGGTAAATTATGAATGACAGAGGAGTCGGGAGTGAAGTGGTGTTCAGGCACAGTTGGATATCATCAGTATAGATGCCAACACCAGCAGCTACGGTTAAACAAATCAGAACGGAAGACGCTAAAAGGAGACCCTCCCAGAGGATAGAGTGATGCTGGAGAGGGTCAGTACTGTCATTAACCCTGATCAAGGCTGTCCACAGGTCGACGACGGAATGTTTATCCCTGTCACCGTTAGAAAGGGTGTCAAACATGACCTTGATAAGAACTGTTTCAGGGATAGAAACCAGACTCGAGGGCTTTAAACACAGAATTCTGGAAAAGATGGGAATGGCTAATTCAACAATGTTACATCCAAACCAACACTTCCATTGGTGCGATAATAATAGAAGTGTTTTGGTTTTTATTTAGAAGATTCTCAGCAACATTGAGTAAGAAGCAACAAAATTAACACAAGAAACACTGTAATCGCTACAATGTGCCTGCTCCCAATAAGCATATCCCCGACAATCTTCCGTCCATTTGGTTATCAAGAACCTACCTACCTCTGCCTAAAATATTCTGAACCCACTGCCTTTTGAGGAAGACACACAACCCTCAGCGAGAAAAGAAATCAACCTCATTTCTGTCTTCTCCTAGTTCCTGAGTAAGATAGGGATACAAACTGCATTCAAATAACACCTGTATAGTAAACTATCTCAGAGTGCTTCACGTGAACATAATGATAATTCCTTTAAAAATCACAAGACCGGAGCACAGATTAGGACAGGTGACCAAAAACTTGGTCAAAGGGGCAGGTTTAGGGCAAACTTTCAAACAGGTTCAATTTCCCAAACATCAGAGGACAAAGACATAAACAGCAAAACACAAAATAACAAAGAATGGGAAACAACAATGTAGTCGTAATGTCACAAAATGGGTAATCCAGGGAACATGAGTTCAAATCCCACCACAGCAAGAGGTGAGGTGATTTGTAAATAATTCAATTCATAAATGGGGAACACAAAGTAAGTCTCAGTATGGTATCGATGGTACTGACATTAATTGTCATAAAAACCCATGTTCACCAATTTCCTTTCAGGAGGGAAACTGCCATCCTTACCTGGTCTGGCTTACATGTGACTCCAGACCCACAGCAATGTGGTTGACTCTTAAACTGCCCTCTGAATTGGCACAAGCAACACACCTTGCAATTAGGGATGGATAACAAACATCAACCTTATGAAAGTGTCACAACTGAAATTGCTGGAGAAACTCAGCCAGTCTGGCAACACTGGTGGAAAGTGAGAGAGAGAGAAAGAAACAAAGTCAATATCCTGGCCTGAGTCCAGAACAGTTGTGAAGAAGTGTCACAGCACTTGAAAGGGTAACAACTCTGCTTCTCTCTCCACATGTGCTGCCAGTCCTATTGAGTTTATCCAGCAATTGGTGCATTTTTGTGTTTCAGCTCTCCAGCATTGCAGTTCTTCATTACACTGACGTAGGGAAGCTCAAATCCCATAAAGGGATAAAGCAGAAGTGCTGGAATTACTCAGCAAGTCTGGCAGCAGCTATGGAGATAAAAGCAATTAGTTCTTCGGGTCATTGAATGATCTTACATCAGGGACAAATTTGTGGGGAAGCTGCAAGAGTAAAAGGCACTGGTGTAACTTCAACATCTGGGTGAACTCTCTCAGCCATGGAGGTCAGACTGACTCAGCATTCTGGTCCTGCTCATTACCTGTTAAATTCTCCATTTGTTGCTCTTGTTATATTTCTACATGGTTGACACATTCCTATGTTTTAAAATGATATTTTAGATAGGAATTTTCCATGTAAGGAATCATACATTAGAGGGTTTGGAACGTGAACGTAACATTTAAACAGAAAGTATTTATTCATGCATGGGGTATGGGCACCGCTGGCAATGCCAGCATTTTTATCCACCCTTAACCACCCTGTGGTTGGTTGGAAACGTGAATGAAGTGTCTGAGATTGTCTTGATCAGCACAGCAATCTCAAAGATGGGTGTGCTCAGGTAGAAGTACCCTCCACTCCCACAGTCAAGTCTGCATTCATTGTACTTACAGATGCCATCTAAAACTCCCAGGAAAAGGACAGCATGGGATTACAATCAGAATAAAGCTTCCTCTACTCTTAAATTGAAAGGGAAGCTACCTCACTGTCCCCAACAAACGCTGCCAAGACAGAGACAGCATTGGATTAGATACAGAGTAAAACGCCCTCTAAACCTCCCCATTCATACAGTCCCAGGACAATGACAGCAGTGGGTTAAATAAACAGGAGAGCTTTTTCCATTCTGATTGACACTTTGTACATTCTACACCAATCCTCAAGGGGAATTCAGAACTGAGATTATAATCTGGTACTGAATCCACACATCCTAATGAGAATTACAGAAACAGAAAATCATGTAACGAAACACAGATAAAACACACACAATGTACAACAAAACTGGACTTTTATTGGGATCAAACACATTTAAATGACCGGAGATATAGTCGCTGCAATGATCCGAATGTGAGCTGAACAACATTCTCACGTGAATAATATTCTCTGGGAATGCTATGTCCACCTTCCTGCTGTCTGGTCAGTTCTTCTGCTCTCGTTCAGCGCTGAGTTGTGGCTGACCACATGGTGGCGTGGGGTCAAGAGTTTAGAGAGTGAAGGTCAACTTGGATTGAGGGCATCCTGTGTCATGCCAGTGAGGTCGAGGGTCACTGATTTACTCAACTTATAATCAGGGACAAGGGGATGTCAGGCTGGGTTGTATCAGTTTGAGTTTAGAAGAAACAGATGGTGTGATGGAGCTGTATGACATCTGGAGAAAACTTAACAATAAATATGTAATGTCCACTCATTTCTAGCCAGAGACTGGCCTCTCATTTAAGATAGGAGAGTTTTGTTTTTCTCTCAAGTGTTCCCGAGTCTTTGAAATTCACTTCTGTAGAGAGCAGCATGTGGTGGTGGCACGGTGGTTAGCACTGTTGCCTCACGGCATCAGTGACCTGGGTTTGATCCCACCCTAGGGCCGACTGTCTGTGTGGAGTTAGCACATTCTCCCCTTGTGTCTGCGTGGGTTTCCTTTGGTGTTCTGGCCTCCTCACACTGTCTAAAAGATGTGCAGGTGAGGGTAGACTGACCATGGGAGTTGCAGGGTTACAGGGATAGGGTAAAGAACTGGGTCTGGGTGGGACAGTCAGTCAATGTTGACTCGATGGGTTGAATGGCCGACATGCACGCAAATGACCTCTATCAATCAGCAGTATGCACTTGCTTTATGGTTACCGACATCCAATTACATTAGTGGTTTTAGTTATTTCATCTATCTTACCTTATGATATTCAACCAACTACAGCATCTCGAAACTTGCCTAATGACAATACCCAATATCTGCAGAGTACTTTTTCTTTATATAGCGACCATTTGGACCGAAGGGTCTGTTTCCATGCTGTACATTTCTATGACTATGACTATGACTGACGTGTGGCCTCTTCGTTGCTGTCAAAATTCCGTATTTGCCCCTACATTGTCATGGTTTTACTTTGTCGAATGTCTTCCTGGCTTTTTGCAGTTAACACCCTATATTCTGCCCTCGTCAACACTTTCCCTTCCAATTCTGTACTAAGGATTTCATGAAAAACCTCAGAGTGTGGTGAGACTGTGGAACTCAGTACCATACTGAATAGTTGGGGTGAAAGACATTACAGCTAAGTGTAAGCAACCCAATACAAATGAGTGTTACTGTCACCAGATTCACAACACAGTGAAATTAAAACATGCACTGTCCCTCAATTTCTCAACTGTTCCTAACCAGACTTGATGAAGAACAGATCTTGCACAACAACATTATAATTTAAACAAAAACCAACAATTATTAATATGGCAACTTTGCTAGGGCAAAGTTAAAGAAGATTATCTAATTAATAGCAATAATTTAAAGCCTTTGATCAAGTCCCCCACCATTCAGAGACAGAAACTTAGGCGGCAAATTAAGAAAGAATTTTTTTTAAACTTACCAATTCAAACAAACAGTTTCCAACAATGTATTGCCAAGCCTTTGTGCAATCCTTGGACTATGAGTTTTTCACAGACATGAATCTGTAAATCTAATTTAAAAGTCACTGCTGAATGTGAATAGACACCCCAAAGTATTCAGCTATTTCTTACAGGCTGGGACTCATTCCCTGAAAGAGCCAACAATTCTTTAACTGGACAGTAGAATCTAGAGAGAACAGCTCCTGGGCTCAACAAGCAGCAATGGAAGCAAAGTTGGTGGCGGGGCAGGGCGGGCCAAGGGCATAAAACAAAAAAGTCCACTGAATCTCCCACTGTACACACATACTGTCAGAATACACAGTGCTCAGTCCTGGGAAGACCCACAGCAGTTTAACCAAGAGAATCAGATTGTTGGGAGCACTGGTGCGCCCGCTGATGCTTCCGCAAGTTGCAGAAAGATGAGAATGTCCGCTCGCACTCGGGTCAGGTGGACCCGCTGCTACCTCAGCCAGGAGGAATTGCTGAAGCCCTTTCTGCACTCGGGGCAAGAGAACAGCCTCTCCCCGCTAGTGCTTCTGCAGATGGGAGAAATTGCTGAAGCCCTTCCCACATTCTGGACAAGAGAACAGCCCCTCCCCAGTGTGACTTCACCGAGTCCAGGTCAGATGGAAAACAGAAGCCTTTCCCGCACTCACCACACTTCCACGGTTTCTCCACAGGACAGCATTCCTTGGGTTTCTCCATGACCGAAGCTTCAGCCTTATATAGACGTGTGTACAGCCCCTCACCACAATCCCTCAAAATTTCTCAACTGTTCCTAACTAGACTTGATGAACAGATCTTGCACACGAGAATCATAATTTTAACAAAAACAAACAATTATGAATGCCGCAAATTTACGAGGGCACATAACCGTAAATTTAATTGCAAAGTCACTGCTGAATGCCAAAGGACACTCTGAAGTATTCAGCTATTTCTTACAGACTGGGGCTCCTTCCCAGACAGGGCCAACAATTCTTTAACTGGACAGAGAAAAAGAGAGAACAGCTCCTGGACTCAACGAACAGCAGTGCCCACTGGAAGCAAAGTTGCGGGGGTGGGGCAGGGGGGCACGAGGGCATAAAACAAAAAGAAACGACCCTCCCACTATAAGCACTGTCAGAATGGGCAGGGGAACAGTCCTGGCAGTGACCCACAGCAGTTTCACCAGCAGAATCAGATTGTTGGGAGCACTGGTGTGCCCGCTGGTGCTTCTGCAAGGTGCAGAATGATGAGAACCTCCGCCTGCACTCGGGGCAGGTGAACGGCCTCTCCCCGGTATGGACCTGCTGGTGCCTCAGCAGGTGAGAGGAATTCCTGAAGCCCTTTCCGCACTCAGGGCAGGAGAACGGCCTCTCCCACCGGTAGACCCGCTGGTGCATCGGCAGGTTGGAGGAATCATTGAAGGCCTTCCCACACTTGGCGCAGCTGAAGGACCTCTCCCCGGTGTGGACCTGCTGTTGCCTTAACAGGCAGGAGGAATTGCTGAAGCCCTTTCTGCACTCAGGGCAGGAGAACGGCCTCACCCTATGTAGACCCGCTGGTGTATCAGCAAGGCAGAGGTATTTTTGAAGGGCTTTCCGCACTTGGAGCAGCTGAAGGGCTTCTCCAATATGTGGACCCGGCGGTGGGTCAGCGGGACGGAGGAATAGCTGAAGGCCTTCCCGAATTCGGGGCAGGCAAATGGCCTCTCACCTGTGTGGACCCGCTGGTGCCTCTGCAGAACGTAGGAACTGCTGAAGGTCTTCCCTCACTTGAGACATCTGAAGGGCTCTCCTCCGTGTAGACCCCCTGGTGCCTCAGCAGGCGGGAGGAATTGCTGAAGCCTTTTCCGCACTCGGGGCAGGGGAAAGGCCTATCGCCCGTGTGGACCCGCTGGTACCTCTGCAGTACAGAGGAATTGCTGAAGGTCTTCCCGCTCTCAGGGCAGCTGAAGGGTCGCTCCCTAATGTGGACCCTGATGGCCCAGCAGGCGGGAGGAATTGCTGAAGCCCTTTCCGCACTCAGAGCAGGAGAACAGTGTCTCCCCAGTGTGACTGCGCCCATGAGTCTCCAGGTCAGATGGGAAACGGAAGCCTTTTCCCACAGTCGCCACACTTCCACGGTTTCTCCACGGGTCGGGATTCCTTGGGTTTCTCCATGACTGAAGCTTCAGCTGCACACAAACGCGTGTACAGCACCTCTCTGCCGTGAATTCCTCTTCCCAGTCGGTATAACCTTTTATGGCACCACACGCAGTGCGCTGCAACAGTAGGGTCTCTCTTCCAGTCTCACTGATGCTCAAAACGTACTGAAACAGGAACCAAAAAGCTTGGCTCCTTCTCACAGAATCATAGTCGAAAATTGTTATCGTGCCGATGGATTCAGTGACTGCCAGACATTGACGTGAAATCGAGGACTGTAAATGCTGGAGAGTCAGAGTCAAAGTGCAATGCTGGAAAAGCACAGCAGGTTAGGCAGCATCCGAGGAGCAGCAGAGTCAATGTTTCAGGCAAAGCCCTTCAGCTATTGATTTTGAAACTTCCGTCTTCAGATCTTCAAATAATCTGTAAAAAGAGATTACAAAAGTCATCACTGTCAGTCCAGGTTAGAAATTCCAAACAAGCAATTCTACTTTCTGCTGAACATTCTTTTCTTTTTCCACAAAATTGAAAGCACCATCCCACCCCCTCTCACCCCTCTATTCTCACTCCGCTCAAACTAATTCTCCCGACGGTACTGATTCAGGATCTTACAGAGACCGAAAAGTGAAAACATCAAGATAGACATCTCTGAATTTTGGATACCTCCACCTGAAAGTTAGTATCTTTCACGAAATTTGGAGTGAGTAAGTCTGACTTTGGGAAGCAAAAACAAAAGTGTCAATTCAGGATGAACCTTCAATGCAGCTTCTTGAGAAACCACCCGACACGAAACGGTTAACATCTGGGGTGGTGGAAGTGGGGAGATGGGGAAAATGAGATATCAAGGCATTGGCACCGACACCAGACAGAAATTGAACATACAGGCATGGCAAACATTACGGGCAAGACAGAGTCATAGAGATACACAGCACAGTAACAGGTCCTTCGGTCCAACTCATCCTTGCCGACCAGATAGCCTAAACTGATCTCGTCTCACTTACCAGCACTTGGCCCATATCCCTCTGAACTCTTCCTATTCATATACCCATCCAGGTGCCTTTTAAATGTTATAATTGGACCTGCATCCACCACTTCCTCCGGCAGATCATTCCTTACACTTGCCTCCCTCACCCCAAATATATTACTCTCCTGTTCTGAACTTCTCCCATCCCAGGGAAACGACCTTGTCTATTTTCCCTATCCATGCCTCTCATGGTTCTTTAAACGTCTGTAAGGTCACCCCTCAGCCTCTGGTACACCGGGGAAAACAGCTCAGGTAATGCACTGCGTTTACTTTTAGTTTCACACTCACCAAACCTTCCTCCCGTGTAAAACATTGTTTCCCTCCCCCACACTATCCATGGGAAAAGCCAAGAGTTCTGAGACTCTGGAGTTGGGGGAATGCCACGTAGAATTCCTACAATGTGGAAACACGCCATTCATCCCAACAAGTCCACACCCACCGTCCAAAGTGTAACCCATCCAGACACATTCCTCAATTCAAAACACAGTTGATCAAAGGTGCCTTTTCAAATGAAACACCTTTGCATTATAAGCTAGAAGACAACTCAGGGATATCTTCAGCTGAGAGATGTAGGATATCATAAATGGCATCCATTGCCTTGTTTCGAAAGTAAGTTGATGCAATATATTGCTGTAAATCTGGAGGCAGATAACAAGCAGTTTAGAGAAAGGAGGCTTAGAGTTGTAAATAGATGTTGTTTAATGTTCACTTTTTGAGTTTAAGAATACATTGGTTTTTTTTTCTTTTCTGTCACTCATACTTTAACAGATTACAAGGCGAGGTGAGCCTTTCTGGGTGCTTGGTTTAACTAGCAAAATGGATTACCACTGTTCTGTAGCAATACCTAACTATAGGGGTTTCTTCTACTCTGATATACACCCGGGACAATGTCGGATCAGAGGGTCTAATCTCAGAAGAAGGTGTTGCCCATTTAAGGAACAGATGAGGAGGATGTTCCCTATTTCCGAAGGTAGCCAATCTTTATAACAGAAGGCTGTCAAGGCTGGGGATATTTAACGCTGAGATAGAACAATATTCCATCACTTAGGGAATCAAGGGCCGGGTGGATAAGGCAGAAAAGTGGAGTTGAGGACGTACCAAATCAGTCACGATCTTATTAAAAAGTGTAGCTGGCCTGTTAGGCCAAATAGCTTACATCTGTTCCAATGTCTGATCTTATCATTTGGAAACAAAACTAAACACCATTGTAAAGGAAGAAATAGCAGGAGTTTTACTGACAATGGGCAGGAGAGCATGTTGTGATGAGGACGTGGAAACCTGCAAACGGATATAGATCCGTTGAGTGAGCAGGAAAAAAAACTTGACAGATGCAGTTTCATGTTGGGAATGTGAGGTCATGCACTTTGGTAGGAAGAGTCAAAATCGAGAGTGTGGCACTGGAAAAGCACAGCAGGTCAGGCAGCATCCGCGGAGCAGGATAATTGAAATTTCGGGCATAAGCCCTTCAACAGCGCATTCCTTCTCATTACACAATTAAAATAAAAGTTGCTGCAGCCCCAGAATGTTTCGCTCACTAGAGGGGGAGAGCGAGAGAGAGTTGACTGATGGCACTTTAACCTTCAGGACACCATGCCACAGGATAGGTTAAGAATATGGGCCCTTCATGGTGACCTCAGCCAGTACAGGGATCGAGCATATGCCATTGGTGCTATTCTACTGCACAAACCACCTGCCCATCGAACTGAGCTAACCCACTCCTTGGGGTCGCTGTGTACACAGTCGAGGATGACCTGTCCTCCATTTGGGTCCTTAATGTATCCATCCAAAAAAAAACAAATCTCATCTGCACTCCAAGAATGTCTCCTATTATTGATTTGACTTGCTCAATCTATGTGCAGATTGAAGTCACGGATAATAACCAAAAGATCATAAGATATAGAAACAGGATTAGGTTATTTGGTCCATCGTGTATTCTCCTCCATTTGATTGTAAGTGACATGTTTTCAGCCCCATTCTTCTACCTTCTACCATTAGTCCCTTCCCCAATCAAGAATCTCTCTATCTCTGTTATAAATACTCACACTGACTTGGAGTCCACAGCCGCCTCCAGCAATGAGTTCCGCAGAATCACCAGCCTCCCACTGAAGAAATTCCTCCTCACCTCAGTTCAAAAGGGTCATCCCTTCATTCTAAGGCAGTGCCCTCGCGTTCTAGTATCTCATAATCGTTGAAACATCTTGTCCACATTGAACCTATCCAGACCTCTCAGTATCCTGTAAATTTTACTCACATAGAGGCATCGAGTCAGACAGCATGGAAATAGACTCCTCGCTCCACACAGTCCATTCCGACCCATGTTCCGAATGGAAAATAGTTCCACCTGCCTGCATTTGGCCCATGTCCCTCTAAACCTTTCCTGTTCATGCACTTCTCCAAATGTGATTAAACCCACATTCACGACTTTTTCTGGAACTCCATTCCACACATGAAGCACTCTGAGTTACAAAATGTTGCCCTTCATGTCTTTTTTAAAATATGTTTTAATTATTTCTCCTCTCACCTTAAAAACTTCCCCTCGCCTTGAAATCCTCCACCCTAAGGAAAGGACGCTTTCAGTTGACCTTCAGGATTTTATAAAACTCTATAACGTCAAACGTCAACTTCTGTGCTCCTGTAAAAGAAGTCCTAGCCTATCCAGCGTATTCTTATAACTCAATCCATCCATTCTTATCAACATCCTGGTAAATTTCTTCTGAACTCTCTCCAGCATAATAGTATCCTTCATATAATAGGACGACCAGAACTGGACGCAGAACTCCAGAAGGGACCTTACCAGGGTCCTGTACAATCTCATCATAATGTCCGAACTCCAACACATTGGTCTGAGCATACTAAAAGCTTTCTTATCCACCCTGTCGACATATGGCACAAACGTCAACGAACTGGGTCTCTGAAACCCCCAGTGTCTCCGTTCGACCACACTGTCCAAAAGTGTACTTTGATTTGTACGATTCCTACGTATGTCGATTGTTTTCCAAAATGCAGTGCCTTGCATTTAATTAAAAAATAAATTCCAACTGCCTCTCCTCAGCCCATAGACCCAATTGATCAGTATCACTTTATAGTCTAAGATAACCTTTTTCACTCTCAAAATTGGACCCAGCACCGATCCCTGTGGAACACCCCTGGTCCCAGGCATCCAGTATGAAACAGAACCCTCTCCCACCATACCCCGTCTTGTGTTGTTAAACGAATTTTGGACCTAATTGGAAAGCTCACCCTGAATCCCATGTGATCTAACTTTACTCATCAGTCTACCATGCAGAATATTGTCAAAGGCTTTACTAAAATCCAAGTAAACAATGTCTGCTGTACTGGGAACATCAGTCTACTTGGTTACTTCCTCAAAAAACACAATCGAATTTGCGAGGCACGATTTGCCTTGCACAAACCCATGCTGATGATCCAAATACATGCCCTGCCTTTCCAAATACCATCTTTCAGAATCTCATGCAACAACATGTCCACCTTCGAAGTCGGACTCTCGAGTCTATAGTTCCCACACTTCTCCCCACATCCCTTCTTCAACAAGGGCACAACATCAGTCACTCTCCAGTTATTCAGCATATCACTCATATTTATAGATGACACAAATATTTCTGCAAGAAGTCCCGCAATTTCCACCAACTTCCCACAATGCCCAGGGATACACAAGGTTGACACACAAAATACTGCAGATGCTGGAATCCAAGGTAGACAGGCAGGAGACTGGAAGGAAACAGCCAACCGGCGGCATCCAGAAGACTTATCCACCTCCTGATGATGCCTGGTTTGCTTTGTTCTTCCAGCCTCCTGCTTGTCTACCTGGGATACACTAGGTCTGAGTCCTGAGATTTATCCAACTTTTATATTTTCTAAGCACTCCAGCACTTATACTCCTGCAATGCGAACTGTTTTGAAAAAGACAACATCTATTTCCCTGAGTTCTGTCGCATCCTTCTGTCTAACTTGTCAATGCCGACCATGTTTCTCAAACTGAACTAGTCCGTCTTGTTTGCGCTTGGTCCATATCTTTCTGAACATTTCCTATTTATGTACCTGTCTAAATGTCTTTTAAATCTTCTAACCGTACAGCCATCTACCACTTCCTCTGGCAGTTCATTCCAAATATTAATCACTCGGTGTGTGAAAAGGTTGCCCCTTCGTTCCCTTTTTAAATCTTCCTTCGCTCACCTTAAAAAAAAACATTGGTTTTAGGCTCCCCTAGCCAGGGGAAAGGACAATTGCTACTCATTATCTTTATGCCTCATGATTTTATAAGCGTGTATAAAGCCGCCCCTCACCCCTCTTTCACGCTCCAGTGAAAGAAGTCCCAGCCTATCCAGTCTCTCCTCAAACCTCAAACTCTCCAGTCCTGGCAACAGAAAGTCTCTAAGTATAGCACGAAGCCACACAGAGTGGAAAGTCAATCCAACCACCAGAAGCAGCACCTAATTTTTGCTTCTTTGGTACTTGGTCAAAGAGGAACTGTCCAGCTTCATGCATGTCTTTCTCCACAATAAAAGCTGATGTGAAATATACATTTAATATGTCTCCCATCTAATGAGTTTCAACACAAAGATAACGTCCCTAATCTTTAAGGTGCCCAACTCTCTCTCTCGTTGCTCTATTTGAATGTGTAGAATCTCTTTTGCGTATCCTTAGCCTTCGCAGATTAGATTATCTCATAATCCCTGTTTGTGTCCCTAATCTCCCTCTGAAGAAATCCCCTACAAGAAACCCATTTGAACGCAGCTGTCTGTATCCAATATATGATTCCTTTTCATCCTTCTTGAGCACCTCAATATCCTTATTCATCCATAGTTTTTTTTTTAATCATATGAACCTTAACTTTCATTCTAACATGTCATGCACTTGGGTAGGAATAATAGAGGCATGGGTTATTTTCTGAATTTCTCCTCATTTGGAAATCTGAAGTGCTAAGGGACTTGCAAATCCTAGTCCATATATCTGTCAAAGCAAACTTGCAGTTTGATTCGGTGGTTAGGAAGGCAGATACAGCGTTGTTATTCATCTTGAGAGGACTGGAATGTAAAAGCAGGGACGGACCCCTAAGGCTCGATAAGGCTCTGGTCAGACCACATTTAGAATATTGTGAGCAGGTGTAGGCACCATACCTCAGGAAGGATGTGCTGGCCCTGGAGCAGGTCTCGAGGAGGTTCACAAGAATGATCCCAGGAATGAAAGGCTTAACATATGAGGAACATTTGAGAACTCAGGAACTATACTTGAATGATAAGGGGGATAACCTAACTAAAACTTACAGACTACTGAACAGAGTGGCCGTTGGGAAGATGTTTTCATTGGCAGGAGAGACTGGAACCCAAGGGCAAATCCTTGGAGTAAATGGAAGACCCTTTAGAACGGAGAGGCGGGGAAACTTCTTCAGCCAGAGAGTGATGAATCTGTGGAGTGCATTACCACAGAAGGCTGTGGAGGCCAGATCATTGAATATATTTAGAACAGAAATAGATAAGTTCTTGATTGTCAAGAAGATCAAACAGGAGAATGGAGTTGATATCCCTGTTGGCCATTATTGAGTGGCAGAGCAGACGTTATGGGCCGAATGGCCTAATTAATGCTCCAAAGTATGTTACAATAGCTCTGCTTTCTTGTTATCACATTTTCGAAAGATTCTCACTTATCTGATTCCGTTCACCTGTCAACAGTCTATGCTAGTTAGATTTTGGAAGCTCTTGTCTCTCACCCTTAAAATTTGCCTGACTCCCAATTAAAAACTTTAAAGTTTATGGAAGGCTTATCCTTTTTCATGAATGTTTTAAACTGATAGAATTAGGATCACTGGGCCCAAAGTATTCCCCTACTGTCACTTCCCGCACTCGCCCTGACTTATTACCCAAGAGAAGGTGAAGTTTTGCTCCTTCTCTAGTAGGAACATTTGCATATTAATTCAGAAATTTTCTTGAACATATTTGACAATGCTTCTCCATCTAAGCTTTTAACAGAATTATTGTCCTAGTCAATGTCTGAAAAATTAAAACCACCCACAATTGCAACCTAATTGTTCTTACATACATCTGAAGGCACTCTACATACTTGTTCCTCAGTTTCCCGCTGACTATTGGGGGGGGCGGGGGGGGGGGGGGGGGGGTAGCGGGAGGCTGTAGTGCATTCCCATCAAGGTGATCATTCCTTTCTTATTTCAACCCAGATATTTCCTCTAGTTGCAGCAGCAATGATTTCCTTAATGTAAAAACTACTCCGCATTCATTTTTATCCTTCCTATATTCCCACACCATTCTAAATTCCATCGAATACACACCTAGAGTCATCAACTGCTATTTTTATGAAAAGCCCTTCATTCTGGGATCATTCTTGTAAACCTACTCAGAGCTCTCTCCAACGCCTCACAATATTGCAAATGCAGTCTGACCTGCGGTGATACAGTCTCTACAGTATATCTCTGCTCTTGTATTCTAGCCCACTTGAAATCAATGTTAAAATGGTATTTGTCTTCCGAATTGCCAACTGAACGATCATGTTACCTTAAGAGATTTCCTCAACAAGACTCCCAAAGTCCCTCTGCCCTTCTGGTTTCTGAAGCATTTCCCTGTTCAGAAAATGATCTACGCCTGTATTCTTTCTCCCAAATTGTATTCCATCCGCCACTGCATTGTCCACTCTCACAACCTGTCTAAATCCTTCTGCACCCTCCCCACTTCCTCAACTCTACCTGTCCCTCCACCCACCTTTGTGTCATCTGCAAACGTGGCAACAATGTCCTCGGTTCCTTTGTCTGGATCGTTAATGCATAACGTGAATAGTTTTGGTCCCAACCCTGACCCCTGCAGAAGTCCACGAGTCACCAGCTGCCATTCTGTAAAAGATCCCTTCATCCTGACTCTCTGCCTTCGGCAAGGCAACCAATTCTCTGCCTTGGCACGAACACTATGCTCTCATCTTATTTAGCAGCCTGCTATGCAGTACCTTGACAAAGGCCTCTGGAAACCCAAATAGATCACGTCCACTGGTTCTCCTTAGCCTAAATTGTTCATTACCGCCTCAACAAATGGAACAAATTTGTCAGGCATGACGTCCCCTTGACGGAGCCGTATTGACTCTGTCCTGTTTTGCCATGCACATCCAAATACTCTGCAATCTCATTCTTAAGTTAGGGAGTCTAAAACCTGACCAACAACTGAGGTCAGGCTACCCCGCATACAGTTTCCTGCCCCTCCTTCCCTTCATAAACTGGGGTGTTGCATTAGCCATTTTTGCAGTCATCTGTGACCCTCCCTGCCTATGCTGGTGTGCTACAGGTGTCTTCCACTGTGAAAACTGATGGAACATACATTTTCAGATCCTACACCATTACTTTGTTTCCCATTACTACTTCTCCAGCCTCGTTTTCCAGTTGTCCAATGTGCACTCTTGCCTCTCTGCAATTTTGTGGACATCCAAGGAAATCTTCAGTCTTCTTTCATAGTAGTAGCTAGCTTACTCTCATATTTTATCTTTTCCCCTCCAACTGTTGTTTATTTTTTGAAGTTATCCTCTGCAGGCTTTTAAAGACTTCCCAATCTTACAGTTTCCACTTATCTTCACCACATTGTCTGCTTTTTTTTTGGACTTTGTGCTCTGCTTGCCTTCCCCTGTCAGTTATGGTTGCCTCATCTTCCCCTTGGTACATTTCTTCTTCCTTGGGATGACTGTCTGCAGTGTCTACTGAACTGCCACAGAAACGCCTGCTATTGGTTCTCCACTGTCTTCCCTGCTAAGCTCTCCCCTTGCAGTCAATTCTGGCCAGCTCCACCCACGTCTTTGCTACCTTTACACAATGGTAATGCCGTTACATCGGATTCAATCTTCCCCCTCTCATATTGTAGGGTGAATTCTATTATAGTACGGTTACTGCCTTCTTGGAGTTCCTTCACCTTGTGCTCTCAATCGTCATTACACATCACTAAATCCAGGAATGCCAGTTCCTTCATGGGCTCTAACAGAGTGTGTTACAAACAAAAGAATTGCGTAGACATTCCACCAGTTTCTTACTTTAAATTCGCTGCTAACCTGTGGGGTAGCCATGGGCACCCGTATGGGCTCAGCTATGCTTATCTCTTTGTTGGCCAGGTAGAACAGCCCATCTTCCGTAGTTGCACAGGCACCACTCCCCACCTCTTCCTCCGCGACAGTGATGATTGCTTAGTGCTACCTCGTGCTCCCGCGAGAACAGGGGTGGGCAATTAATTCCTCCAATGGGGCCACAGCGAGATACCTGAGTTTTGTTGGAGGGCCGAACCAACAATGAGTTGAACATAATTCTGTTCAGTATTAATTTTCTCCCATTGTAAAAAGTACTAAATTATATCGTTTTGCACTGAAACTTATAATCAAAAGAATAAGGATATTCTGTTACAATAAAGGTATGGAATTGTGGAGTAGTTCAAATATAGAAGAAATAAACAGCTAAATAATTTAGTATTTCATTTTATTTTTTAACGTGTTAATCTCACAAACCAATAATGAAAAGTTGTTACATCATTGTTCAGTATTACAAGCAACAAACAACTCTATACAAAAAGCAATAAGTGCTTTTGATATTTTTCAGTTCATTTTACTTGTTTAGTGAGAAAACTCCAGTCTGTTTTGGGATTGAACAAGTGCACTGAAATCTGCTTGAATGTCTGAGGTGGATATGCGAAGGACACCTGAGAGGTGATCATCAGTGATAAGGATCTGTATTTGGATTTGTTGAACTTCATCACTGCGAATGCCTGTTCGCATATATAGATAGATCCAAAGATGACTAGAATCTTCTGAGCATGCCTCCTCATGTGGGGAAAGTTCTCCTCTTTGAGGGAAGAGTAAAAATCAAGCAGTGAGACTGACCTAAGTACTCTGCCAGAAGTGTGTCAGATTGCAGGTCAATGAGTTCAAGCTGAACATCATTAGGTGAATTCTCCACATTGCACGTAAATGGGGGTGAAAATCATGAGTATTTCATTCTCAACCTTTTTAAAGTCTTGAATTGAATTCACCATGCAGTGCTTCTAACATAGATCAGTATCTGTGGAGGTGATCAGCTGAAGGTGCGGCTTCCTACAATGTTCGCAAGTGGGTCAGAATGTTGTCTCCATTTGGCTTGAGAGAAGCAGCAACTTTCTCATAAAAGCCTTCACAAAGTTGTACATTTCATGCACAAAAAGGCCCTTACATTGCAGTTTCACATTTAGTTCATTCGTAAGTGCAGTCACATCAACAGCAAAACCAAGGTCTGCAATCCAGTCTGCATTTGAAAGCTGTGGAATGCCATTCCCTTTCTTCACACAGAAATCTTGAACCTCTTCTCTCAGGTCCCATACACTTTTCAGCATTTTGACCAGGCTGAGCCACCTGACAGCTGTGTGGTAGCCTATGTCACGATGTTCAGTCTCATTTTCCTCCAAAAGTGCAACAAACTGCTTGTGATTCAAAGCTCTTGCCCTGATGAACTATTTCAGTTACACCATCAAACACATGGTTAATTTTTAACACTGACTTACACAACACTTCCTGATGTATAATACAATGCAATTTCTGTCACATATATCCTGCATTCTCTTTAAGAGTCCAACATTTTCTGACGTTAGATTTGTACAACCATTCGTTATCACACCCGCCAACCTGTCCCATTTTAGTCCCGTGTCCAAACATGAACTTACCTCCGTGAACAAATCATTACCAGTTTTTATTCCTTTCATTGACTGCATGGCTGCCAGCTCCTCCGTGATTTTAAAATCCATAGTTATCCCACGTACGAAGATGAGTAGCTGGGCTGTGTCACGTATGTCGCAGCTCTCATCCAAAGCCAAGGAAAAAAAGTCAAAGTTGACCGCTCTGTGCTGCAGGGGAAGCTCTAGATTTCTCGCGATGTCTCTAATCCTTCTCGTTACAGTGCGTACAGAGAGGGGCACGTTCTCAAATGCCTCCTTTTTCTCTGGGAATATTAGTTCTACAGAGTCCAACAAGCACTCCTTAATAAACTCTCTATCAGAAAACGGTTTAGTCTTTCTGGCGATTTTGTGGGATATCACGTAATCTGTCTTGGCGTGAGCTGACATTTTGAGGGCGAGCCAGCAAGCATCACTTTTAGCTGTTCACGCACGCACGCAAATGTGCGTCCATACGTAAATAAAAAAAGCATCCTTTACAAAACAAAAGCAACACAGTTGTATTGCGTGTATGGCGTAAATACTTTTTCATTTATGTTCTAATTTAAGATTGACCTCATTCGGGCCAGACAGGAACGACCAAATGGCCGGATATGGCTATAAAATGCCCAGGTCTGTGCGAGGAGTTTAAACAATTCATCAACTTCACCAACACATACCATCCCGACCTTAAATTTATCTGGACCATCTCTGACACCTCCCTCACCTTCCTGCACCTCTCCATCTCCATTAATAATTACTGACTTGCCACTGACATCTTTTTACAAACCCATCGACTCCCACAGCTACCTGGATTATAACTCTTCCCACCTTACCTCCTGCAAAAATGCCATCCCGTATTCCCAATTCCTCCACCTTCGCCGTATCTGCTCCCAGGAGGACCAGTTCCACCACAGAACACACCAGATGGCCTCTTTCTTTAGAGACCGCAATTTCCCTTCCCACGTGGTTAAAGATGCCCTCCAACAGATCTCGTCCACATCTGGCACCTCCGCCCTCAGACCCCACCCCTTCAACCGTAACAAGGACAGATCCCCCTGGTGCTCACCTTCCACCCTACCAACCTTTGCATAAACCACATCATCCAATGACATTTCCGCCACCTCCAGATGGACCCCACCACCAGGGATATATTTCCCTCCCCACCCATTTCCATTTCTACAAAGACCGTTCCCTCTGTAACTACCTGGTCAGGCCATGCCCCCGTACAACCCATCCTCCCTTCCTGGCACCTTCCACAGCCACCGCAGAAATTGCAAAACCTGCGCCCACACCTCCTCCCTCACCTCCATCAAAGGCCCCAAAGGAGCCTTCCACATTCATCAAAGTTTCACCTGCACATCTACCAATATCATTTATTGTGTCCGTTGCTCCCGATGCGGTCTCGTCTACATTGGGGAGACTGGACGCCTCCTCGCAGAGCGCTTTAGGGAACATCTTCGGGACACCCCCACTGATCAACGCCACCGCCCCGTGGCCCAACATTTCAACTATCCCTCCCACTCTGCCAAGGGCATACAGGTCCTGGGCCTCGTCCACCGCCGCTCCCTCACCACCCGACGCCTGGAGGAAGAACGCATCATCTTCCCCTTCGGAACACTTCAACCCCAGGGCATCAATGTGGATGTCACCAGTTTCCTCATTTACCCTTCCCCCACCTCACCCCAGCTTCAGCCTTCCAGCTCAGCACCGCCCTCACGACCTGTCCTCCCTGCCTATCTTCCTTTCCACCTATCCACTCCATCCTCTTCTCTGACCTATCACCTTCATCCCCACCTCCATTCACCCATTGTACTCTTTGCTGCCTTCCCCCACCCTCCTCTCTGACCTATCACCTCCATCCCCACTCCCATTCACTATTGCAGTCTATGCTACTTTCTCCCCACCCCTCACCCCTCTCTCATTTATCTCTCCACAGCAGGCACCCTGCCTCTACTCCTGATGAAGGCTTTTGCCCGAAGCGTCGATTTTCCTGCTTCTCGGATGCTGCCTGACCTGCTGTGCTTTTCCAGCACCACTCTAATCTAGACTCTGGTTTCTAGCATCTGCAGTCATTGTTTTTACCTACCTAATTTTCCCAGTGCATCTGCATATTGATTATTACAGTGCTGCATTTTTGATTCCCTGCTATATTTTCTTCCCCACATCCTAACTACTAATACGAGGCTTGTTCACAAGTACAATCAGGGTCTTTTCTCCTTTGTGCTTCCTTAACACTACCCACGCGGTTTCTACACTTTCTGACTCGATCTCACTTCTTGCTGTCTATTTAATTTTATTTCTTACTAACAAGGCAGTCCCACCCCTCTGCCAATTTGCCTGTCCTCTGGAACGAGATATATTCTTGGATATTTAGTTCCCAGCCTTAATGCCCTTACAGCCACTTCTCTGACACCCCCAACAATGTACACACCAATTTCAATCGGTGCTACAAACTCATTTACCTTGTTTCATATAATGTGTGTATTTAGATACAACACCCTCAGTCCTGTGTTGACTGTCCCGCTTCTCATAGTTGTCCCTTTATGTGCTGTGCCTGAATTTAGTTTCTGATCCTTTCCATACTTAGAACACAGAACATTACAACACAGTACAGGCCCTTCAGCCCTCAATGTTTTCTGACCTGTGAAAACAATCTGAAGCCCATCTCTAACCTGCACTATTCCAATTTCATTCATATGCTTATCCAATGACAATATATATGCCCTTAAAATTGGCGAGTCTACTACTGTTGCAGGCAGGGCGTCCCACTCCATTACTACTCTCTGAGTAAAATAAAATACTTCTGACATCTGTTCTATATCGATCACTCCTCAATTTAAAGCTATTTCTCGTCGTGCTGGCCATCGCCATCCGTCGAAAAAGGCTCACTGTACAACCTATCTAACTCAATTAAGTCACTTCTCAAACATCTCTCTAACGAAAACAGCCTCAAGTCCCTCAGCCTTTCCTCATAAGACCTTCCCTCCATAGCAAGCAACATCCCAGTAATTCTCCTCTGAACCATTTCAAAACTTCCAAAACTTCCTGGCCTATTACTTTTTGTGGGAAGTTTAACCTGTGCTAAGACCTCCCCCCACTTTAAGACTTCCCATAATTTTTGTACACTTGAAACCAACATCTATGATTAATTTTAAAGTCCTACAGGCCCCAGTTATGAGATTCTCCAGGACACTGGTCCCTGCATCATTCAGATGAAGCCCATCTCATCCGAACATCTCCGTCCTTCCCCAGTACTGATGTCAATATCCAATGAAATCGGACCCAATTCTCCCACACGAACCTTTCAGCGACACGTTTACCTCGTTAATTTTGCTGACCCAATACCAATTCCTTATGGATCAGGTAGTAATCCAGACATTATTACCAATTTTGTTCTATTTTCTAATTTAGCCCCGCGCTGCTCATATTTCTTCAGCAGAACCTCTTTCTACCTATGTCAACAACTGGATCATTCCTCTCCCATTCCATGTTGCCCTGCAGCCCGGATGAATATCCTGAGGTCAGGCACCAGACAAGCAGCACAGCCTTCGTGACTCTTGGTTCTGGCAACAGGGAGGAGTCTTTATTTCCCAGACTACACTACCTCGATAACACCTACATTTTTCTTTTCTCCCCCCCCCCCCCCCCTTCTGAACGGTTCTCTCTCCCACAGTGTTGTTGTCGGTTTGCTCATCCTCCCTACAGTCCCCACTCTCATCCACGCATGGAGCAAGAGTCTCAACTCGGTTAGACAAACTGAAGTGCTGAAGCTTCTTCAGCACTACGTTCTGGTTCCATCTACCGGTTTTACTCAAAGTGACACCCTTCTGTTCTTGGATTAGTGGTGCTGGAAGAGCACAGCAGTTCAGGCAGCATCCGAGGAGCAGTAAAATCGAAGGGCTTTTGCCCGAAAGGTCGATTTTACTACTCCTCGGATGCTGCCTGAACTGCTGTGCTCTTTCAGCACCACTAATCCAGAATCTGGTTTCCAGCATCTGCAGTCATTGTTTTTAACCTTCTGTCACTGACCACTGACCGAATTATGGTTATTAATCTATGGGACCTGACTGCCTCATGAAATGGAGATTCCAGGTAAGTCTTCCCCATCCATGATGTATGACAGTGCTCAGAGCTCAGACTCCAGCTCATCAGCCTGAGCCAGAATTCCTCAAGCAACCAACACTTGCTATGAATGTGGTCACTATGAGCCACAATGAGGTCCACCATCTCCTACGTACCATAGATACACACATTGCCTGGACCAGTGTATCTATTTGAATGATTTAATAATTTAATTTTTAAACGTGTTGTATCGAAAGAATGTCCACCGTTTATAGGGAGATTAATTGACCACACTGAAGAGATTGGACTTAGGTGGGTATGCATATCTTGAGGGATTATGTGGCCGGCAGAGATTAGAGATGGGAATGATTGCTATCAGACAGAGATTTTCAAACAAACACAAGATTTTTTTTAATGTTGCTTTTTCTCAACTGGCAAGCTATTCAGCTCAGTTGATGGACTGAAGATTACAGGGAGGTTGAAAGTTAGAGGTGAATCAGGAGTGTGGTAGGGTTATTCATTCTCGAGGTTACAAAGGCCTAACTCCATATACCTACCATTGGCCCATATCCCTCAATGCCTTTAGTTTATCTATCTCAGACTGAAAACTAATCAACTGTCACTTTTGGAACATTGTTGCAAACATTTACCACACTTTTTGTATCGAAGTGATTCATAATATCCCTCCTGCACAGACTATGCTCCCAAGTTCGAGACTAAATTAGAGGAAATTCCTCTTCATCCAGCAACGGATTTCAGGGGCATTGTGACTTAGAAGGAAGTTCGAGGTAGCGATGGTCACATACGCCTGTTCCCCTGGTCCTTCATGGTGTTGTAAGTGGCCGGTTTGGGAGGTTTTGCTCAATTATGGTTTACCTGTTGGTTGATAAAACTTCTCTCATTTACCATCTCTCTTCTCCCTGACACCCCCATCCCCACCATCTCATGGAGGCCAGAGTTACTCTAACCAGATCAGGGTTTCCTCGCTAAAGGATGTTTGTGAACCATTTGTGTTTTATGACGATGGGGAGCTTTCATAGCCCTCTTTCCTGAGTGCTAAACCCCACGAATTCAGCTGAATTTCACAACCTACTGTGTCACTGGGAAAATGTTAGAGTCTGTTATTAAATTTGGAATAACAGAACATTTTGAAATGCATTATAGAATCGGACAGAGTCAGCATGTTTTGTGAAGGGGAAACCAGAGTTGACAAGTTTGGTAAAGTATTTTCAGGCGGTAACAAGCAACATAGATAAAGGGGAAACTAATAGATGGAATATATTTGGATTTCCAAAAAGTATTGAGTACGGTATTTTATGTCTATAAGTTAGCTCAACACAAGGATATAAAAACGCCAACTAGCCACGAAAAGACACGGCCCATTTTCACTAGTTTCCATGCATATAGACAAAAAAGGGCACCAATTTGACTGGAACAATGCGCACATCCTACGACAGGCAAAACAAAGACGCAAATGAGAATACATAGAGGCATGGCATTCTAACCAGAACTCCATCAATAAACACATCGATTTAGATCCTATCTGCCTTCCCTTAAAATAAAACCGGAAATGACATCATCTATCTCAAGAAACCAAGACCTGTAAATAGAGTGGTGGGACATACCACCAGGCTTCACTGGAGATTCTCACTGATGATGTTACCTAGTCATGGTGATGAAACATCTGAAAGCAAACCTTACAACTCAGTGAGCTAACTTACATACTTATCATCAACCTGAGCTTCAAAACTTCTTAAAAATCGCTAACAGTATTATACATGTCACTACATCATAAGATAAGAACCCATGAAGCCACCCTGTTGGGGGTATGTATTAATCAAACTCAATGATCAAGAATTGGGTTTTTGCAATGAGGGCAGAGAGTAGAGATAAAGAGGGCATTTTCACGATGGCAAATTGTAACTTGTGGAGTCCCGGAGGCATCAATACCGCGGCCAAAATTATTATCTGGATGTACTAATCACCCGGATGGTGGAATGAACGTACCATTGCCAAGTTTGGAGATGATACAAAATAGATGGCGAAGCAAGTAGCGAGGATGGCAGAACGAAATTACAGAATGATAGAAACATAATAAGCAAATGAACAGAATCTCAGTGGATGGAATATCATGGGGGAAAATTGAGGTTTATGCATTTTGACAGGAAGACTAGGAGAAGTGAGTATTATTTAACTGTGGAAAACCACTGCAGAAAGCTGCAGCACAGAGAGAATTGTGGGTCCTTGTGCTTGAAAGCTGAAAATCTAGCATCAAGGTTTAGCAAGTAATCTGGAAGGGAAATGGTCTATTGGCCCTTATTTAAAGGGAATGCAGATACCTGTATGTTGTTAAAACTACACATGACACCAGTCAGATCACACCTGGAATATCGTGAACAGTTTTCGTCCCTCTACTTTAGGAAAGGCAGTCCAGAGAATTTTAACAAGATTGATCATAGAAATGGGAGAATTCTCTCGGGAGATGAGATTGAGCAGATTGGGCCTGTACTCATTGGAGTTTAGAAGAATGAGACAAGACTTTATTGAAAGACATGAGATTCCGAGGGGCTTGATAGGATAGATTCAAGGAGCATTATTCTCCTTGTTTGAGTCGACGGCCAGAGGACATAATCTCAGAGTAAGGTATCACCTATTTTAGGCAGATGTGGAGGAATTCCTTCTGTTGAGGTGGACTGAATCTGTGAAATTCTTTACTGCAGAGGTCTGCAGAGACTGGCTTCTCAGGGTATCCAAGGCTGAGATAAACAGATTTTAATCAGGAAGGGGAATCAGGACAAGAGGATAAGACAAGAAAGTGAATCTGTGTTATCAGATCAGCCCTGATCTCATTGAATGGTGAGAGTAGACTCAATGGGGTGAATTACTTACTTCTACATCTTATTGTCTTTTTCTTTTTCTGGGTTCTCACTTATTTCTGTTTTACTTCTTTCAACTAATTTCACAGGACATTAGAAGAGGAAGGTTTGCAGTGAGGAGACGTGAAACCAAACATCACATCAGGATCTTATACAGTTGCCCAATTGCCTATAACCTGAATATCATTGGATCTTGATCATGCAAGGAAAGAGCACCGTTCACAGCAGGAAGAAACCATACACGGGTTGTACGTGTGGATAAGACTTCAGCAGATCATCTGTCCTGTGTCAGAACATACATATAGTCACACTGGGGAGAGGCCATTCAGCTGTTCTGAGTATGGGAAAGCATTCACTCGATCATCCACCTTGATGAAACACCAAGTTCACACAGAAGACAGATCTTTTAAATGCACAAGATGAGAGAAGTGCTTTAAATGCCCTGGGGTGCAGATATCCCATCACAGTGACGAGAGATCCTTTATGTGTCCTCACTAAGGCTGGGTTCAAGCAATCGTCTGACCTTGTGAACACCAATGCATTCATACTGGGGACAGGCCATTCACCTGCTCACAATGTGGGAAGATATTCACTCGGAAATCAATCCTGCTGATTCACCAGTAAGTCCACACAGAGAAGGGACCTTATAAATGCCCAGACTGTGCCAAATGCTATAAAAGCTCCGGGGCCCACTGTCCGTCAGCGTGTTCATGGCGATGAGAGACCCTTCATGTGTTCTCACTATGAAGCTGGGTTCAGGCAGTCATGTAACAAAGTTAATCACCAGCGGACTCACACTGGCAAGAGACTATTCACCTGCTCACAATGGGGGAAGGAATTTGCTCAGAAATCCACCCCACTCAAACACCAGTGAAATCAAGCAGAGGAAAGACCTTTTAAATGCCCGTAGTATGCCAAACGCTATCAAAGTTCTGAGGCATTGATGTCCCATCAACATTTCACACTGATGAGACCATTCAGATGCTCTCACTATGGAATTGGGCTCAAGTGGTCGTCCCAATTCACTGTACACCAGTGATCTCACATTGGAGAGAGGCTGTACACCTGCACTGAGTGTGTGGGAAGGGATTCGCTCAGAAAACCAATCTGTTGAAACACCAATAGGTTCACACAGAGGAGAAATCTTTTCAATGTGCAGAATGTGGGGAGTGCTGAAAAATCTCTGCGGATCTGGTGACAGATCAACGTGTTCACACTGAAGACAGACCGTTCAGGTGCTCTTACTATGGGGCTGGGTTCAAGTGGTTCACCCGACTCACTGTACACCAGCGATCTCACACTGCAGGAAGGCCACGCACTAGTAATGAGTGTGGGAGGAAATCAGAAATCCATCCTCCTGAAAGACCAGCAAGTTCATGAGTAATGACAGACACTGGTTTTTACTGTGAACATTTCCATGTTTCATAGTGAACCTGCCTTTTCGTCAGAAGGTCTGGTTTCCAGTCCCACCTGCTATGGAGCTGTCAACAGGTTTAATTATTTTTAATTGATGGTCAAATAATGCCCATTGGAGCCTGTTTCTACTGAAGTGAATGAGTCCCAGCTCAGTTAAAGGGATTACCATTCTGGGTAACAATGAAATAAATCCACTTTGTGTCAAATGCATTGTATCCAGCCGTTTTAATATCTGTAATCACTAAAATATGTCAATCTATGGAATTCCCTGCCCAGTGAAGTAGTTGACGCTACTTTAGTCAATGTTGTTAAGGCTAAGAGATGTTTTTAACAATAACGGAATTAATGGCAATGGTGATTGGGCGGGTAGGTGGAGCTGAGGCCACAAAAGGTTCAGCCATGATCGTATTGAATGGCTGAGCAGACTCGAAGAGCCTAGTGCTTATGTTCTCAGTGCTCTTTGAGGTGAGCTCCCTCTGACTGAAGGAATTGGGATTTGTTGTTTATCACATCCAGCACACAATAAAATTAATCGTGGCCTTTTTCATAGAATCATGGAATCCCTACAGTGTAGAAACAACTCATTAGGCCCAACAAGTCCACACCAATCCTCACTGTATCCCACCTAGACCCATTCCTCTATCACCTTCCTTTACATTTCCGCCGACTAATGCACCTGACTTACACATCCCTGGATATGATGGGTAATTTAGCTTGGCGAATTCAGCTAACCTGCACATCTTTGATTTGTGGGAGAAAGCCAAAGCACGTGGAGGAAATACACGCAGACACTGGCAGAATGTGAAAATTCCACACAGATTGTCGCTGGACGCTGGAATCGATTTTCATTTGATCTTTATAAATTCCAGCTTAGTTGTGGATGTTTATGAAGTGTTTTCCCTTTTTAATTCCTCCATCTTGTGAGGAGCTCATGGAGTTCTTTCTCATTCACTTTGAGACAATCCGAGCAGCTTAATCACCCCATTCACACATCGACTCCACCTTGACTGATCACATTTTCTCCTGATCAAGCAAAGAACGAATATTAAAACCTACATCAGGTTGACAAGTCCCTCCATGGCCTCGTCCCTTCTGATCACTGTAATCTCCAGTCCCTTACTCTCTGGGACATTTGGCTGTGTTGCTCCCTGCCTCGAACATCTCCCCTTACTCTGACATACCTTCATTCCAGTACACCCTGATGAAGCGTAGATTATCAGGATGGTAATTAGTAAGCCAGAGAACAGAGGTAGCTGGGCAACAGTTAGAGGTGGGAAAGGGAGGAAGCAGGCAGTGCAGGGATCCCCTGTGGTTGTTCCCCTCAACAATAAGTATACTGCTTTGGATACTGTTGGGGGGGAAGGCCGAGAAGGGTTAAGCTGCAGTGACCGGGTCTCTGGCACGAGGTCCGGTTCTGCGGCTCAGAAGGGAAAGGGGAGAGGAGGAGAGCGCTAATTATAGGAGACTCTATAGTTAGAGGGACGGACAGGCGGTTCAGTGGACATGGGCGAGACTCTCGGATGGTTTGTTGCCTCCTGGGTGCCAGGGTCCGAGACGTCTCAGACCATGTCTTCAGAATCCTTAAGGGGGAGGGTGTGCAGCCAGAAGTCGTGGTGCACGTTGGCACCAACGACATAGGTAGGAAGAGGGGTGGGGAGGTCATTCAGGAGCTCGGGGAGTTAGGCTGGAAGCTAAAAGCTAGGACGGACAGAGTCGTCATCTCTGGGTTGTTGCCAGTGCCACGTCACAGTGAGGCAAGGAATAGGGAGAGAGTGCAGTTGAACACGTGGCTGCAAGGATGGTGTAGGAGGGAGGGCTTCAGGTATTTGGATAATTGGACTGCATTCTGGGGAAGGTGGGATCTGTACAAGCAGGACTGGTTGCACCTGAACCAGAAGGGCACCAATATCCTGGGAGGTAGGTTTGCTAGCACTCTTCGGGGGGATTTAAACTAATTTGGAAGGGGGTGGGATCCGGACTTGTAGTCCAGCAAGTAGGTTAGCTGTTTGTCAGGATGTCCAAGAATGTAGGGAGGCTGTGGAGAAGGTAGCACTGACAGGGAATACTTGCGAACACAGAGATGGGTTCGAGTGTGTATACTTTAACGCAAGGAGCATCAGAAATAAGGAGGGTGAACTTAAGGCGTGGATCGGTACCTGGGACTACGATGTTGTGGCCATCACGGAAACGAGGATAAAAGAGGGACAGGAATGGTTGTTGGAGGTTCCTGGTTACAGATGTTTCAGTAAGATTAGGGAGGGTGGTAGAAAAGGAGTGGGGGGGGGGGTGGCGTTGCTAATTAGAAATGGTATAACGGCTGCAGAAAGGCAGTTCGAGGGGGATATGCCTTTAGAGGTAGCATGGGCTGAAGTCAGAATTAGGAAAGGAGCAGTCACCTTGTTGGGTGTTTACTATAGGCCCCCCAATAGCAGCAGAGATGTGGAGAAACTGATTGGGAAACAGATTTTGGAAAGGTGCAGAAGCCACAGGGTAGTAGTCATGGGCGATTTCAACTTCCCAAATATTGATTGGAAGCTCATTAGATCAAGTAGATTGGATGGGGCGGTGTTTGAGCAGTGCGTCCAGGAAGCTTTTCTAACTCAGTATGTAGATTGTCCGACCAGAGGGGAGGCCATATTGGATTTGGTACTTGGTAACGAACCGGGACAAGTGATGGGCTTGTTAGTGGGTGAACATTTTGGTGATGGTGACCACAATTCTGTGACTTTCACCTTGGTTATGGAGAGAGATAGGTGCGTGCAACAGGGTAGGTTTTACAATTGCGGGAAGGGTAAATACGATGCTGTAAGACAGGATCTGAGGAGTATACGTTGGGAGCAGAGGCTGTCAGGGAAGGATGTCGTGGAAATGTGGAACCTTTTCAAGGAACAGATACGACGTGTCCTTGATATGTATGTACCTGTCAGGCTGGAAAGAGATGGTCGTGTGAGGGAACCTTGGTTGACGAGGGAGGTTGAATGTCTTGTAAAGAGGAAGAGGAGCTTACATAAGGTTGAGGAAACAAGGTTCAGACAGAGCATTGGAGGGATACAGGATAGCCAGAAGGGAGCTGAAGAAAGGGATTAGGAGAGCTAGGAGAGGGCATGAAAAATCTTTGGCGGATGGGATCAAGGATAACCCCAGGGCATTTTATGCGTATGTGAGAAACATGAGAATGACGAGAACGAGGGTAGGTCCGATCAAGGACAGTAGTGGGAGACTGTGTATTGAGTCGGAAGAGATAGGAGTGGTCTTGAATGAGTAATTTTCTTCAGTATTTACGAACGAGAGGGACCGTATTGTTGAAGAGGAGAGTGTGAAACGGACTGGTAAGCTCGAAGAGATACTTGTTAGGAAGGAAGATGTGTTGAACATTTTGAGGATAGACAAGTCCCCTGGGCCTGACGGGATGTATCCTAGGATTATGTGGGAAGCAAGAGAGGAAATTGCAGAACCGATGGCAATGATCTTTTCGTCTTCACTGTCAACAGGGGTGGTACCAGAGGACTGGAGAGTGGCGAATGTTGTGCCACTGTTCAAAAAAGGGAATAGGGATAACCCCTGGAATTACAAGCCAGTTAGTCTTGTAGGCAAAGTGGTAGGCAAAGTAATGGAAAGAGTACTGAGGGATAGGATTTATGAGTATCTGGAAAGACACTGCTTGATTAGGGACAGCCAGCACGGATTTATGAAGGGTAGGTCTTGCCTTACAAGTCTTATTGAATTCTTTGAGGACGTGACCAAGCATGTGGATGGGGTAGAGCAGTGGATGTAGTGTATATGGATTTTAGTAAAGCATTTGATAAGGTTCCCCATGGTAGGCTTATGCGGAAAGTCAGGAGGCATGGGATAGAGGGAAATTTGGCCAATTGGATAGAAAACTGGATAACCGGTCGAAGTCAGAGAGTGGTGGTAGATGGTAAATATTCCGCCTGGAGCCCAGTTACAAGTGGAGTTCCGCAGGGATCAGTTCTGAGTCCTCTGCAGTTTGTAATTTTTATTAATAACTTGGAAGAGGGAGTCGAAGGGTGGGTCAGTAAATTTGCAGATGATACGAAGATTGGTGGAGTTGTGGATAGCGAGGACGGCTGTTGTCGGCTGCAAAAGGACTTAGATATAATGCACAGCTGGGCTGAGGAGTGGCAGATGGAGTTCAATCCCGTCAAGTGTGAAGTTGTCCATTTTGGAAGGACAAATAAGAATGCAGAATACAGGGTTAACGGTAGGGTTCTTAGTCAGGTGGAGGAGCAGAGGGATCTTGGAGTCTATGTTCATAGATCTTTGAAAGTTGCCACTCAGGTGGATAGAGCTTGTAAGAAGGCCTATGGTGTATTAGCGATCATTAGCAGAGGGATTGAATTCAAGAGTCGTGAAGTGATGTTGCAGCTGTACAGGACCTTGGTTAGGCCACATTTGGATTACTGTGTACAGTTCTGGTCGCCTCACTTTAGGAAAGATGTGGAAGCTTTGGAGAAGGTGCAGAGAAGATTTACCAGGATGTTGCCTGGAATGGAGAATAGGTCGTACGAGGATAGGTTGAGAGTGCTAGGCCTTTTCTCATTGGAACGGCGAAGGATGAGGGGTGACTTGATAGAGGTTTATAAGATGATCAGAGGAATAGATAGAGTAGACAGTCAGAATCTTTTTCCCCGGGTGCAACAGAGTGTTACAAGGGGACATAAATTTAAGGGGAAGGGTGGAAGGTATAGGGGGGATGTCAGGGGTAGGTTCTTTACCCAGAGAGTGGTGGGGGCATGGAATGCGCTGCCTGTGGGAGTGGCAGAGTCAGAATCATTGGCGACCTTTAAGCGGCAATTGGATGCCATTACTAAGAACGGCTGTATCCATCTCTGTCATCTCATTTGATCCTGTCCCTATCCCAGAGTAGCTTCTTCTGCAACTCTCACTCATCCTTTACTTACCTTCAAGCTCAGGCATTTCAATGCTATGCTCAATGATCTTGAATCTGTAAATTTGAAGTCATCCGAAACTTTGTTGTCTAGTCTCATTCCTCTGTCACTCCTGTGTTCACTGACTTGCACTGACTTCCATTCAAGCAAGGTCTGGATTTTAAATTCTCATCTTTATCTTAAAATTTTC
Source organism: Chiloscyllium plagiosum (assembly GCF_037043375.1). Lineage (NCBI taxonomy): Eukaryota > Metazoa > Chordata > Chondrichthyes > Orectolobiformes > Hemiscylliidae > Chiloscyllium > Chiloscyllium plagiosum. The sequence goes on from NW_028270165.1 coordinate 22,444,089, forward strand.
CGATGGCTTCACCCCTCATTATCTCTGTCATCCTCCAAATTTGAAGTTTCGGTAAGTAAAGGATGAGTGAGAGTTGCAGAAGAAGCTACTCTGGGATAGGGACAGGATCAAATGAGATGACAGAGATGGATACAGCCGTTCTTAGTAATGGCACCCATATGTAAACAGTAGCTCCTCTCAATCAAATGTGACACCAAATTGTGAACAGCCAGGTCGAATCTTAATGAGAAAGATGGGGACGGTAGCTCAGGAATGAAGATTGGAGCAAGGGCTGGAAACAGTGTTTTGATTCTTTCCAATCTTTATTGGAGTTAATTAATCAACATAAACAGAATTTTAAAAAACAGAATGGACCACAAGACTGATTCAAGATTTAGTTGAGTTTAAGCTGGAGAAAAGGAACAAAAGGAATACTGGGAAGATTGAAGAAACTATCCTGACACGAATACCTCCAGCCATGACAAATTTCAGCCTAAAATTAGATTGGAGGAGGCGGACAGGAAATTTAAAAGGAGTTTTCAAAATCATGAGTTATCTATACAGAACAGATAGTGAGAAACTTCCCATTGACAAAAGCATTGAGAATAAGAGCGCAAAAATAAACTACATGACAAGGAAATGTGATGTCAGAAAGAAATTTCACACAGTTAGCAATTAGATCTGGAATAGATTGCACTGAACTGTGGTTTCGGCAGGTTCAATCAAGGGCAATAGATGATTATTTGACTACAAACAATTTATAGGCCGACAGGGAGAAGTCAGAGAAATGAAAGTCAGGAAGCTTATTCTGAGAACCGTGCTGACAAATTGGGTTGCATGGCCTCCTTCTTTGCCATAACAATTCTGTAAATCACATTGCTTCTTGAAACTCCACACATCAGTTCTGAACATGAAGCTAGTATCTGCTATTTTGTCTAATTACTCAAGCATGATCACGTAAATGATTTGTGATGATAAATGACTAAAGTGAATTATCAAACGTATTGCTGCCTCTATTCCATAATAAAAAAAAACAGTTTCAGAGAGAATTATCCAAAGCTTAATTTGAATTTTGGCAGAAGGAAGGAGACAGAATGTCGGACTCCGATTTATCATATTGAGGAATGAAGGAAGGAAAAATATTCAACAGTAACTGGATTCGTTTAGACAGAATTTCTATTTTGTAAGTATAGGTATAAAGCTGAAATTTATCAGTAATCTTTTCAGTGCATTGGAACAAGAGGATTTATTGATGGGAAACTTAAATCATACATCATACCAAGATCCGAGTCACTCAATTAATCAGGACCTGAATGTTATTTCAAAGTGTTCCTTGAACTGTTAGTGGGAAAAGATTTCAAATATCAGTTAATTGGAAAAAGCACCGACACACAGGCACCTCGTGAGAGTGTTCCAGTGAACCCAGACTTTGGAAGGAATTTGAGCCAGTTACACAGCTTGGCGTCAATTGTTTCCAAACTTTGTAGATTACCCCTCAAACCAATTTTTGTAAATCTTTGATGTTTGCAAAAAGTAGCCTGCTTTAACAGTGAATTGAGTGGGATTTTCTCAGATTCTTCATGGGCCTCCTTCTTACAGTCAGGGTAAGGATCGTGAATGTTGCTGGTCGGTAAAACAGTAAACTAATAATATTTGCAGATGCAGTCTATCAGTACCATTCGTGCTTTCCCCTCTTAAATCTGTCAGAAACAGCTTTGAAACCTGTTTGTGAACATACTTGAGTTCTTCTTGGGAGGTCTTTGATTTTTCATAAGGCAGTAACTGACATTAATATTATCTTCGCCCAGAGCTTTAATGTCAGTGGGAAAAGGGACCTGGGAAGGTTGTGAGCTCCTCTTTGATTATGGGCAGATCTTCACCATTCCATTGAATGCCTGACTATGCCCATCCTCTGGTTTTATCTCCTATGGCTGCACACGTGAACACTCCTTTTTCACAAACGGAAGGCAGAGCAGAGACAACAGAACATTAGTCCAACAGAGTCCAAGGTCACCTCTCCTGGTTTTGGACACAGCAGCAACAGCTGCTCACTGTTCGATGAGGTGTTGTATCTGACACTCGCTCCATGTTTAGCTGAAATCAGAATGGTCTGTTTCATTTGCTCACTTATTTGCTATTTTCTGTCACAGTTAATTTCCACTTCCAGTGATCAGTTTCATGACAGGATTCTTTTCCTTGTGTAATACAATGTACTGCACAGGACAACAGTACTTGCTCCCTGAGCACAACTCCTCTTTTACAACTGACATACTGCCATAACTCTCTTTATTCACTGTTAAACGCACAAATTTTAGCAAGAAGAGTAACTTATTCCACACTGTTCCCAACTCAACAGTTCCTGAACCTCTTCAGGACTCAAAATCTCTATTGCACTATTCTGCCAGTTTCAGTACATTCCCAGTCCTGATGCTCCATCAAACTGTCTGTCAGTTCCATTCCAACACAGTACAATGTCTAACTTCCAAGTTCATTTGGAATCATAGAGTCATAGAGCTGTATAACACGGAAACAAACCCTTTGGTCCACCTCGTCCATGCCGACTAGATATCCCAACCCAATAAAGTCCCACCTACCAGCACCTGGCCCACTTTCCTCCACACCCTTCCGATTCACATACCCAACCAGATGCTTTTTAAATGTTACAATTGTACCAGCTTCCACCACTTCCTCGGGCAGCCTATTCCACACACCCTCAGTGGAAAAAGTTGCTCCTTAGGTCTCTTTTATCTCTTACTCCTCTCACTCTAATGGGTTGCTGTAAAACAGGAGGCCACGGGTGCGGTCAGCAACAAGTTCCATCTACATACAGCCATTCATATAATACATTATCCCAATGCACTTCTCAGGAAGGGGGTAAAATTCATTCTTCCATGGAGTCACAAGTCACGATGTAGATGACCAAATACGTGCGCAAAGAAGTAGGCATTAAGGAGAAAAGTGAGACGCAGCGACAGAAGGAATTCCAGACCTGGGGGATGAGGCAACTGAAGGTGTAGCTCCCAATGATAGAGCCTCTAGTTCTGGATTCCCCACTCCTTGTTTATTTACCCTATCCCGCTCCTCATGATTTTATAAAAACCTATAAAGTCACCTATTCGCCTCCGAAGGTCCAGAAAATACAGCCCTAGCCTATTCAACCTCTCCCCATATCTCAAATCCCCGTAGCTTTCCCCTAGCAGCATCCGTGTAAATCTGTTCTGAACCCTTGCAAGTTTCACAGCATCCTTCCGATAGGAAGGAGACCAGAATTGCATGCAACATTCCAAAAGTGGCCGAAGCAATGCCCTGTATAGTTGTAACATGGCCTCCTAACTCCTGTGTTCAAAACTTTGACCAATAAAGGAAAGCATACCAAAAGCCTTCTTCACTCTCCTATCTATCCGCGACTCTACATTCAAGGAGCCATGAACCTGAACTCCAAGGTCCCTTTGTTCAGCAACACACCCTCGGGCGTTGCCATTAAATGTATACGTCCTGCTAAGGTTTGCTTTCCCAAAATCCAGGACTGCATTTATCTAAACGAAACTCCATCTGCCACTCCTCAGCCCATTGTCCCATCTGATCAAGATCCCATTGTAATCGGGGGTAACCTTCTTCGCTGTCCACTGCACCTCTAATTTTGGTGTCTTCTGCAAACTTACTAACTATACCTCCCACGTTCACATCCAAATCATTTCTATAAATGACGGAAAGTAGTGGACCCAGCATCGATCCTTGTGGCACTCCACTGGTCATAGGCCTCCAGTCTGAAAAACAACTCTCCACCATCACCTTCTACCTTCAAGCCAGTTCTGTCTCCAAATGGCGAGTTGTCTCTATATTCCATGAGATCTAACCTTGCTAACCAGTCTCCCTTGGGGACCCCTGTCAAACGCCCAACTGAAGTCCATATAGATCACGTCTACAACTCTGCCCTCATCAATCCTCTTTGTTACTCCTTCAAAAAAGTCTTCACATAATCAGAGAATCATTTCAGAACAGAAAGGGGCCATTTAGCCCGTCGTGCATGCACGACTTCTAATCTCTACTGTAATCTTTTGCCTTTACCACGTATCTTTGGACATCATTTCTGTCCAAGTAATCATCCAATGTCCCAACTGCACAGAACTCCAGCTGAGGTCTAAAGTTCAACATCACCTCCCTGCTGTTGTATCGTCTGCCCACATAAATGAAGCTGAAAGTACTGGATGTTTAATGAACTTTTCACTCTCCACATGTCCTGCCACCTTCGTTGATGCACATAAACACCCAAGTCCTTCTGCTCCTGCACCATTTTTAAAACAGTGCCCCCTGTTTTACATCATCTTTGAATATTCTTGTTATGAAAGTGTATTACCTCGCACTTCCCTGCATTAACCCTCACCTGCCCACTCCTCCAACTCAGGAATGAGTTTAACTACAATCTAAGAAGTGAATGACATGGATCCACAAAAGCAGAAATTTAAATTGAGTTCAATGAATCTTATGGTCTCTGGAGATAAATTGGTAAGTCTTAACTGTTCCACAAATGTCCTCCAGGGAAGGAAAGATGTCAGTTCTTTTGGACCCACAGGAGAATCTGGTCCGAAATATTGGAGAGATAATGGGGTTGCCGTGGTTCAACAAGAGGTATTTAAAATCCTGAACCCCCTCTAAGAGTCCTGGCAGCGGGTATTTGTTCATAACCTTATCATCAAATTCACCTCCAAGTCCCACACTATGCTGACCTGTGTGACATTCAGTTGCGAATGGACAGAAATTCCCTCCATTTAACTTCTGAATATTGGAAAGCCTGAAGTCAGTGTATTTAGTCCCAGCTACTGATTTCATCTCTCTTCTTGATCATCATCTGAGGCTGAACCTCACAGTGTGCAATCATTCAAAATATGAGAGTTGTACAAGCTTTTGATAGTTTGGATAACACAGATCAGAAACATTATTCTCGTTAGCTGTTTGGAAAACCACTACAGGACATAATTTAAAGTTACAAGCAAGTTCTCCTGGGGGAGAATCAATGTGAATGAAGGATTCACAACATTCTCTTCTCCTGTGACCTTATACACGATGGCCACACCAATCAGCCTGTTTGCCATTGCCTGGCCATTTATTTGAAGATGGTGTTTACTCAGGATTTTTAATTTCTGCTGAGGGACTTCATGCGACTGTGCAGAGCTACGTGAGGAGGTTGTATTAATATGAACATGCTGTTGGTCGAACTGTGATTTCACTCTGAATCACACAATGCATCTCAGCGCAGAGAGAGGCCATGCGGCCCACCTTAGCTCTGCTGGTTCTACACAGTAAGTAAACGAGTGCCTCTATTCATATCATTCTCTTTTCTTCTCCGTGTAAATCTGCACATCGTTACTCTGAACATGGTCACCGAATTCCCATTTGTGTCCATTGAATCTGACTCCTTGTCACTGTCAGACAGGGATTTACTGACCATAAGCACTCCCAGGTAGTCCGATCCTCTTTAACGAAGTGTTTTTTTTTAGAAAATTGATGGGGCATTTTTGCATAAGGCTAGTTAAGAAATGAGGGCTTACCCGAGATTCGAGCCTGTGACCTCTCGCACGTCTGCAAGATCCAAAGTGGGAACCGTACCCTAAACCAACGAGCGCCATGCCGTTGTTCCGCCTACCTCCTGAAGCAGCTGAAACTTGCTCACTGTGAAATACATTCCACATCGTCCAAGAATTGCAAGCAGCAAAGAGTTTCCAGAACATTGGCTTCTACTCTGACTCCCTGCTCCCGGGACGCTGCTGTTAGTCCCTTCTCCAGAAACCGGGCTCTCTTCAATGGCGGACAATTAAACCATTTTATTTCTGCTTGCAAGCTGTTCTGGGGGAGGACAGAGTCCATTCGCTCTTCTGTTCTCTCTCTCTCTCGCAATCACTTGGGGTAGGAGGTGTCAGATACACTTAAGCATGGGTAATGTGCAACTTCGATTGTGTATTTGTTCCAAAGGTCTGTTATCGGAGAGATAGAAAGATGCTGTGATGGCGGGACAGAGAGGAATGGACACCGAAGACTCTTCCCTCAGGAAAATTCATATGAGGACATTGTTGTGTAGTCTGCTTGGTGTTCAGAATTCGTCTTCACGCAGCAATTTTACAGCAAGTCTATTGCAAAGTGGGCATCACTTTCTTTGCTGCGACCGTGCAGCAGTTAACATCTGAGCCCAACTGTCCCAGTTGAAGGGAGTCATACATACTAGCATTCATGAGCACCAACTAGCGACCAAAAGACATGACCAACAATCACTGGCATCCATACACACAGACAAAGAGGGACACCAGTTCGACTGAGACAATCGAACCATCTCCCGCAGTTCTGTTCCGCCCTTTCGTACGTCATGATGTGCGGCTGGAAGCTCCGAGGGCAGTCTTTGAAAGAAACCGCCCTGAGGGTCGGGCAGCCCTGCATCGGGGAGCATTGGGATGCCCAATCACTGTCAGTTTACATAGGGACACATCTCCACATTAAACAGCCTCGAGACAAACTTTCCTTCCTTCTACTTAAAATTCAAGACCGGTCATAACCGAAATTCTCCAGATAAGTTTGGAAACATTTACTTCCAGTTGTTAGCTAATTGTTTCTTCGGGCACTGTGTTAAAGTTTGAGCATTTTGACTTTTGAACTTTTGTGATTATGATCGATATCATAGTTCGAAAAATAGGATGTTGAAGTTAGACAGAGTTTATATTTGCACGTCGGCGATACATCTGCGCAACAACATATTCCGGGTCTTTTTCAGAGAGGTTAGCAAATGGGGTCCAAATCGATATGTCTGTTATTGGAATTCGGGTTTGAATGCCAGACCTCTCGGAATTCCCGTACATGTCTTTGCTTAGACAGTCCCAGGATGGATTATTGTCACAGTCGAACTGGTGTCCCTCTTTGTCTGTGTGTATGGATGTCAATGGTTGTTGATCATGTCTTTTGGTGGCCAGTTGGTGCTCATGTGTGCTAGTGGCTAGTTTCCTGCCCGTCTGTCCACTATAACTTTCGTTGCAATCCTGGTGGGTATTTTGTATATGACATTCATTCTGTTAGTTGTTTGTACCGAGTCCTTCAAGTGCATCAGGAGTTTATTTCAGTGTGGTGGTAGGCTTGTGGGCGCGAACGATGCCTTGGGGCCGGAGTGGCCTGGTGGTCATCTCCGAGATGTCTTCAATGCTAGGGTGATTAGAATCTCTGGGCGTGTTGTGTCTTCCTGGTTAAGTCTGTTGTGCTGGAATCAGCAGACAGTGCCTATCGATTCACCGTTGTTCGTGAATAAGTTGCATAGATGCTTTTTTTCCTTGGCTTCCCGTAGTTCCTGGGTGCTGCAGTATGTTGTGGCTAGTTTAAGTAATGTCTTGATGTAGGTTCCGTTTGTGGGTGTTGGGGTGATTCCTTCTGTAGTTGAGTTTCTGTTCAGTGTGTGTGGCTTTCCTGTAAACGCTGGTCTACAGCTCTCCATTCGCTTTTCGTTCTACTGTGACATCTGGGGGCGGGGAGGCAGTTGTTATTGTTTTCTTCCTCTTTGGTGAACATATTATCAGTTAGGATAGTGTTTATGCGTTTCTTTGAATTTATTGACGAATCATGAAGACAAGGTGTCATACACATAGCAGACCCAAAGCTTGGGCTGGATTGTGGGAAGGGCTGTTCGTTCTAACCTTGGCATAACTGCTTGTGTAAGAGTCCTGATATTGGTGATTCCAAACCTACGACCACACGGAAACAGCTCTTGATGAATTTAAAGGACCCATACCAAAAACCAGCAGAACGATTTTAATATACAAAATACTCTGCAAGGATTGCAACAAATATTACATTAGACTGATAGGCAGGAACTCGTCACCAGGATACATGAGCACTGACTAACCACCAAAAGACATGACCAACAATCACTAGCATCCGTACACACAGACAAGGAGGGAAATCCTGGGACAGCCTAAACAAAGACACACGCAGCAATTCTGAGAGGTCTGACATTCAAACAGGAACTCCATTCTGAAACATATCGATTTTAATCCCATTTACGAACCCGTTGGAAAATTAACCATAAGCGACATCACCAACGACAACAGACCAAGACACACAAAAATCAAGTGGGAATGACCATTAGTGCTTATCGGAGGCTCACTGATAAAGTTACCTAGCATGATCTGAGAACAAATATACCAGCTCAGCGAGCAAACTTACAACCTGATTCAAAACCTGAGCTACAAATCTTCTGCAAAATCGCACTCACTGATCTCCACAAGACATGCAGCGACAGGACTCATCTTTACTCCTGTTCGAACCTTCTATTCTTCACAGCAGGACTTCTAAAAAAAACTTTATTATATCAGAATCAGATTTGCTGAAAACATTCAAACTACCCAATGAGACGAATCTAGCTCCTTTCAATTGGTTTAATGACCGGAGTAAGTTTGCAGAAAATGTGTAACGAACTAAGCAGCTTTTCCCAGAATGTAACCCAGTACTAGGTCAGCGATATGACAAAGGTCAGTGAGCTAAAACCACACCTCTGTTTCTCTATCCAGAGCGGGATATTCACCTGAGGAATATTCGCAGATTTCAGTTAATAACCGAGACATTTCTCAGGAACAGAACACTCGACAAGATCAGAAACTGGTCTTTTACTATAAATGCTGTTTCATTCTACATTGTTCTTGGACTCTGCCTCAGGTTGTGCCCCAGAATAGCCAGCGGACGCTCTCAAAATGCCCTAATCTTATCACTGGGTCCTTCCAACCAGTTGATCCATGCAAGTGTTGTGGTCCTGACATCAACTGGGAGAATGTGAGGACTGCTGATGCTGGTGATCAGAGTCGAAAGTGTGCTGCTGGAAAAGCACAGCATGATTCCTGATGAAGGGCTTATGTGAAACGTCGAATCTCCTGCTCCGTGGATACTCTCTGGCCTGCTGTGCTTTTCCAGCACCACACTCTCGGTTCTAATATCAAACCTTACCAAGAGCAGTTTTTAATGTCAGAGATCAGTGATTATTGGAGCATCAGGCTCAGGAAAGGGATATAGAAGGGGTTAGTGGACTGATAGAGATGTCAGGCAAATTGGACGTTTAGAACTAGAACAAGCAGACTGCACACATATCACGAAATGCAGACATGGCTATGGCACATGAGGTGACATGTGGAAATATATTTATATGAAGGATGTAGTGGATTAAAACATACATTGTTTGCTTAAAAACATAAATTGAGGAAATTATTAAGCATGAAAAGTGTTTGATTTACATTCAAGACAATAGGTTGAGATTAATTGGGGAGCGTTGCTTGTTTATTGAAAGTGCATAGTTTTGACCGAAGACATTTAAAGAATCTGTGATATTAGGCATCCAAAACTGTCAAAGGAAAACTGGAGAGCCAGGCATTGAAGTGGAAGGGAATGAACTGAAGGTTTTCACAATACATGCAAAGCAGAGTGAAGTCCATGCCAAAACTGACATTGCATAACTTGATCTGTATAAACTGTAAAGTGTTGTCCTGATCTAACCATGTTCATTATGAGTTAACATGTTCGGAACTATTCCAGTACAAGTATAAACAGAGTACAGAAGGTGTGAGACATTTAAATTGAAGAATAACTATTAAATTGTGAAAATGTTCAGCAGGTCTGACAGTATATGGCGATAGGTGCTGCAGCTCCTGAACATTAATTCTAGTTAATTTTGCTGTTATTTAAAACGGAACTTGACCTTTAGGCTGTGTTGCATCCCACACTGACAGTAAAATTTTGAGGTGGACCTATACACACTGAAAGTTATCATCCTGAATAACATCTTGTCAGCTCAGAGCATGAAACTGGATGTTTGTAAACTAAATAATAATTCATTGTACTAAGCCTATGTACATTGAATGTGGCGCCTTTAACCTGTATATGTTTTCACTAAATGTGTGATGTACTGTAATTCACCGGGTAAAACGGAGTGGTCATATTCTACCTTGGTTATATTCACCATAATCGTTAATGTGCTGACCTGAAAATGTTAATACTAATTATAACAATGTTGCTGCAGGTACGTCTGCGCTGAAATTAATGACACTAAACGAGACTTTCAACAAAATCACACTATGTTTCTCCTGGATTAATCAGCACTAACTATTGCAGTAGTTGTTACAGCTGCCTGCACAGAATTTACCTGTGCAGAAATGGAATTGAGTGCAACCATACTGGAATGAATATTTCCATTGTCAAGGTCACCACTATCATGAGAACGCGTACACAAAGGATATCATTAATCTGGGCTGCAATAATTGATGCCAAAATTAAGCTGAATATGGCATTTGATGACTAATTAAAATATTTCTGAACTGCACTTCTCCACAATGAAAACACAGGAAACTGTGAAAGCGCTTATACAATGTCAGTTAAATTTGGCATTTATCAATTTATGTAAATCAACATGTTCATGCTCAGTTGTAACTTGTGCAATGATCACTGAATTTAGCATGAAGGAACTAAAAGTAATAATTATTTGGTGCCAATGACAACTTTCATGTGAAATCGCCAATTTTTTCATTGAACATTGTATTTTGTTTTGGGTGAACAAAAGAAGAGGCTGACTAGTTTTTTTTAATCGTCTCTGTGTGTTTCAATATTGGGAAAAATGCAATTGCAGAAATATCCCTTACATAAAACACATTGGCAAGACCAGCCATCATTTCATGAATTTGTGTTACTTCTTCCCATTGAATTAGTGTCATTAACAGGCAAAACCAACTAATATTCCGCATGGAAAAAGAGATGAAGAGGAAATATGACCATCTATAAACATGATTAAGGAGATGCTTAGAGCTTTCACCAAAATTTCAGTCATCACCAGAAGATTTAGTGCTTGCAATTTATTATCCCGTTCTTGCAACAATCCGTTAGTTGTGCTAACAGTTGCTAGTTATGGAAGGATTTGCATACCTCTCGTTTTGTCATTTTCTTCTCCATGGTAGTGATGTCATTTCAGCATTTAAGTAGATCACTTGTCTATTTACTCCGTCAAACACTTTTAAGAAAACCATGAGCACGTATGATATGCCCTCACCCCTAAAATCGACATTTTTACCAACTATTCATTTCAACTCTCAATTTAATCATAGTTATTCTTCACGAACGTAATGAACCGTCATTACCTTTTACTATTTCATGTTTCACATAGTGGTATTAAAATGTCTTAAGACAAATGGTTTCTTAGCATTCAAGATATATATCATTCTCCTTTCGACAGGCGAACATGCAAACACTAGAACGACGTCCTCTCTGCATTTGGTATTTTTCCACGGCTTGTTAACGTCTCATACTTTAAATGTAATTCTGACTGTTATTGATGCGCACATATATTTTCATACAAAGTCATGCGAAACTTTTGTTCCACGTTCTTTTAACGATTCAATCTGTTCAGAGATATGATTACAAACGACTGGAGCATTGAGGACTGTGAATCTGAAGCAGCCTGCTCAGAGCTATGGACATTGCCACAGTTATTTGTAGTGTGCCACTGTGAGAGACACGGCACTGCGGCACAATAAACGTTTCTTGTTCATTATTTGTGTTGTCACAATAACAGGTATTGACCATGCGGTGGCATGCTGTAAATTAAGTTGCTTGCTTTTATGGGTGATCTTACTATGGGAGTATTATCATTCCCTGTCATGATATGAACATCGCTGTACTGTGTATTGATGCTATTTGTTGAGTAAACCATCACATACCAAATGAATCTCCATTTCCTCAAGGTGCTAATTGTTGTATTGCTTAATTTCTGAACCATGTGCATGTTGTTCATTGTGCTGAAATATGAACAACAGCTCTCCATTAAATTGGTAGAGATTCTATACACGCATTGTGTTTCAATTTTGCTTCAGTTTAGCAAACTATCTGAAAAGATACACCTCAAGCATTTCCATGGTACTCCTGTCCTAGAATAGCGCTTGACACGACAATGTTTTCACTCCGATGTGGGAGAACTAACCACCATTTCAAACAGGGAAACACTACATAGATGATTTGTTTCATTCGTTGCCATTACCACTTTACAATAGCATCAAATGATTCGCTGGAGTTATGCCTCTCGGGAATTCCATACAGACCAATTTCTTTCCATTTATGCAAGTGACCGTTTCCTATATTGTTCTCAGACATGAAGCATTTTGTCTGATCTGCGTGAAATATCATCTGCTACCTCTGTTTCAACCTCTGCTTCTTACATTCGAGAGTCTCTCAGGCTGTTCTTGTGACCATTAATTTTTCCATGTTGAATATGGCTATTATAAATTTTATGTTCTCTAACTAAGTCACCAAACTGTATAAAAGCCCCGAAATTTCCTGGCAGCTCTTTACAGTACCGGATACTGCTGTATTCTCAGAGATATATTTCTGTACCAGAATTAAAATAAATTGAACAAAACAGGTTGAGCGCGATTAGTGAGTAATGTGACGATTCATAGCTTTTCATGTTGTTCATTAATCGCTCTTAAACACTTACAACTTCATATATTTGTCTAGAAGCATAGATTCCCAACAGTATGGAAGCAGGGCATGAGGCCTCTTCAGTCCACACCAAACCTTATGAGCATTCCACGCAGACTCACCCTCTGACCCCCTCCCCCTTCCATACACTGTCCCTGTGACCTTGCATTTCCCATGGCCAATCTCACTAACCTTAAAATGGCTAATTTGGCAGTGCTTATGATCCTGGCCCAGGGAATGTGAGGCATCTCCAGATGTATGGCGATCTATTTGGTCTCCATGGAGGCGACAGATCTCGTGAGCACGTTCACAGCTGTGATAGTAAAATTAATTCTACGTGTTTATCTTCCATTCAGTTTTCTATCCCTTCGTTCAATTTCTAGTTTGGCTTTTGTTCTGATAGATGTAATTACAGATTGTTCTCTCTGACAGTAGCGGCTTTCATCGTTGACTGCTCAGTAGCTATATGCTTCCAGAAAATGAAGACGAAGCATGATACCAAGAAAACCATAGCTGTGACAATACAAACTGCTTATGTACTGAATTGTGTTGTAAACGTTCACTAGTATTTTGGACAAGTCTTCTTTATGAATGACATTATACCCTGGTTTTACCAAAGGAAATCAATATGCTATTAGTTACAACTTTGAGCTGTATATAACTGGATTCTCATAACATAAATACATTCTCTGCTATTTATTTTGATTTGACTGTTCAATAAGCTGATGGTCAGTCATCTTCTAAGGGTCAATAAAGACCACAGTAGAAATTGGGCCCAGAACAATGCAGCATAAGGGGAATCCACAGGTTTGGAAATGCAGATGTTCCATTGTTTGACTCTTTACCATGTCAGACACTTCATCCTATTCCATTCAGCGCTTTTTCTTAAATAAAATAAGTCTGAATTGCAAATGTTACTTATTTCTTGGATTCCGATTTCTATACTTTGTTATTTATTTTGCATGAAAATGCCTTCACCTATTGAGTTATTCCATCAGCTCATCTGTTTACAGATGGGCACAGAGTAATTTTTTTTTTAATTGAAAAGCGGGGAAAATAATTACTTGGTTTAATTACTTCATTAAGATTTACTTCATTAAGAATATGTATGTGTGTATTTTATATATATTGTGCCTTATAACAAATTCTTTGTTTCTTTGTTGATGGCGTACATTACTTCCCACTGACTCATACATTGTCTTATTCATTCTGTAAAATAACACACTGAATGAATTAATGATGCGTAATGTACGATAGTATATCCTGCTTGAAGTAGATTCCCACTTCAATTAGTCATAATCACTTACTCCATGTGCATTTCAATTAACCCACAGGGTCATTCATATGCAGTAAAGTGTTTGTGATGCAATGGTAGTGTCTCTACGGCTAAGCAGTTTTGACCAGAGTTCAAATCCGACTTGCTCCATAGGCAGAACATAACGTCTCATAGGAGGCCGGACTGGAACGAGCTCTAGAACTATAAAAGCCGGACCAGCTGGGTTCTATTCATGATTTTCTGACTAAATGAATTGCTTCTGGATTCTCCACGTTGCTTTGCTTCTCCGTTGCTTTCTCGGAACCAATCAAGTGTGTAACCAAGATGACGTCAGTGCGGGTGAGATGGCACATGGAGAAGTGATTTTTGTTCCAGCAGCAGTGGTATGACGAAGGGAGCACATGTCTCGCTACCAGGCCGACTGCACATGATGGAGCACTTAACAAAAAGGACGATAAAGTTGGACACTTTTTTATTTCTTCTGTGTTCTGCCTTTATATTCGAAGTTATGGTTCATTTTCAGTGTTTTGAGTTAGCGCCAGACAGTAGCGACATTTCAATACTTTTCACTGTATTTTGCAACAAGATACATGTGATAATAAATTAATTAATAGTTCTTTCGCTCCTCTTTAACGAAGTTTAGCTCAATCTCTTACCTTGTTTAGAACCTGATTCGCTTCTTAAACTTGAGCAGCTGTTTCACAAAGACCCATTTTGGGGTACATTGCAAGACCGAGATCAAAGTTACACTTCTTTAGTCAAAAAACTCATTAAAGTATGTCATGGCTGTGCTTGCACCTGTGAAGTTGTAAATACCTTTAATACAAGCATTTACATGAAAATATCAAAACGAAGTAGGAGTCCACCATCCAATCCTTGGAACCTACTCATCCATCCACTAAGATCATGATGAATGATGCTTCAAGACGCACAACAGAAGAGATTGCTGGACCATATGATCTGGAAACGATGGCATGGACAATGTGAAGGTGCAAGGATAATCAAAGATTAACATTTGATTTCAAATTTGAGAGGTCCATTCAGAAATCTAATAACAGCAGCGAAGAAGCTTTTCTTGAACATGTCGATATCTTTTGCATCGTCTGTCTGATGGAAGAGGTTGGAAGAATTATAAATGGTGTGGGAGGGCTCTTTGATGATGTTGGCTGTCTCTCTGAGACAATAAGAAATGTATATGGTTTTAATAGATGGAATAGATGAAAACTCGGGCCATGAATATTGAAAAAGAAACGCAGTTGAAGAGTTTTGCAGTCCCTGGGCATTTCTAATTCGAGTTCCAATCCATCAAAACATGCCCAACTGCAACTGTATTTATCTTTTTTTATAACTATGCTGATGACTGTAAAAGTTTCAACCATCTAATCCCTTCAGCCTGACACATGTATAAATGTGGAAAAATACAGCATAACGCTGAATGTGCTTAAAATGTCTGCTAGAAATGCACATATACCAGAAGGTCTTTTGTTTTCAATTTACTATAATTTGCTTGCAGCTATCGGGTCACCAGGTAAAGATTTGTACTCGGTTATTATTACACGATTCGTAGATTTGTTGAATCAAAGCTCTTTGTTTATCACTAATCGCCCATTTTCACATTGTGGATATTTCATCCCCAATTTAAAGAACTCTGCTTTCTTTTAATGGGTAGGTCACATTTCCAAAATCTGCCCATAAGAATATTCGCCGAGTTAATGGAATAATTCATTT
The DNA here is from genome assembly GCF_037043375.1 of Chiloscyllium plagiosum. Classification (NCBI taxonomy): domain Eukaryota; kingdom Metazoa; phylum Chordata; class Chondrichthyes; order Orectolobiformes; family Hemiscylliidae; genus Chiloscyllium; species Chiloscyllium plagiosum. The sequence continues at coordinate 22,459,552 of NW_028270165.1, forward strand.
CCTTGGTGACCTGGTCATTGCTGATCGTCTACGTTCTCACTTTTGAAAATAAAATTCATCCTCCTTCTTCGTTGAGTTTCTTTACGATATGTTTCCACAATAACTTGCACGTTTTCTTAATAACTGTGCTGTACATTCTCTTTACGGATTTCAGAAATAGCTCAATGGTGAAGAAGGGTATTTGATCAGGCTTGTGTTTGTCCAGTCTACAGATAAACAATTCGCTTATTGCTGTTCTCACAACTTCTCCCCGTAAACTGCACAGTATTCAATTCGGTTTTGAATATTGCCTCCATGTAATGATGTATTCCAGCTCCTCGCCATAGCTGCGTGAAATGTATTTACATACAGGATCTTGTTCCTCACGTGGCAACATTTGTTTTATATCAATCTTCATCAGATAACTATAATTATGGAACTTGTACCTTTACCAATATCATCTCAATATAAGTGCCGTCCTATTGTGCTATTGTGAAGACTCTTGTGACTGAGTATCGCAAAGGTAGAATCTGCACAGAAGTGTTAATTTCTCCTTACAGTAAACTACAGCATTGAGGGCTTTAGTGTTGTCGGAGATAGTCTCCAAATGAGAACTCGGCGACTGCAAAGGGCCAGTGGTTCGAGTTAGCATTGACATTTCCTACTAAATAAATGAGAAATACTGTTACATCTTAATCAATGTTTTCTGTGCAAAGCCGAAGAAATCTGAATTTCATCCCACTCCGTATGCCTCTCGATGTTTTTGTTGATGTTATCTGCAGTAGTTTCAACAGAGAACTGCTTTGCAGAAGTTCATACCTTTGAACATTTTCTTTTAAAGTGAGCAATATGCAATGAATTCTGTGGACAGACTCCACTCAATGCATACATTCTATCATCCAATCATTTTCAGTGCACATTTTAAAGGGTTTTCAACATCATTTTGTTACTGGCATAACTTGGTTTCAATTAAGATGATTGCTCCAAGCTTAATGAAAAGTCTTGAACTTGGTATGAAACATACTTCCCAATGGAAAAGCTGACCATGCACAAACAATTCACAAACAATTCTGGAGAAAGCGTAATTTCATCGAATATGGACTAACGACTTCATTGCTCTCGCGCTCTCAGGCATAATTCTCAATGGTCCAAATTCATTCTCTCTGTTACAACAAATGTGGCGGTGATCGTAATTTTACAGCGAAGAAGATGTGGTCTCTCTGGATGCATCATTTACTACGTGCTATCCATGACGCGAGTAGATGTCTTGGTCATCATAGTTAATGTGATTATAAACCGGACTGCTGGCATTTATTTTCCATTCAGCTTCTTCTTCATCACACCAATATGCAGTCTCCACATTGTCCTTATTTCTTCAGTTATAGATTGTTCTGCCTGATTAACGGTTGCTTTCACCTTTGATCGATTTGTGGCCATTTGTTGCCAGAGGCTGAAACTAAAATACAGTACAAAAATCACAGCGAAGTGGGTGATAGTGGGCGTCTGCACGCTGAGCTGCTTTAAAAAAACGTTTTTGTATTTTACATTTGGACCATTGTACATATTTAACGACGTTCCATGGTTCTGTGTTCCAAAATTGGCATTTAGCACCACACAGGCATGGGCCACATACGATTAGATTCGATCCATTCTCGTCCCCTGCCTCCCATTCATTCTGATTTTACTGCTCAATGCTCTAACTGTCGGGCATACTTTAGCGGCCAATCGAGCCCGCAGGAGACTCCGTACCCTGAGCAATGGACACAATCCGAGTGACCCAGAGATGGGGAAAAATGAAAATATCTATTGTCTTACTCTTTGGCATTTCAGGTAGTTCTGTTCTGCTTTATTCGGTATTTTTTTTGTAACAGTGCTCTACGTCGGAATTGCAAAAGTTACTTATTACTGGGTTTCAGACAATAGCAATTAATCCTTCATCCTGGAGGAAACCGGGTATGTGCTTCAGTTTTTGGGTTCCTGGATAAATTAATTTATTTATGCGGGGACCCAGAATAAATTCAGAAACGAGTGAACAAATGGGTTGAAATATCCACACAGATTGCTTCTTAAACTTTTAAAGTGTTGATACTTTAAAACGGTGAACTGTCCACTGCAGACACATTAGCTACTTATCCTCATTCGGATATGCAGGCAGGTGACACCAAACGATTGCTCAGCTATGCCTTTTTCCTCCTTGCAGGGCTATCTAATTGGCTAGAAATTCTACTTCTGCTACCTTCAAGGCCAAAATAAAATCCTAACCGCCACCAAGTTCGAATTATTTGGGAGTTGCAGCCTTTCTGTTGCCTTCAGCAAAGTCACATTTGTCACTGTCGCTCACTGTGCACATGAATATTTATGCGTTCGAGGTTAAACTGGCTGAAAATGTAACACTGCAGCAGCTTTCACTCCACTGGTGTTTCCTCAGTCCCACTGCCTCCATCTGACCTTTCAGTCACCTGAACAGCTCTTCATTCACCACGTTCTACAATAGTGAGTTCCAAATTTAAGCGCTATGGTCAGGCAATCTTTACTGGAACTGGTCATTGATGTTTGATTTGGAATAATAATACACCATATTACTTGATCAGCACGGACACTTGGTAAAGAGAAATGGATAATTATGATGTCGATGTAATTACACCCTACTTCCATGCTTCTCAGTGTCACAATTTGGTCATTGAATCGAAATGAAATCGATGTTTAGAGATGTGAAAATTAGCATTCCATACGCAAATGCAGTCCTGAAATACTATTTCACATTTGATGATTATTATTTTCCTTAAATCGGTCATTAAATAGCATAGTGATATATTTAAACCTTCTATATTTAATTTCACATACAGTGGCACCGAACCTGCATTTCGATTTAACTTAAATAGTTAACCAATATCCTGCAGAATCAATCATCAGTTTAGCCGAGTAAAATATGTCAATAATCAACACTATCGATACAATCGTCGCCTTCTAACGTTGTGCAACGTTTGAGCAGTCTTGCAGAGTGGGAGCATGTGGCAGGGCTGTGGGGCCAAGCAATGACGCGGCTGGTGAAAGAAGGCTATAGTTTCTATGTTGTAGAAGGTTGTATCACATTGTCCTGCCATTGTTATGGATGATGTGGGGGGGGGGGGGTGTGGAGGGGGGGTTGGAACCCAGCGGATTCCACATGGGAAGAGGAAAAGGAAGATCTGTGACCCGCTGTGCGTTCACACATAGTTGTGGTCATTCACTTGTGAAATTTATGTGAATACATTCACACGGTCCTCTGAGACAGCATACTGTCAGAAAGAAAAAGGCTCTGCGTGGCTTCCCTGTTTGTAGAAGGTTGTATCACATTGTCCTGCCATTGTTATGGATGATGCGGGCTGGGGGGAGGGGGGGGTGGGGTGGAACACAGTGGATTTAATTTACATTCATTTACATTTTCCATTTTCCGAATCACAGTGTCATAAGGGAAGGCGATTGCCTAATGGTATGGCGTTAGCATATTAATCCAGCGACCCAGGTAATGCTCTGGGGACCTGGGTTCGAAATAATGCTCAAAATCTACGGCAGGAAGTGTAATTTAAATTCAACTTTTTGTTTGGAATTAAGAGTCTGACGACAATGAATCCATTGTCGATTGTCCAAAGAAAACCTCTGTCTTGTTCACTTCAGAAAAAGAAACAGCTCTCCTCAACTGGTCTGGTCTGCATGTGGCTCTTCAATGACTTCTGTAAAATTTTGGATGAGCAATAAGTGGTGGCCAAGCCAGTAACAGCCTCATCTCGTAAGTGACTTCAAGAGCTCCTCAAAGATAATGATATACTCATACATTGATAACTTGGGGAGGTAGTGTCATAAGTGGAGGCGACAACCTGTTAATCCAGACACCCAGGTAAGAGAACATGTAACATAGAACATTACAGCTCATTATGGGATCTTCAGCCCTGGATGTTGCGCCGACCTGTGGAACCACCCGAAGCCTATGCACACTATTCCTTTTTCATCCATACGTTTATGCAATGACTATTTAAATGCCGTTAAGATTATCGTCTCTACTACTGTTGCAGCCAATGCGTTCCACTCCTCGACTACTCTCTGAATAAAGGAACTATCTCAGACTTCTGTCCTCTCTCTATTGCCCTCATTTTAAAGCTATGATATCTCGTACTAGCCATGACCATCCTCGGAAAACGGCTCCCACTCTCCACCCAATCTAACCTCTGATTATCTTATATGCCTCAATTAAGTCACCTCTGAACCTTCTTCTCTCTAATGAAAACAGCCGGAAGTCGCTCAGCCTTTCCTCACATGACATTCCCTCTATACCAGGCAAAACATCTGAGTATATCTCCTCTGAACCCTTTCCAAAGCTTCCTCATTCTTCCTATAATGCGTTGACCAGAACGGGACGCAATACTCCACGTGCGGCCACACCAGAGATTTGTACAGCTGCAACATCACCTCATGGTTCCTAAACTCAATCTCTCCACTAATAAAAGCTAACACACTGTATACCTTCCTAACAATGCTATCAACCTGGGTGGCAACTTTCAGGGATCTATGTACATGGACACCAAGATCTCTCTGCTCATCCACACAACCAAGAATCTTCCCATTAGCCCAACTGTCTTTATTCTTTTGCTCCTTCCAAAGTGAATCACCTCACACTTTTCCACATTAAATTCCACTTGCCACTTCTCAGTCCAGCTCTGCAACTTATTTATTTCGCTCTCAACCTGCAACATTCTTCAGCTATACACAACTCCACCGACCTTAGTGTTATCCACAAATTTATGACCGCATCCTTCTACATCCTTATTTACGGCCATTTATGAAAATGACAAACAACAGTTGACCCAAAATAGGTCCTTGCGGTATTCCTGATGAAGGGCCTTTGCCCGAAATGTCAATGTCACTGATCCTCGGATGCGGCCTGAACTGCTGGGCTTTTCTAGCGCTACTCTAATCTAGCCCCTTGCGGTATGCCACTAGAAACTGAAATGCACGATGAACATTTCCTATGAACCATCAATTTCTTTCAGCTAGCCAATATCCGATCCAAACCATTCAATCACCCTTAATTCCATGCCTCCATATTTTGTGCAAAAGCCTACTGTAGGGAACATTATCAAACACCTTACTGGAATCCATATACACCACATAAACGGCTTTACTCTCTTCCACCAGTTTGGTCACCATCTCAAAGAACTCAATACAGTTTGTGAGGCACAGCCTACACTTCCCAAAACCGTGCTGGCTATTCTTAATAACGTACTTCTGTCTAGATGAATATAAATCCTATCTCTTCTAACCTTTTCCAACACTTTACCCACAACCAAATTAAGGCTCACTTGTCTATAATTACCAGGGTTGTCTTTACTCCCCCTTCTTGAACAAGGGGGCAACACTTGCTATCCTCCAGTCTTCTGGCACTACTCGTGTCGGCAATAACGACATAAAAATCATAGCCAAATGCTCTGCAATCTCCTTCCTGGCATCTCAGAGAATTTTAGGATAACTCCCATCTGACCCAGGGGACTTAACTATTTTCATACTTTCCAGAATTGCTAACACCTCCTCTTTATGAAACTCAGTCCCGCTTCGTCTAGTAGCTTATATCTCAATATTCTGCTCGACCACAATGTCTTTTTCCACTGTGAATACTGAGGAAGAATATTCATTCAGCGTTTCCCCTAACTCCTCAGACTGCATGCACAAATTTCCAATGTGTGCAGAATGATTTCATGACACAGGATATAGACAAGCCAACAAGAGCCGAGGCCACATTTGGTTTGGTACTGAGTAACGAACCTGGCCAGATGTTAGTTTTGGAGGTAGGTGAGCACTTTATTGATAGTAATCACAATTCGGTCATTTTTACTTTCGTGATGGAAATGGAAAGGTCTATAACGCAGGGCAGGAGTTATTGCTGGGGTAAAGGCAATTATGATGCAATTAGGCAAGATTTACAATGTATAGGATGGGACAGGAAACTGCAGTGGATGGATACAATTGAATGTGGAGCTTATTCAAGGAACAGATACTGCGTGTCCTTGATAAGAATGCACCTGCCAGGCAGGGAGGAAGTGGTCGAGAGAGGGAGCCATGGTTTACAAAATAAGTTGAATCTCTTCTCAAGAGGGAGAAGTTGGCTTATGTTAGGATAAGAAGTGAAGGCTCAGTTCGGGCGCTTGAGAATTACAAGTTAGCCAAGAAAGACCTGAAGAGATAGCTAAGAAGAGCCAGGAGAGGACACGAAAAGTCATTGGCAGATCGGATCAATGAAAACCTGAATGTTTTCTCCAGGAATATCAGCAATAAAAAATAACTAGAGGAAGATTAGAGCCAATCAAGGAAACGCCTTACTGAAATCCATACACACTACATCAACTGCTTTACCCTCATCCACCTGATTGGTCACCATCTCAAAGAACTCAATAAGGTTTGTGAGGCACATTGGACAAAAACTGACCCATTGAATTATTGGAACTATAGCTTTTCAAATCAATATTTGGAAAGTTAAAGTCCACCTGTTACTAGCCCTCCTATCGAGGATCATGTTGGCTATACTTTCTTCTCCATCTCTGGGACTATTCAGAGGCCTGTAGAAAACTCCCAACACGGTTACCTCTTCTTTCCTGTTTCTCACCTCAGCCGTACTACCTCAGGAGACAAGTCCTAAAACGTCCTTTCTGCTACCGTAATACTGTCCTTGACAAACAATGCCACACCTCACCGCTTTTCTATCAGCTTCTCTGTTCATACTGAAACATCAAAATTCCAGAACCTGCAATAACCAATTCTGCCCTTGCTCTATCCATGTCTCCAAAATAGCTACAACATCGAAGTCTCAGATATCAACCCATGCTGCATGCTCAACCACCTTATTCCGGATGCTCCTGGAATTGAAGTAGATATACTTCAAATCACCTTCCTCCTTGTCGGTGAACTCTTGAGATCTTGAATACTCATTTCTGACCTCAAAACTCAATCTCCTGGACACTGGAACTACAATTTAGGTTCCCATCAACTAGCTGAATTAGTTTACACCCTCCTAAAGAGCATTAGCAAATTCGTCCTCCACCCCTCCCGGATACTGGTACCCCTCTGGTTCAGGTGTAGACCACCCTGGGGACTTCAGTTCGATTCTCACCATAGACGCTGGTCAACAAAATGCACGGCATTTGGGCGACACTTTTGGTCTGCTTTTCGTTCGCTTCCTCCTGACAGACATTTACATCTGCGCATAGTTATTTGGGAATAAGCTCCAAATCCTTATCCCAAAATTGCATTGCTCTACCTCATTCAACTAGTTCATTAAAATCCCCAAATCATATTGGGATACGGAATACTTCCTCAAATCAAACATTTGTCTTTTTCTTGAAGGTTTTCCTTCAACCCTGCCCACAGCGCCAAATGTATTTGTTCGACATTGAAGAGTATTTGATCAAAATGAATACAAGAAGGCAAGTGTCGTCTGGTGTTATGCAAATATACTGACTTCAATTGCTTGATCAGCATTACCCATTATCTTTACAAAGTGCTTCACTTAAAGATATTACGTATATTCAAACAAGTAAGTCTCATGTCCCTTCATTAGTTGGGGCCCCATTATGGCGGCGATGCAGCTCATGGCAGCAGTCACAAATCCAAATCGAAGATGAAGTCTAATCAAAGTCTAGCCATTACTTCGTGCTTGCTAATCAAAAACAATTCCATGCGTTGTTGCAAAACAGTCTGCTCTCACTGCAAGGTCATCTTCTTGCAAGACAGACTGTTGTCACGTACTTTTTCATTCTTCACCATTTGCTTATTGCTATGCTATTTACCCTTCAATGATCTGGTTTGCAGATATCATTTTTGATATCAAGCATGATTACTATTTGGCACATCGTGCATTTCTTAAATGCACATCGTGCATTTCTCTGAGCCCTTCAGAGAGCCCTTCATAAGTTGGCTTATGTTAGGATACCCATTGATTCCAGTTTTGTCAGGGTTCCTGGATACGATACTCAGTCATGATTGAAGCAAGGCTGTAATGAGATCAGGAACTAAGTGACCCTGGCGAAATCCAAAGTGGACATCACTGAGCAGGTTGTTGCTGAGCAGTACTGCTTGATAACAATGTTGATGAGCACTTCCATCACTTTACGAATGGTGGAGAGTAGGCTGATTGGTTGGGCGGTAATTGGCTGGAACAGATTTCTCCTGCTTTTCGTGGACAAGACATAGCTGGGCAATTTTCCACATTGTCGGGTACATGCCAGTGTTGTTACTGTACTGGAAGAGATTCACTCGGGAAGCAGCAGGGTTTGGAGAGCATGTCTTCAATAATATTGCCAGAATGTTATCAGGGCCCAATATCTTTGCAGTATCCAGTGCCTGTAGCCGTTTCTTGTTATCACGTAGAGTGAATCAAATTGATGGAAACTGATACCTGTGATGCTTGGGACCACTGGTTGAAGCCTGCAATGGATCATCCACTGGGCACTTCTAACTGAAGATTGTTGGGAATGCATCAGCCTTATGTTTTGTACTGATGTGCTGGTCTCATGCATGACTTAGGTTGGGGATATTTGTGAAGCCTCCTCCTCCTCCATGACTTACTTAATTGTCCACCACTATTCACGAATGGATGTGAAAGGAATGCAGATCTAAGACCTGATCGGTTGTTTATGGGATTGCTTAGCTCTGGCTATCACTTGTGGTTTATGCCGTTTTACATGCAAGTAGTCCTGTTTGGTAGCTTCACCAGGTTGATACCTCATTTTCAGGTATGCCTGATGCCAAAGCATACGGATCAAATTATGAACTGCACAAACAATCATTCCCGGCATCCACAAATGAAGCTGCATCAGAAAATTATTTCAACGAGCCATCACACAATGAAGCGCAGAGAAGTTACGCAGAGCAGAGGAAAATCACGTATACAGTGTATTAAAAAAGAACCGGTACCCAATGAACACAGTCCGCTGATTTCTGAACAACTCAAGTAAGCAGACAAAACACTTCTAGAAACCCGAGACGCTCTTCCCTACATCAAAGCATCTCGGAAATGACTGCCAGACTACTCAGACTCCTTGGCATCATGGTAGCCCACAAACCCACAAACACACACTAAAACAGGAGCGAATGAACTAGAAAGACCCAAAACAGACAACAAGCAAAACTAATGGCATCCACAAAATACCTTGCAAGGACGGTAACAAGCACTACATTGGACAAACAGGCAGAAGACTAGCCACAGGACACATGAACATCAACTAGCCACAAAACGACATGACCCACGCTCACTAGCATCCTTACATACAGATGAGAAAGGACACTCTTCAACTGGGACAACACATCCATCCTAGGACAAGCCAAACAGAAACATACACGAGAATTTCTGGAAGCATGGCATTCCAACTCAAACTCTATCAACAAACATTTTGACTTGGATCCCATTTACCACGCCTGAGAAAAAGAATACAAAATGACATCGCCATCGGAAATGATGCCACCACAGGAAATGACATAACCAACTCAAAGAAACTCAAAAACATTTAAGTAGAAAGAGGGCTACACCGCCAATGCTTCATTCGGAGGCTCACTGAAGATGTTACTTAGTCTGGTGACGAAACGTCTGAAAACGAACCTTCCAGCTCAGCGAGCAAATCTACATCCATATTTGCTTTGGATTCCAACCCATACATTTGTGGAATATCTTGGCTGGACCAATGATTTATACCGGCAAGTTTTCAGATTAAGGATGCAACTTGGCTGCTGGTTTCTTATGAGAAGCAGTTGGTTCAGTTACCACATCTGCAACCCAGTTACCACCAGTAAAAGGCTTGATGTGACAACATTATATGAGAGAGACTTAACTTCATTTCCTCAACGTTTTTCAATTCGGAAAAAGAACAGGAAGTTCTAACTAAATACGTTTTTCATAAAGGTCAAAGGTCTATCAAAGAAGAAAGGCCACCTAGCATACTGATGGGTTTAGAAAGTTTGCTGATGACACGAAAGTTGGTGGAATTGTGGGTAGTGTGGAGGGCTGTTGTAAGTTGCAACGGGACTTTGACAGGATACAGAGTTGGGCTGATAAGTGGCAGATGGAGTTCAACTTGGAAAAGTGTGGAGTGATTTATTTTTAGAAGGTCGAAATTGAGTGCATATTGCAGAGTTAAAGGCACAATTTTTGGCACTGTGGAGGAACAGAGGGATCTTGGGATCTATATCCATAGATCTCTCAAACACAGTTTCATAGGGTTGCGAAGATGGCATATGGTGTGTTCACTTTCATTAACAGGGGGTTAGAATTTCAAGCCGTGAGGATATGCTGCAGCTCTATAAAGTCCTGGTTATATCACAATTGGAATATTCAGTTCTGTTCTGGTCGCCTCATTATAGGAAGAATGTGCAGGCTTAACATAGTGTGCAAAGGTAAATCGCCAGATTACGACTTGGACTGGAAAGCATGTATTATAATGAAAGGTTGAGTGAACTAGGGCTTTTCTCATTAGAGCGAAAAAGCATGAGAGGTGGCTTGGAGAGGTGTACGTATTCTGAGAAGCAGAAATGGAGTGCGTTAAAAGGGAGCTTTTTTTCCCCAGAGCAGAAATGGCTAATTTGAAAGGATATAATTTTAATGTGATTAGAGGAAGGATTAGAGAGATGTCAGAGATAGGTTCTCCGCATAAAGAGTAGTGGGTGCGTAGATGGCACTGCCAGCAGTGATAGTTGAGTCAAATGCATTTAAACGGCTCTCAGATCGGCACATACATGATAGCAAAATGAAGGGTTCATTGGATGTTAGTGTAGGATAAAAGGTCGGCCCAACGTCGAGGACTAAAGAGTCTAAACTGTGTTTTACTGTTCTGTGTTCTCTTTTGTAAATTTGTCAGACCCACTCAGTGTCATTTGCCTTAAATTCAAAAGGAGACACATACATGAGATGGCTGGAAAGTGAAGGAAACATAAAACCATTACAGGTTGCAGAATAGACATCACTGGTTACACTAATTTTCACGTCTCATGGCTCGGTTAACATTTGTGGGGAAATCAAACAAATGGTAAACTATTTTTTGCAGTTGGTTAAATACCCATCCTTTGCACAATGAAAATATATCAAATAGTATTGGTGGGGAGTCCTTCACGAAGATGGACATGAGCCATGCAGACCGCAGTTGTGCTGAGATAAGGATTCCCAGACGAAAATTAATACACATGAGGATTTGTGCCATTAACCGAGACTCCCTTTCTGGACATCATCAGCCTGTGTCACCTTCCAGCGGACAATGGAGAACATTTTGCAAGGTCGCCATTTATCTGGATGACATGCTAACATCTGGAAAAACTAATAATGATCATTTAGAGAACTTGGACAAAATGTTTAAACGTTTCTCTGAGGAAGGTGTATGCCTTCGATGGAAAAAATGTTCTATGCACCCATGTGACTTATTTGGGCTACAGAACCATCAGAAACAGGATACAACCGTGGAAGATAAAGTCAAGGCAATCATTGTGCCCTGACTTCCACGTCTCGAGAAGTTGTGGTCTTTCCTTGAATTAGTGAATTATTACAGAAAAAAAGTATAAATTGGCCTCTATTCTGACAACTTAACAGTTGTGATTGACAAATATCAGCTTTGGAAATTGTTTCCAATCCCGAACGCAGCGTTTAGGGAAGTGAAGAAGCAGCTAGCGTCGGCACTGTACATTCCAAGTGAGTTGAAGTGCTGACATGCGTCGTCTCCTCTTACAGTATCAGGGTTGTGTTAGCTCACTAGTGGCCTAGAGAAGAAAAAAGCCCGATTGCATATGTTTATGCCAAATGAAAAAAACACCCAGATCCAGGAAGAAGGTTTACCAGTTATCGTTGTGTCGAGAAAGTTCCAGAAATACCTTTATAGATGTAGATTTTGCAATAGTAAGGCAACACTGCTCCTGCTAAGGGTACCCAGATAGGGCAGGGCCTTGTTTCCGAGAGTGTCAGGTCGAATTGTGCCGTAGGCTCTAAATCTGCGGTGGTAGGATCACAGATTGGAACACCATGCAGGAGGCTACCGGCATATGCAAATGAATTGAGCCACATTGGCGGGCACACAACCACTGGTGATGCTGCCACAAGAGTGATTGTCTTGAGCAAAATTCACTACCAGATACTGAGTTTCTAAAATGAGGATATTGGATGAATATATGTCTGGTGGATAGGATTGGATGCAGAAATATCTACATTAGTGGGGCAGTGCCTAAATTGTCAACAAGAACAAAATTTGCTAACAGCACCTCCCAGACAAGCGTGAGAATTTTCAGTAAGCCCTGGACTCGCGTACACGTCATTTCTGCAGGTCTGTTCATGAAGTCTATGTGCTTAGTCATTGTGGATGTCCATTCAAAATGTTCAGAATTGTGGAGAGTTCAGTCCTCAAACACATGGATGACATTTGAAAATCTGCAAGCAATTTTTTGCAGTACTCAGAAGCACTGTCACAGCCATTGGCCATCGTTTACCAGTAGGGCATTCAAGTATTTCGTGAATTCGAAAGACATTTCCATGCCATCCACTGTCCAATGGTCTGGTGGACAGAGCAGTCCCAACTTTGAAGGGATGCTTAAAGAAACAACCTGCAGCCTCATTTGATACCAAACAGTCCCAAGAGAGATAGGAGAGACAGTTCTGAAAATGCATATGGATCACATGCAGACTGCAAACTCCTAAATCGGGAAAGGGCCAAACATACGAAATCCTTCACATAGTCCAACAAGGCTGTCAGAATCTATGGGTTCTCCTTCTCTGCGCAGTACTGCAGAAACGTCTGAGGAAGAGATGAACACACAGATGTTACAGACTCAACGCCGTTACTGCCTGAAGGAGTTGACTCTGTTCAGAGTCATTCCGGGTTTAAGTGTCCCGCTACAGTCTAGTTCACACTGTCAACATCCGAGGCAGAATCGGAGGAACCAGACCTGGTGCAAAAATGCACCAAGAGGGGTTCAAGGGCACAGAAAGGCCCTATGTCTCAGGATTTCGAGAGGAAATGCATGCAGTGATTGGAACGAGGTGGCAAGGACATAGGATAGGAATTAACTGAATGGGGCTGTTAAACTGGTCCGTTCTGAGAGCCTCAACTGACAAATAAGCAGCAGAAGTGCTCCTGTTCAATCGAGGAACTAGCTCTAAAATAGCTGTTTAATTGTCATATACAATGTGCATGTAAACTAACAGTCACTTGATGACGGGAAGACAGCCTTCATGTTGTAATTTAAGCCTTCATGTCTTCCATATCCGTTGTTTCCTTCCTACTCATCCATCTGTTATGATGCACCTTAAAGCCTCACAAATGTTCACCTGTACATTTTCATACCATTCGTATTGAGCTGGACTTAGAAAGCTGAAATCAAAAATGCTGCTTCGAATCTTGTCAACGTAAAATATCGGTGGAACACTGACCCGGTCTCTGACCAATGCAATTACATTGTAATCGATGTGTTAAAACTGAATGGAACATGGCTGACTTGTAGCAAATCACACTTCACGTGAGTATGTTGAACAGAAGTGTTCATATAAAGTCGGAATATAGATTTACTCATCGAGTGTCCTAAATAAATATAACTGTGCTGATCTCTTAAAATCCACATGGATTTTCATGTTGATGGACTGGAACAGTCAGTTCAGAATTTAACCTTGATGAACCACATGTCAACACATTGGTGAAGACACACAGTATTGTAACTGAATCTCCCTGTACGAAATTAAATTGCGGTGAAATTGCATCAAAACGCCACGAAACCAGTCAAGGTGGAGACATCGTAAACATTTGTAAGTGCATCCGTAAAGACTGATACTTTACTGCAACGGTATTGACTAGATTCATGTTGCACCTGAATCATGATCGAAAGAATATAATAATGGTAGAACTTGGCTGTACTTTCGTTGAAATATTCACTTATCTCGTTAAAATTTCCAGAGAAAGCTGCTGCTTTGTTCTGAAGCCAATATTCATATAGCAATGATTTTTTAAATGACGAAATAATACCTTTATTATCATGTGATCGCTGTGCATGTCACTTTCGATCAATTTCAGGCCCCCTGAATTGAATATCCATTCCAATTAAAAGTGCAATAATCAGAAACAGCACTAATCTGCTTATCGCGATGAAAGTCATGATGGAAAAAGCAAATCTAACTAACTAACCCCCCTGGAGTTTGAAATGCATATGTAACCATGTATAACTGTAGTCATGTTTCGATTATTCATAGAAAGTGCTCAGAGCATCTGTCAGAAAAGCATGAGATACCAAGAGGTTTGATCTTTGCCATTTATTATCCGCTCCTTGCAGCTATTTGTCTTCCAGGTAAAATGTTGAGAGTTCAAAACGTAGAGTTACTGTTTAACTGCGTCAGTTCTCCAGGTTTACAGTAGCACAACCCCAGTAGCAATAAATATTGTTTCTCCTATTCAATAGGATGGAGCATTTGGCTTCAACATTGTGATGTGCTCCGTGAAGGTGGATACATATCGTGGTACACTTCTAGTGTGATAAAGGCATTAGTAGAGAAATGAGTCACAACGTCAATTCAATTCAGCTGCAGTATTGGCAGCATGATACTTGGTCAATTACTCAGCAGTTATTAGTCTGGAATAGGAGATCCATCGCGGTTGCTGAGGGAAAAATAAGCACTACCGCAGTTAGGCGGTAGTCTGAGGAAAAATATAATTAAAAATAGGAGTATCAGAGGTTCTGTTCACTCTGAGAGCTGGCTCTGATGAAGCTGGACCAGTGTCAGTGACTCTCCATATTTAAATAAAGGGGAACTTGGTGATGGGATACCAATCTCTGTGGAATTCAAAAAGAAAAAAAGAAAATAATAGATCCATCGTGGCATTATTGAGACAATTTTCTGAATATCATCACATTTTATTCTTTCTTTGCGAAGATTATTTCCACCATAATCCCGTGATACATCTGGATTGATCGTGCAATTTTCTTTGAAGGAAAGGGGAAATGCGCATTATGCATTATTGCTTCAGTAGTTTGAACTGCTGAGCAATTTCCATCTGCATTTAATGACTGATTTTAACGAAGGGGAATAATTAGTTGTCGAAATGTTCAAAGATATATAACAATATCTTTAACTAAGATGGGAATTTCCCACTAATGCACAGAGCGAATTTGTTTTTGTTTTCAATCACTAGCGCTTGCACTTTCAGAGCTGCAAGCTCATTCCACATTAACTGTTTCTGATTGTTCTAATGTGATGATAGCTGACGTGGAATTTCCATCTGATACCAACATTCCACAATAGCCTAGACTGTTTCTAGATTTGTTGCTCTCCTGAAACTGAGTGAATCTCTACACCTATTGTCATCTATTGAATTGCATTTGCCAAGGTTTAATTTTAAAAATGCAAATCAGAAAAGCGCCATTATTTACCCAGTCTATGCAATGAATGACTGATGAAGTGCTACACTGTAGGAATGTCTTTCCCTGAACACATTCTCATTACCAGTCAGTTTCAATGCTTTCCAATGACACCATAAATGAGAGGTCATTCTAACATGAACAGGTCGTGTCATCGAATCAACCCCAGCACGGACTCTGTGAATTTGGAGCGTTGCATGTTTTCAGTTTATTTCCAATGTAATATTCGAAAGATGAATGTCTGCTTTTCCAACAGTGAAAAGAATTACATGAATTTATTGAAATAAATTTAGACTAAATTCATGTTATTTTCAGTTTCCACCTTACCGCCTGTGCTTTGTGGATTACCTCTTTCAACATATTCTCTTTGTTGAGATGATTTGCTTTACCTCGGTATTTTTTATACTTGAGATATATTAACTGCATTTTTAAAATGTATTCGTGCCGTGGAATAGGTCCCAACTAAATGAAGTGGTGAACTGTTGGTGGGTGGATTGTTGCTGACTGCGAAGATGTCTAAATACTATTCCTTGTTGAGTCATTAATTTGGTTTCCACATTTCAATGTTTAATTCAAAAATCAGTTATTCTACAAAATAAGGAATGATGGCCAAATTGTGATTTCCTTCTAAAATCTTGAAACGTCTCAAAAAAATCCTGTAATATGGGAAAAACCCTTATTGTAATCAGAAGGAGAAATGGTCCGATTGTAACTCACTCTCTTTCTTTCTTCCAGTTAATATAGCAGTGATTGCAATCCTGTATCGAAGAACCTGTTGTTTATCTGGATGCATCACGTACTACTTAGTGGGAATGGCAGCAGCAGATCTCCTGGTCATGGTCACAGATGTGATTTTAAATCGGATTGCTGGAAGCTATTTCCCATCCAGTTTCCTTTCTACCACATCAGTGTGCAGGTTTCATGCTGCATTTAATCTGGAAGTTATTGACAATTCCGCCTGGTTAACTTTCGTTTTTACTTTTGATCGATTTGTGGCAATATCTTGTCAGAACCTGAAAGCAAAATATTGCACCAAGAAGGTGGCAGTGAGGATGATAGGAGTAGTATCTACTCTGTGCAGTATGAAAAACATTTTCATATATTTTCAATCTGAACCTAGATACGTAATCAACAATACACCATGGCTGTGTAGCATAATGGATATATTTTGTACGTCACCTGCTTGGACTGCATATGACTGGATCTGCTCTGTTTTAAATCCATGCCTCCCTATTAGTCTAATTGTACTACTAAATGCACCGACTGTGAGATGCATTCTCATGGCCAATAGAGCCCAGAAGAGACTCCAGCTTCAGAGTAATGGAGAGACTCAGCGTGACCCAGAGATGGAGAAGCGGAGAAACTCCATTAATTTACTCTTCAATCTCGGACACTTTCATTCTATTCTTTTTGTTATTTTTCATAAGTATTCTCTATATTCAAATTGCGAATATTATGTATTCCTCAGGATCCACTTGGCGTAATTCCATATTTCATTTGAAACAAACTGGATATATGCTCCAGTTATTGAGTTCCTGTATCACCCCATTTATATATGCTGTAACGCAGAGCAGAATTAGAAATGAATTAAGGAAATTTCCTTTCAACCTATTCATTAAAATGTTTAAATATTGATAAGGGGATAGTCTAAAATCATTTGCATGCTTCAGGGTAGCACATCCTCTTCTTGACAGGCAGCTATACATGAGGGGTTTGTCAGACATTGCCTTCGTGTTAAATTCAGAAATGTACGAGGAATGTTGCAAGGCTATATTTGCCCGTGTGGTAATTTGTTTGCAGTTGATTTCCAATTGTCTTACCACTGCTTAGTCAGGATTTGTCCAGAATGTTGATGACAAAAGTGGGATTGACAGTTTGAGTTAGTCAGAAGGATTATTTGCAATTATTATTGTGCATTTGTTCCTATTTGGAGAATGTTGCAAACTACTACAACCACTGGGAGAAAGTGATGATTGCAGACGCTGGAGACCAGAGTTGAAAAATGTGGCGTTGGAAAAACACAGCAGGCCAGGCAGCATCCGAGAAGCAGGAGAATAGACGTTTCGGGCATAATCCCTTCTTCAGGAATGAGGCTGAAGAAGCGGGCTGAGATAAAGGGTAGGGGGAAGTGAATTTGGGGGAGGGGCGCTAGGAATACGATAGGTAGAAGGAGGTGAGGGTGAGGGTGATATGCCGGAGAGGTCGGGAAGAAGATTGTAGGTCAAGGAGGCGGTGCTGAATCCGAGGGTTAGGACTGAGATAACGTGGGGGAGGAGAAATGAGGAAGCTGGAGAAATCTACATTCATCCCATGTGGTTGGAGGGTTCCTAGGCGGAACGTGAGGCGCTCTTCCTCCAGGCGTCATGTGGTAAGGGTCTGGCGATGGAGGAGGCCAAGGACCTGCATGTCCTTGGCGGAGTGGGACGGGGAGTTAAAGTGTTCAGCCACGGGGCGGTTGGGTTGGTTGGTGTGGGTGTCCCAGAGGTGTTCCCTGAAATGTTCCGCAAGTAGGCGGCCTGTCTCCCCAATGTAGAGGAGACCACATCAGGTGCAACGGATACAGTAAATGATGTGTGTGGAGGTGCAGGTGAATTTGCGACCGATATGGAAGGATCCATTGGGGCCTTGCAGGGAGGTGAGGCGCACGTTTTGCACTTCTTGCGGTTGCAGGGAAAGGTGCCGGGAGTGGAGGTGGGGTTGGTGGGGGGTGTGGATCTGACGAGGGAGTCGTGGAGGGAGTGGTCTTTCAGGAACGCTGATAGGGGTGGGGAGAGAAATATATCCCTGGTGGTGGGTCTGTTTGGAGGTGGCGGAAATGACAGTGAATGATACGATGTATCCAGAGGTTGGTGGGGTGGAAGGTGAGGACCAGTGGGGTTCTGTCCTGGTGGCGATTGGAAGGGCGGGGTTCAAGGGCGGAGGTGCGGGAAGTGGAGGAGATGCGGTGGAGAGCATAGTAAACCACGTCTGAGGGGAAATTGCGGTCTTTGAAGAAGGAGGCCATCTGGGTTGTTCGGTATTGAAATTAGTCCTCCTGGGAGCAGATGCGGCGGAGGCGAAAGAATTGGGAATACGGGATGGCATTTTTACAGGGGGCAGGGTGGAAGGAGGTGCAATCTAGGTAACCGTGGGAGTCGGTCAGTTTGTAGTAAATGTAGTCGGTCGCCCAAGATAGAAATGGAAAGGTCTAGGAAGGGGAGGGAGGAGTCTGAGACGGTCCAGGTAAATTTGAGGTCGCGGTGGAAGGTGTTAGTAAAGTGGACCATTATTGCTCATTTGTAATTTATTCTCCAGTCAGAAACATACATACAATTTTGGCCATCTGAACCACACTTTAGTCCAGAAATATACAAGTTGTTGAAGCTATATCGAATATCCACAAACTTCCGAAACAGTAGCTGTACCTTTGGTCCCGCTGAAAAATCAAGAGTCCTGCCATCATTCTGACACTGTGTGCAGCGGATATTGTATTTCAACTAATAGTCACAGTAATCTTTCACTGCCCTTGTAAGCTGCTCAAATATAGAACAGGAACAAAGAACAAAGAAAATTACAGCACAGAAACGGGCTCTTCAGCCCTCCAACACTGCACTGATCCAGATCCTCTAACTAAATCTATCGCCTATTTTCTAAAGGTTTGTATCTCTTTGTTCCCTGCTTATTCATGTATCTGTCTAGATACATCCTAAATGACGCTATCATGCCCGCCTCTACCACTTCCACTCGCAATGCATTCGAGGCTCTTACCACTCTCTGCCGAATGAACTTGTGACATGTATCTCCCCGAAAAGATTCCTCTCTCAGCTTGAAGTCATGACACCTAGTAATTCAGTCCCAATTTTGGAAAACGCCTTCTTGCTATCCACCCTCTCTATACCTCTCATGGTTTCATGGACCTCAATCAGGTCCCCCTCAACCTCTGTCTTTCTGATGAAAATAAAAGTAACCTATTCATACTTTCTACAGCTAGCGTCCTCCATACCAGGCAACATTCCAGTGAACCTCCTTTGCACCTTCTCCAAAGCACCCACATCCTTTTTTATAATGTGGCGACCAGAACTGTCCACAGGATTCCAAATGTTGCCGAAACAAAATCCTACATGACTGTAACATGACTTACCAAATCTTATACTCAATACCCTGTCTGATGAAGGAAAGCATGCCATATGCCTTCTTGACTACTCTATAGACCTGCGTTTCCACCTCCAGAGAACAATGGACATGAAAACCCAGATCACTCTGGACATCAATTTTCCCCAGGACTTTGCCATTTCCTGTCTAATTTGCTCTTGAATTTGTTGTTCCAAACTGCATCAATTCGCATTTGCCCAGATTGAACTCCATCTGCCATTTCTCGGTCCAACTCTCCAGTCTTTCTGTATTCTGTTGAATTCTTTGACAGTCTCCTTCACTATCTGCTACTCTACCCATCTTCGTGTCGTCTGCAAACTTGCTCATCAGACCACCAAAATCTTCCTCCAGATCATTCATGTATACCACAAACAGTGGTCCCAGTACTGATGCATGTGGAATACCACTGTTCACAGGTTTCCACTTTGTGAAACTTTAGTTCACAACAACTCTCTGCCTCCTGTTGCCCAGCCAGTTATTTATCCATTTAACTAATTCACTATGGAGGGGATTCTGGATTAGAATGGTGCTGGAAAAGCACCACGCTAATCCAGAATCTGGTTTCCAGCATCTGCAGTCATTGTTTTTACCTAGTTCACCATGGACCCATGCGACTTCACCTTCCCCATTAGGCTACCATGGGGAACCTTTTCAAATGCCTTATTGGATCCCATGTATATGACATCTATAGCTCTTCCCTCATCAATTAACTTTCTCACTTCCTTTCAGAATTGTGTTAAGCTGGTTAGATATGACCTTCCCTGCACAAAACCACGTTGCCTATCACTGATAAGCTCACTTTCTTCCAAATAGGAATAGATCCTATACCTTAGTATATTCTGCAGCAGTTTCCTTACTTCTGACGTCAGGCTCACCAGTCCAAAATTACCTGGATAATCCCTGCTGAACCTTCTTGAACAAGGTTGCAACGTTAGTACTTGTCCAGTCCTACAGGACTTCACCCGTGTTCAGGGGTGCTGCAAATATATCTGTTAAGGCCCCAGCTATTTCCTCTCTCACTGCACTCAGTAACTTGGAATAAATCCTGACCGGACCTGTGGACTTGTCCACCTTAATGCCTTTTCCAATATCCAACACTTCCTCTCTCCTGCTGACTTGACCTGGAGCAATCACACATCGATCCCTAACCTCAACATCCATCATGTCATTCACCTCAGTGAATACCAATGCCAGGTCCTAAGTAAGAATCTCTCCCATTTTTTCTGGCATCACGCATAGCTTTCCTCCTTTGTCCTTGAATGGGTCAACCCTTTCTCCAGTTTCCCTTTTGGTCGTTTTTTACGAACAAAAGGCTTTGGGATTTTCTTTAACCCTGTTTGTTAAAGGTATCTCATGACCACTTTTTGCTCTCTCAATTCTTTGTTTCAGATTGGTCTTACACTCCCAATATTCTTCCCAAGCTTCCCAAGTCGCTGATACCTTATATATGCTTCCTTTTTCCTCTTAGCTGGTCTCACAATTTCACCTGTCATTCAAGGTTCCCTAATCTTGTCATTTCTATACCTGATTTGCACAGGAACATGTCTCTCCTGCACTCGAATCAACCTCTATTTAAAAGCCTTCCACAAACCAAATGTGGATTTACCTTCAAGCATTTGCTACCACTCCACATTTCACAGCTCCCGGTGAATTTTGGTATGATTTGCCTTGCCCAATTTAGCAATCTTCCTTTAGGACCGTTCTCACTTTGTCCAGAGTATTCTAAAACTTATGGAATTGTGATCTCTATTCCCAAAATAATTCCCTACTGAAACTTGAACCACCTGGCCGGGCTCATTTCCCAAAACTAGGTTCCAGAAAGGCCTCTTCCTTAGTTGAACTATTGACATATTGTTCGATAACACCCTCCTAGACATTCAACATAACGTCAATAAACTTTATCATCCGTCAATTTTGAGTGAATAATGGGCAACATAGCAACTTACAATGGTCAGTCAGCAGTTAAATTTCGTAATAAGGCAGACGCTACAATTTCTTTGAAGAGGCGCTACCGCAGCCATTCATGAACTTCGCTTTTCCATGTTCACCAAGCGAGACAATAAGGCATTATTTGCAAATATTATTTATGCTCTTGCTAATTAACCGAACTTCCAAGGATCCAACACTGAATACATTCAGGATGCAAAGTTGCCAACTACCTCACCAAAAAAAAAAGCTTGAAGAAATTTTAAGGTATGAGTTATGAAAGGGCCGAGGAGATGATCGTGCAAACAGCCGGATCAGGACAGTTTGCTCAGATAACCCGGTGAATCACAGTCAAATAAAAAGCTGTGCAGCTTATAACAGCAAAGCTGAGATCTGTGCCTGGTGCCAATGTAACACCAACGTGTGCGTGATATTCCCAATGGGTGAGGCCAGGTGGAAAACTGTAAAATTCTGTGCTGATCTAACAATATGCATAATGACTGAATATGTGCTGAACTATTCCTGTACAAATAGATATATAACACAGAGCACAGATGGTTTAGGACATTTAAATTGGAGAATAATTATGAAATTTGAATATGCTCATCAGGTTTGACAACATATGGCAATTGATGCTACCAATCCTGAAAATTAATTCCAGTCAATTTTGCTGTTATTTAAAACTGAACCTGACCTTGATGCTGTGTTGCATCCCACACTGGCAGTAAACGTTTAAGGTGGATGTATACATCGTGAAAGTAATCGTGCTGAATAACATCTTGTCAGCTCAGGACGTGAAACTGGATTATTTTGGACTCAGTGTGAGTTCACTGAATTAACCCTCTGTACTTTGAATGTGACGCCTTTAACCTGTACGTGTTTTCACTTAACAAAATCATGTACTCCAATTCACTTGCCAACACTAAATGGATATTTTCTACCTTAGTTATATTCGCCATAATCGTAGTCGTGCTGATCTGAACATGTTTCCATTGATTCTCACAGTATTGCTGCGGGTATCTCTGCAGTGAAAATAATGACACTGAGTTAGACATCCAAGAAAATCACACTAAGCTTGTCCCAAATTAATCAGTACTGACTATGGCAGAATTTACCTGTGCTGAAATGGAATTAGATGCAACCATTGTGAATGTCACCACCATCACGTGAACCTGTACACACAGCATATAATTACTCTGAACTGCACTGACTCAGACCAAAACTCAGCTGAATATGACATTTGAGGACTAACTGTAACATTACTGAACGGGACCTCTTCACAAAGAAAATGCAGAAAACTGTGTGATAGCCCTTATACAGTGACAATTATGTTTGGCATTTATCATTTATTTATTCAATATATTCGTGTTTAATTGTAAATTGTACAATCATCATTGAATTTACTATTGAGAAGTTGGAAGTAGTAATTCTTGGACTCCAATTTTGATTTCCACATTAAATTTCCTATTTTCATTGAACGTTTTGTTTTGGGTAAACAAAACAAAAGCGTAACAAGTTTTTGTTCTTATCATTGCTGTGTGCTTCACTATTGGAAAACATGCAGTTGCAAAAATATCTATTTGATCAAAGCACATGTTTAAGACTATTAAAAATTTCACAAATTTGTGTCATTAATGTAGCAGGCAGAACCAACTAATTTTCTCCATGGAGAAAGTCATGAAGAGAAAACGTGTCCATCTGGAAACATAATGAAGGACACGTTCAAAACGTTGACCAGAAATGCATGCATTACCAAAAGCCTTAAAGTTTGCCAATTACAATTCCTTTCTTTCAACAATCGAGCTTCCAGGTATGGATTCTTAGCTAGTTGTGGCATTATTTGCATAGCTCTCCTTTTCTCATTTTCGTTGAGTACGTTCCATGGCGGTCATATCACTTACACACATCAAAAACTGTAAGTACAACAAACTTTTATATACCCACCGCCACAACCAGCACTCCTCAAACATTCCAGTAAATTCCCCGCCCTCTGGAACTGCTCGGACGCCATTAGCAATGCGGCTGATGCAGCAACCATCCCCGCGCTGATTGATGATGTCACTTCCCCATCATAGCCGCTTCCACGGCCACTTCCGCCCCTCACAATTCCTCATGCACCACACGTGACATCACTTCCGCCCATCACATCAGCGCTGATGTCACACGCTCAATGACTTACACCCCCCCCCCAGTGTTTGCCACCACTTCCACCCCCACCAACGCCACTCACCTGCATTCAGCTGACATGCCCCCCGCAGATCCCACTGTCACAACCCCTGCCCCCCCAGAACCCTGAGGGGAACAGCACCCCTGCTCATGACTCCACCCCATTCCCTTAACACCACACCCGCTCCAGTTACAGGCTCCTCCCCCATTCCCAGCTCCACAACCACACCAGGCCCTAGCTCCCAGCCCTGCCGGGTGTTCACCATGCCTTCAGACGTCCCCCTCACTGAGGACGTGAGGGGGCAAAGGACTCACCTTCATCCCCTTCCGCCCATGCATCAATGAATTTAATACACACCGTGACGTTGAACACTTCTTCTGCTGCTTCCACCTCCGAGCTTACTTTCACAATCAGGACTCCTGCCCACCTTCTGAGGACCGCTTCACTCGCCTCCAACACACTCCATCCACCTGGACACCCTGTGCTGGTCTATTACCTGCCCTCGACCTCTTCATTTCAAACTGCCACTGAGACATTAACCACCTCAACCTGTCGAGCCCCTTCCCCACTCCAACCTCTCACCTTCACAACGCGCAGCCCTCCACTCCCTCTGCTCCAATCCTTCACCATCAAGCCAGAAGATAAAGGGGGTGCAGTGGTAGTCTAGCGCACTGACCTCTACACCGCTGAAGCCAGACGCCAACTCGAGGAAACCTCCTCCTACAGCCCCCTCGACCATGACCCCACCCCATCACCAAACCTTATAGAACCTCATCGCCTCAGAAGATCTCCCATCCACAGCTTCCAACCTCATAGTCCGGGAACTCCGCACTGCCCGGTTCTACCTCCTTCCCAAGACCCACAAGCCTAATCACCCTGGCTGACTCATTGTCTCAGCATGCTCCTGCCCCACTGAACTCATCTCTACCTATCTCGACACTGTCCTATCCCCCCTAGCCCAGGACGCCCCCACATAAGTTCGAGACACCACCTCCTCCAAGACTTCCGTTTCCTCGGCCCCCAATGCCTCATCTTCTCCATGGATAGCCAATCCCTCTACATCTCCATCCGCCATGACCAGGGCCTCCAAGCCCTCCGTTTCTTCCTCTCCCGACGTCTCCAACAGTACCCTTCCACCGACACTCTCATTCGTTTGGTCGAACTGGTCCTCACCCTTCCCAATTGCTCCTTCGAATTCTCCCACTTCTTCCAGACCAAAGGGGAAGCCATGGGAACCCATATGGGCCCCAGCTATGCCGGTCTCTTTGTTAGCTACGTAGAACAGTCGATCTTCCGTAGTTACTCCTCACCTCCGCCGTTTTGGGCGGCACGGTGGCACAGTGGTTAGCACTGCTGCCTCGCAGCGCCAGAGACCCGGGTTCAATTCCCGACTCGGGCGACTGACTGTGTGGAGTTTGCACGTTCTCCCCGTGTCTGCGTGGGTTTACTCCGGGTGCTCCGGTTTCCTCCCACAGTCCAAAGATGTGCAGGTTAGGTGAATTGGCCATACTAAATTGCCCATAGTGTTAGGTAAGGGGTAAATGTAGGGGTATGGGTGGGTTTCGCTTCGGCGGGTCGGTGTGGACTTGTTGGGCCGAAGGGCCTGTTTCCACACTGTAATCTAATCTAATCTAATCTCTTCCTCCATTACATTGATGACTGCATTGGCGCCACCTCGTGCTCCCGCGAGGAGGTTGAGCAATTCATCAACTTCACCAACACATTCCACCCTGACGTTAAATTTACCTGGACCATCTCTGACACCTCCCTCCCCTTCCTCTCCATCTCCATTAATGACGACCGACTTGACACTGACATTTTTTACAAACCCACCGATTCCCACAGCTACCTGGATTACACCTCTTCCCATCCTACCTCCTGCAAAAATGACATCCCGTATTCCCAATTCTGCCGCCTCCGCCGTTTTTGCTCCCAGGAGGACCAGTTCCACGACAGAACATACCAGATGGCCTCCTTCTTTAGAGATCACAATTTCCCTTCCCACGTAGTTAAAGATGCCCTCCAATGCATCTCGTCCACAACGGGATACTCCGCCTTCAGACCCCATCCCTCCAACCGTAACAAGGACAGAATGCCCCTAATGCTCACCTTCCACCCTACCAACCTTCGCATAAACCAAATCATCCACCGACATTTCTGCCACCTCCAAACGGACCCCACCACCAGGGATATATTTCGCTCCCCACCCCTTTCCACCTTCCGCAAAGACCATTCCCTCCGTGACTACCTGGGCAGGTACACGCCCCCCAACAACCCACCCTCCCGTCCGGGCACCTTCCCCTGCCACCGCAGGAACTGTAAAACCTGTGCCCACACCTCCTCCCTCACCTCCATCCAAGGCCCTAAAGAAGCCTCCCACATCCATCAAAGTTTTACCTGCACATCCACCAATATCATTTATTGTATTTGTTGCTCCCGATGCGGTCTCCTCTATATTGGGAAGACTGGACGCCCGCACTAATCAACCCCACCGCCCTGTGGCCCAAAATTTCAACTCCCCCTCCCACTCAGCCGAGGACATGGAGATCTTGGGCCTCCTTCGCCACCGATTCCTCACCACCCAACGCCTGGAGGAAGAACGCCTCATTTTCCTCCCCGGAGCACTTCAACCCCAGTGCAATAATGCGGACTTCACCAGTTCCCTCATTTCCACTTCTCCCACCTCACCCCAGTTCCAAACTTCCAGTTCAGCACCGTCCCCATGACCTGTCCTACCCGCCTATCGTCTTTCCACCTATCCACTCCACCCTCCTCTCTGAGCTATCACCTTCATCCCACCCCGTCCACCCATTGTACTCTTTGCTAACTTCCCCCACCCTCCTCCCTGACCTATCACCTTCATCCCCACCCCCACTCACCTATTGTACTCTATGCTACTTTCTCCCCAATCCCACCCTCCTCTCATTTATCTCTCCACTCTTCAGACACTCTGCCTGTATTCCTGATGAATGTTTTTTTTTTCCCGAAACGTCGATTTTACTGCTTCTCGGCTGCCTCCTGAACTACTGTGCCTTTCCAGCACCTCTCTAATCTAGTTTCCAGCATCTGCATTCATTGTTTTTACCCAAGATCAAACTTCTTTTTAACCTTTAACAGATATGACTCCCTCCCCCAAAGAGCGTCATTTCTTCCAATTATCCATTTCAACCCCCATTTAAATATATTTATTCTTCACTAGCATAATGAGCCTTCATTACTGTTATGTATTTCACCTTTCTCATAATGACACTAAAATGTCTTGAAAGACACAGTTCGTTCACATTCAAGGTGTACATAGTTCTCCTGATCGATAGTGCACATGCAAACACCAGAGCCATGCCCTCTCTGGATTTGGTATTTTTTTGCTGCTTGCTAACATCTCATGCTTTAAATATAATTCTGTTCTATTACTGATGCTTACATTGTACATATATTTTCATTCAAACTCATGTTGTAAATTTAGTTTTCACTAATCAATCCGTACATAGATATTATTACAAATCTCAATAGCAATGAGGACTATGAATCCGATCCTCCTGGGCCAGAGATATAGACACTGGCACCATTAGCGGTAGTGTGCCACAGTCAGAGACATTCCACTGCGGCACAATAACCTTTTTTCTTGTTCATTATTTATGTTGTCACAGTAGCGTGCTTCACCATGTGGTGGCATGCTGTAAATTGAGTTGATTCATATTATGGATGCTCTTACTGTGGGAGTATTACCATTCCCTGCCATGATCTAAACTTAACTGCACTGTGTATTGATACTATTTGTGATATAAACCTAGGCACACGAAATGCAACTTCATATCCTCAAGATGCTCATTCATGTATTGCTTAAATTTTGCCCTGTATACATGTTGTTCATTGCGCTGGAATAAGAACCACAGCTCTCCGTTCAATTGGTGCAGATTCTATACACGAATTGTATTTCACTTGTGCTTCAGTTTAGCAACCTAACCGAAAAGATACACCTCAAGCATTACCATGGTACTCCTGCCTTGGAATGGCGCTAAAAATGACAATGCTTTGACTCAGAAGTAGCAGAGCTACCCATCTTATCAAACCTGGAAACGCTACGTGGATGACTTGCTTCACTCGTTACCGTCACCATTTTGCAATAGCATCAAATGATTATCTGGAGTTATGCCTCCCATAACTTCTATGCAGACCACTTATCCAAGTGCCATTTTTCTATATTGTTCTCCCCATGTGAAGCATTTTGTCTGTCCAGCATGAAATATAATACGTTACCTCTGTGTCAAACTCTGTTCCTCAGATTTGCCAATCTCTCAGGCTGTTCTTGTGATCACTCGTTTTAACCGGCTGAATATGGGTAGTAATAATTGTATCTTCTCTAACTACGTCGCCAAAATGTACCGAAACCCTAAAGTTTCCCGCCAGCTCTTTGCAGTACTAGATAAACTGCTGTATTCAGAGATTTTTCTGTATCACAATGGAAAAAAAATTGAATAAAATAAGCTGAATGCGATGAACAAGTGATGTGACAATTTACAACGTTTTGTATTATTCAAGTAATCTCTTTTGTGCACTTATCACCTCATGTGTTGTCTAGAACTATAGCATGCTTATGGAAGCAGGTCATGCAGCCCATTGAGCCCTCACCAAGCCTAACGCGAATCCCTCCCAGAACAACCTGCTCACATCTCCCCTTCCACTCACTCTGTCTCTGAGACCTTGCACTTTCCACGGTCAATTCATCGAGCTTTAAAACAACTCATTGGGCAGTGATTATAATCCTGGCCCAGGGAATGTGAGGCATCTGCAGACGTGTCGCAGTATATTGAGTCTCCATGGTTTCAACAGATCTGGGCATGTTCACAGCTGTGATAGGAAACAGTATTCTACGTGTTTATCGTCCATTCAGCTTTCTATCCTTCAATTCAATCTGTAGTTTGGTTTTTTTTCTGATCAAGGTATTCAGAGATTGTTCTGTCTGATAGTGGCTGTTTCACTTTCGACTGTTCAATAGCGATATGCTTCCAAAACATGAAGACAAAGCACTATATCAAGAAAATGTCATTTATTATAATAGAAAGTATCTTTGTGTAGTCCTGAATTGTGCTGTAAACATCCAAAAAATAAGTAACGTTGCAATTTTGACACGTCTTCTTTATGATTGACAGTGTACCCTGGATTTTTCAAGGGAAATCAATATGTTGTATTTCACTATTATTAGTTGTACCTGTCTGATTCTCATCATTTTAACACATTGTCTGCCATTTATTTTGATTTGACTGCTCAATGCCATGAAGGTCAGTCACATTTCAATGGCCAATAACGCCTGCAGGAGACTCTGGACCCAGAAAAATAGAGAATCAGAGGGATCCTGAAATGGAGAAATGCAGAACGTCCATTGGTTAATATTTGCCATGTCGGACAGATTCACCTTATGTTATTCAGTATTTTAAATTTCTTCCAACTTACAAATGTTACTTATTTTTGGGGTCCAAGTTCTGTAATTTGTTACTTATTCTGGATGAAAATGTCTTGATCTATTGAGTTATTGCATCAGCTCAAGAGTTTATGGTGTGGGTACAGAGTAAATTTGAGAAAAATTGAAGAACAAGGAGAAGTATTCATTCAGTTTAAATACCAAATTATTTACTTCATGAAGATGATATATATATGTATACACTGGTATAATATTATACATAAAGAAAAAAGCATCAGGATCGATTATTTGTTCTTTTCGTTCATGGTATACAATGCGTCCCATCCACCCACACATTGTTCATGCATTTTGTGATCATAACACACTGAATGAATTAATGATGCATAACGTGCTTTAGTGTACCTTACTCTGAGTTGGTTTCTACTTCTGTTGTTCATACTCACTTATTCCATTTGTATTCCAACTAACCCATAGGGTCATTCTAACTAACATATTGAGTCATTCACTTTCAAAAAGGCGCTTGTGGTGCAATGATAGCATCTCTACTATTAAGCTAAGAGACCAGAGTTCACACCCCACTTGCTGTAGGCTGTTTTGACCTCGATTGATGCCAAACCTCTCCAGTGTTATTGGAGCTGCACTCGTACCAGGGGGGAATATTCCATCAGACTTCTGATTTGCTACTTGTAGATGGTTCTGTAGATTGCCAGGCTTTGGAGAGACGGAAGATGATTTCCACTCTACAGTAATCCACATCTGTGATGTGGTGCTGAAAACAGAGTTTTACATGATTAATGAATAGGAATATAGGATTCAAAATGTTAACTTTCTCTCTGCAAAGATATTTCCTGGCCTTCTGAGTTTCTTGAGTATTTACTGTTTTATTTCAGATTTGCAGCACCCAAAATGATTTGCTTGTTTTATTCATTTGTGGGACTTGGGCGTCGCTGGCTGGCCAGTATTGATAGCCCATCCTTACTCGCCCTTGAGAAGATGGTAATGAGCTGCATTCTTGAATCGCTGCAGTCCGTTTGCTGTGTGTTGACCCACAATTCTGGTAGTGTGAAAGTTCCAGGATTTTGACCCAATGATTGTGAAGAAATTACAATACCTTTCCAAGTCAGGGCGGCTTGGAGGGGAACTTGCAGGTGGTAGTGTTCCCAAGTACTTGCTGCCTTTGTCCTTCTAGATGGAATTGGTCGTGGGTTTGGAAGGTGCTGTCTACGGATCTTTGGTGATGTTGTACATATGTAGACCAGTGCAGTTTCAACAGAATTAGACGAAAACAAAATGATGTTTTACTGTGTTTGGAAGAAATAATTGAGTCATCAGAAATTACATTGCTATCTTTGAGCTAAAGACGGATATGAATAAGATTGTATTCGATCAGTCATGCAATTCTGGGACTTGACTTTTCCCAGATTTGACCTTTTTGCTGGGCTGCACCGAAACTTTATTTGGCTAACAATACAGCACCCAGAGAGAAATTAATCGTAGTGACAATGAACAAGGGGAACTCGCACCTTTAAACTTGACTATGAGAGAACTCCATTGTATCATGCATAAACTGAAACCCAGGCCATGGACTTTGATAAAGAAACACAGCTAAGGCATTTTCCAATCCCTCGACATTTCCCATTCCAGTTCTAGACCATCAAAATATGGCGAATTGCAGCAGCACTTACCTGTTTTGTTTTGAAAAACATGGTAATTGCTGTAAAAGGTTCAACCAACTAATTAAATCCCATGAGCCTGAATCGTGTATAAATGTGGAACAGTGAAGCGCAACACGCAATGTGCTTAAAACTTATGACAGAAATGCACATATCACCAAAAGGCCTGTTGTTTTCCATTTATTATAATTTTCTTGCAGCTATCGGAATACCAGGTAAAGATTTATTATTATTACCTAACTCGTTGATTCATTGAATCGACCCTCTTTGTTTAACATTCATAGTCCATTTTCACATTGTGGATATCTCTTCTCCAGCATAAAGTGCTCTGTTTTCCTTTAATAGTTGGTCTCTCCTATCTTAAGGTCGCATTTTTAAAATCTAACCTTCAGAATATTCTCCACGATATTTGAGCTTTTTACTTGACTTGTTGACTTTGTCATTATTAATCGTGTATGTTCTCACTGTTACAAATATGCTTTATCTTCATTCCTAGTTGAGTTTCTTTCAGATGTTTCTACATTAACTTTATTCATGTACTTGATAGCTGTACTGTACATTCTCTTTACTGAATAACATTAATAGCCCAGAGCTGAAGGAGGACATTTGGCTAATCTTGTGTGCATCCGCTCTGCAGATAAACAATTTAATTGATGCCGTTCTCCCATTCTCCCTGTAAAGCTGCACAATGTTCAATTCAATTTTGAACGTTGCCTCTATCATACAATCAGGCAGTGTATTCCTGCCCTTAATGGTAGCTGCGTGAGCGCTTTTTGTACGTGGATGTAGATTTGCTCGCTGAGCTGGAAGATTCCTTTTCAGACGTTTCATCATCATACTCGGTAGCCTCATCAGTGAACCTCCGAATGAAGCTCCAGAGGCTCACTCATGATGTTATATAGTATGGTGATGAAACGTCTGAAAATAAACCTAGCAACTCAGCAAGCAAACCTACATCCAAAACCTCAACCTGAGCTACAAATCTTCTCAAAAGCTTTTGTTACTCAAACGTAAATAGACGTTCCATTCAAGCTTACTTCAGATCCCTTGAATGATATAATTTGTGCCTGCACCACTATCATTTCAATATCTGTTTCACCATTACGCAAATAAGAGGACTACTATGAGTGAAAATTGTAAAGTTATCATGGTGTAAATCTCAAACTGCTGCAGTATTGCCGATGTTGCAGTCGCCATATCCTCATTCAGATGCCGCTTTGTAGACTGATATCTGTTCTGCTTTGGGCCCGCCATTGTGGGTGAATTCATAGAGAGAATTCATTCTGTGTAAATGAAGCATACTATATTGTTGACTGTATTGTTGCATGTAGATGATTGCATTGTCGTGCTGATATAAATGTCGACCAATTCTGTTGTTCTTGTTGTTTCAGAGGGGGGATTATCACATTTTTATCATGGTGCAAGTTTGAATATATTGGATTACTGACGATCGATTGTTGACAGCGTTTGAACAATTGAACATTTCATGACAAGCTAATTTAAGCAGTTAATGAATCAACTATTGTGAGCAGTGGGTTACTGATAAATACATTGATAATACAATAGTGTCCGGTCACTGAATCACCTAAGTTGCAAAGACAGTAACATCGTTCTCAACCAGAAAATTCGCTCTTTAAACTTGCTTCTCCTCTGTCCGATTAACTGCTGCTACTTACATTTCACGACTGACCAAGCTAAGATTTCGTGGATTAAGTTTTGAAAACAAATGTTCACCTCTGCACAGAAGGTCTCATTACTTCTGACGGTAAGCTTCAGCATTGAGGGCTGGCGTTGAGGGAGATGTTATCCAGATGAAACCAGGTTGTAGTTGAACAGATTTATTTGAAATCACAAGCTTTCAGAGCATTACCCCCATTGTCAGGTCAAGTGAGTGAAGCAAAGGCTAGTCACAACTATCTGGCTTTCACACAGAATTCTGCAAAATGAATGATTTTTCTGAAATTTGGACTAATGACTTCATTGCACTCGCTCTCTCGAGCATAATTCTTACTATTCCCTGTTCATTCTCTCTGTTACAGCTAATTTGTCAGTGATCATAATCTTATACCGAAGAAGATGTGGTCTCTCTGGATGTATCATTTACTACGTGGTGTCCATGGCACTAGCAGATCTCTTGGTCATTACTGTTAACGTGATTATAAACCGGACTGCTGGTATTTATTTCCCATTCAGCTTCTTATCCATCACACCAATATGCAGTCTCCGCGTTGTCCTAATTTATTCAGTCATAGATATTTCTGCCTGGTTAACAGTCGCTTTCACGTTTGATCGATATGTGGCCATTTGTTGCCAGAAGATGAAAATCAAATACTGCACAGAAATAACAGTGAAGTGGGTTATAGGGGGCGTCTGCACGCTGAGCTGTTTCAAAAATGTGTTTTTATACTTTATATTTGAACCACTGTACAGAATTAATGACGTACCCTGGTTCTGTGTTCTAAAATTAACATTTAGCACCTCACAGTCGTGGGCCGCATATGATTTGATCCGATCCATTCTCGTCCCCTGCCTTCCATTCATTCTGATCTTACTGCTCAATGCTCTGACTGTCAGGCACATTTTAGCGGCCAATCGAGCCCGCAGGAGACTCCGCACCCTGAGCAATGGAGACAATCCGAGTGACCCAGAGATGGAGAAACGGAAAAAGTCCATTATCTTACTCTTTGGCATTTCAGGTAGTTTTGTTTTGTTTTATTCGGTATTTTTTCTAACAGTGCTCTATGTCCGCATTGCAAACGTTGTTTATTACTCGGTTTATGATGACAATATATCATACTTTATCCTGGAGGAATCCGGGTATATGCTTCAGTTGCTGAGTTCTTGCATAAATCCGTTTATTTACGCAGGCACCCAGAATAAATTCAGAGACGAGTTAAAGAATGGCTTGAAATATCCACAAAGATTGCTTATTAAACTTTTAAAATGTTGATACTTTCTTTTTAAAGTGGACTGCCCACTTCAGGCACATTAGTAGAAAACTTCAGCTTATTTATCATCTCTCAGATGCATAGTCAGATGCTTGGTACCACCAAAAGGTTGCTCAGCTCCACCACTTTCTCCAGTCAGTGCTGACCATAAAATCCCCTGTTGCTGCCCCAAAGTGGCAGCCATAATCCCATTGGTGTGTCTTCATGCCCATGACCTCTCTGACCTGTTCATTTCCCTGGTTGCTAATTACCAAGTTTGAGATCAGTGAGTTCCATATTTAAGCGCAATGGTTGGGCAATCTTCATTCGAACTGAACATTGGAATTTGCTGTGTAATAATAATGCGCCAGGTTACTTGATCATCATGTACTCTATCGGTAATGAAAGATGGGTAATTGAGAAGTCAATGTGATTTCATCCTACTTCGCGACTGTTCAGTCCTGAAATACTAGTTCACACTTGCTCATTATTAATTATTTTCTAAATCTGTCATTAAATTATGCTTAACGACATGTTCAAACCTCCTATATTTCCTTTCACGTACAATGGCATTTCGAGTAAATTTCAAAATTGAACCAAGATCCATCAGAATCAATCATCAGTTTAGCGGAGTAAAATATGTCTCTCATCAACACTACTGATAAAATCGTCACAATACATCCAGTCTTGCAGAGTGGGAGCATGTGCCAGGGGTGTGGAGCGTAGTAATGACATGGTTGGTGAAAGAAAACTTTAGGTTCCATACTTCAGAAGGATAGATCACATTGTCCTGACATTGTCACAGATGATGCACAGAAATTCTGTGTGGGAAGAGGAAAAGGAAGATGTATAACCCTCTGTGCATTCACACACAGTCGTAGTCATTCATTGTAAAGTGTACGTGAATAAATTCGCACAGTCCCCCAACCCCCTGAGACAGCAGGCTGCCAGAACTCTGTTCTCACACTGTCCAGATTCTCTGTTTGGTCAGGACTTCATTCACACCTTCACTTGCCGAATCGCAGTCTCGTAAGGGAAGGCTCTTCCTTCATGGTGTTACCGAGGAACTGCTCATCCATGGCTCCAGGGAATGTTCTGGGGAACTAGCTTCAAAATAATGGGCTCATTGTGAATGTGGCGTGACGCGTTCTTTATTGTTGAGCATGTTGTAATCAAAAATAAACAGTAGTCTGGGTAGATGTTTGAACGTCATTTTCATCATAGAGTTATACAGCACAGAAACAGACACTTTGGTCCAAACAGTCCATGTCGACCATCACCCCAAACTGAATTGGTCGCACCTCCTTGCGCTTGGCACATACCTCTCAAAATCTGTCCTATTCATGTACTTGCCTAAATGTCTATTAAACATTGCAACCGTTCCCGTATCCATCACTTTCTCTGGAAGTTTATTTAACACCCTGTTAAAAAAAAAATACACTTCATGTCTTCTTGCAAATCTTTTCATCTCACCACAAAAATATGCCCCCAGTCTTCAAATCCTCAACCCCACGGGCATAGAAACTCCTGCTATTCAGCTTATCTATACCACTCATGATCGCACAAACTTCTATCAGATGCATCAGTCAACCTTCTACATTGCAATGGAAAAAATCCCAGTTTATCCAGCCTCTCCTTATTACTCAAACCTTCCATTCCTAGGAGCATTTGAGCCCTCTCCAGCTTAATAATATTCTTCCTATATCATGGCGAGCTGAACTGAACACCACACCAAAAGAGGCAACACCAACATTTTGTACAACCGCAACATGATTTCCCAACTCCGAGACTCAAAGGTCTGAGCAATGAATGCAAACGTGCAAAACGTCTTCTTAGCCACCATATCTATATGTGATGCACTTTTCAATGCATTATGTACCTGAATACTTCGGTCTCTCTGCTCGAGAGAAACCTTGGGAGTTTCAGTTATAACTGAAATTAGAAAATCCAACTTGGAGGAGGTAAGAGTGCAGGTTAGTGATCTGGCGGATGATTACCAGACAATAAAGGTGAGGGAAAGAACAGGAGAATATTTTTATGCACCAAGGAATTATTTTAAAAGTTGGGGAATTTAAAAGTGGAATTAAATTGAAAGTTTGGTATATAAGTGCACGAAGCACTCAAAACAAAACTAATGTTTTAATAGTGCAAATAGAAACAAAAGGTTACGATTTGGTAGCGATTACCGAGACTTGGTACAAGGAAACCAGGTCTGGGAATTGAATATATAGAGGTACTCAGCATTTCGGAGAGACAGACTGAAAGGAAAAGTAGGTGGTGTGGCCTTTCTGGCGAAGGAGTGGATCAGTGCTGTAATGAGAAATGACATAAGCATGGGAGATCAGATATGGAATCAATCTGGGTAGTAATAAGAAATGGCAAAGGGTAGAAGTACTTGTTCGGAGTAATCTATAGGTCCCCAAACCGTGTTTGTTCAGTGGGGCACGGTATAAACCAGGAAATATTAGAGGCTTACAGGAAAGGTACAGCAATAATCATAGGTGATTTTAACATGCACATAGATTGCAAGAATCAAAGAGTAGCATGGAGGCAGAGTTCATTGAATATTATGGAGATTGTTTCTTGGAGCGGTATGTTGTGGAGCCAACCAGGGAGCAGCCTACTCTGGATTTGGTATTGTGCAATGAGGAGACATTAATTGATGGCATCATAGTTAATGGTCCTGTAGAGAGTAATGACCATGGTCTGGTAGAATTCAAAATTCAGTTTGTGGGTGAGAAAGTGAAGTCCCACAATAGTGTTATGTAATTAAACAAAGGAATTATATAGGGATGACGACAGATTTGGCACGAGTAGATTGAGCAGAAAGGCTAAATGGTGAGACAGCGGATGAGCAGTGCCAGATTTTTAGGGAGCTACTCAATTCCTGAAATACATCCCAGAGAGAAAGAACGAGGTAAGGGCAGTAAAACAAACAAAAAAAGCACCCAGGTGTAAAAAGGAGGACAAGGACAATATAAAGTCAAAAACTATAGTACACCATATTGCAAAGGCCAGTGGCAGGGTCAGAAATTGGGAAACTTTCAGACATAATAAAAGGAATATTTAAAAACTAACAAAAAAGAGCTAAGGGAAATTATGAAGGAAAGCTAGTACAAAATATCAAACAGGATAGCAAAAGCTTCTATAGATATTTAAAATGAAAGAGAGTCATTAATGTGAATGCTTGCCTCTTGGAAAATGAAACCGGAGAGTTAACAGTGAGTTGGCAGAGATGCTGATTCAATACTTTGGCTCAGTTTTCAAGGAGGAGGACAATAGTACCATTCCTGTTGGAACGAGCAAGGCAGAGACAATAGATAAGGTAGAACTTAGAACAATCAACATAGATAGGGAAAAGGTACAAAAGAAACTATTAGGATTGAGGACAGATACATTCCCTGGGCCCTGATGGCCTGCATTCAAGAGTATTAAAGGAAGTGGCAGAAGAGACAATAGATCCATTGGTTACAGTAATCCAAAATTCCATAGACACTGGAAAGGTTCCAGTGGATTGGAAAATAGCTAAAATTACGCCGTTACTCAAACTGTAGGAAATTACAGACCAGTTAGCTGAATATGTGTTGTTGGAAAAGTGTTAGAATCAGTTATCAAGAAAGCAATATCAGGACATTTGGAAAGTCAAGCCACCATCCATTAGAATCTGTATGGTTTTACGAAGGGCAAGTCATGTTTGACTTATTTAGAGATTTCTTCGAAGAAGTAACAACCAAAGTGGATAATAGGGATGCTGTAGACATAACTTATCTTGACTTCCAGAAGGTATTTGAAAAGGTGCCGCACAAAAGGTTAATTCACAAGTTTAGATCATATGGGATATGGGATAATTTATTAGCCTGGATAGAAGACTGGCTGATGGACAGAAGACAGAGAGTTGGGGTAAAAGTTTTTCTTTTCCTGGGTGGCAAGATGTAACTAATGGGGTGCCGCAGAGTTTGGTCTTTGGATCCCTGCTATTTACAATCGACATTAACAAATGGGATACAGGGCTAAAAGGCTTATAGACAAATTTGCAGATGACGCAAACATAGGCTGGAAAGTAAATTGCATTGAGGAAATAAGAACCTTACAAACAGAGATAGATAGGTTAGGAGAGTGGGTGAAAATATGGCAGATGGACTTTAACGTGGATAAGTGCGAGGCCATGGATTTGATTCGAAGATTTGAAAAGGCGACCTATTATCTTAATGGGGAGACACTTCAGGGTGCTCCAGTGCAGAGAGATATACATGCACGCATTCATGTGTCACAGAAGACTAGCATGCAGATCGAGCAGATAATAAAGCAATTGGATGGAATGTTGGCTTTCATAGCTAAAGGAATAGAAGATAAAGGTAAAGAAATACTGTCGCAACTACAGAAGGTATTGGTGAGACGACACCTGGAATATTGTGCACAGTCTTGGTCCCCTTATTTGAGGAACGGTGTTGGGATATTGGAGGCAGTTCAGAGCAGGTTCGCTACATTGATCACCGAGGTGAAGAGAGATTGAATGGTTTATTCCTACGCTCTCAGGAATTTAGAAAAATTAGGGGAGATCAAATTGAGGCTTTCAAGATGACACAAGGCGTGGATATAGTAGACATAGAATGGATTCTAGAACGACCGGTCATAGTCTTAAGATAAGGCGTAACAAAATTAAAACAGAGTTGAAGAGAAACTTCTTCTCTCAAAGGATTGTGAATCTGTGAAATTCACTATCCCAAAGTGAGGTAGATCCTGGGACAGTGAGCAAATTTATGGAGAGTTTAAGTGGACTTCTAATTGATAATGGGTTGAATGGACATGGAGAGAAGGCAGTAAAATGGGGGTGAGGAGCACATCAGCCATAACTGAATGGCGGAGCAGACTCGATAGGCCGAATGGCCTAATTCTGCTCTTACATCGTAAGAACTTATTAAAATGACAAAAAGAAATGGACCCACCACTGATCACTGTGAAGCACTGTTGGTCTGAAAAACAACCTTCCACCATCATTCACTGTGTTTGGACAATCCCTGGTCAGATGTATCTTACCCACCACAGATGTTAAGCGCACTGGTCTGTAGTTCTCAAGTTTTCTTTGCAGCCCTTCTTGAATAATGGTGCAACATTCACTACCTGCTAGTTTTCCAGAACTTCACCCGTGGCGAATGATGATGCAAAAATATCAGCCAGAGCTCCCGTAAAATCTTCTCCCGCCTCTTGTAGTGTTCTTGATATATTGAGTCAGGACGTGGAGATTGAGACACATTCTAATATATCGAACACCTTCTCTACTGTGATATGGGCTGTCCCCAAGATATCACCACTGGACTCACATGTCTTCATATCTTTCGCCACGGTATACACGGAGGAGAAATATTCATTGACAAACTCGCCCATCTCCTGCAGTTCTATACAAACGTATCCACTTTGGTCCTTGACGAGTCCTATTTTCTTTCTCTCTCAAGTTAAAACATTTTTGAATTCAACCTAATCTTCTCAGTCATGGCTCTCTCGCGCCTCTTTTTCGCTCCCCTAATTTCCTTGTTATACCTTCAGGGATTCTCTTGATCCAAGTTGCCCGTACCTTAGCCACGCCTCCTTCTTTTTACTGGTCAAAGCCTCAATAGATATTTTCATCCAGGATCCCTATTGCTGCCAGTCTTGCCTTTCACACTCACAGAAACATATAGACCTTGAACTCTTGCTATGTCACTTTTAAAAGCCTCCTACTTGCCAGCGGTCCCAATGCCTGCAAACAAACTATTGCATTCAGCTCCTGTCTAATTCCATCAAAACTCCCCTTGCCCCAAGTTAGAACTTGAATCTGTGGACCAATTTTGTCCCTCTCTATAACTATTTCAATATTAACAGATCTATGGTTTCTGGTCTTGTAGTGCCCCCCCCCCCTCCCCCACCACCACCACCACTGTCACCTCCTCTAATTGTCCTGCCCCAATTCCCAAGAGCAGGGTTGAGTTTTACCCCTGCCGAGTAGTGCCCTCTTTCTACTGCTTGAGGAAACATTCCTCGACGCAGTTAGCAAATCCAACCCGTCTAAGCCCTTAACACTCTGGCAGTCCCAATCCACATTAAGAAAATTAAAATCCCCTAATATGACAAGCTTAATGCTCCTGCCAGTCTCCCCAATCTCCCTGCAATTTTGTTCCTCGAATTCCTGTTGATCATTTGATGAACCAGAAAATATATTTTCAAAAATTGTGCAGACAGAAAGTCTCTATCCAGTGTTGCTGTGTTGATTTACAGTGATTCGGGATAATTTGCAAAATCTGCCCAACAGATGGTCAATTTTATGAGCATTTTAGCCACAATGTCAGTACATATGGATGCAGAACTGGCTTGAAGGTAGAAGACAGAGGGTGGTAGTGGAGACTTGCTTTTCAGACTGGAAGCCAGTGATCAGTGGTGTGCCACACAAGGATCGGTGCTGGGTCCACTACTTTTCGTCATTTATATACATGATTTGGATATGAAAATAGAAGGTATAATTAGTAAGTTTGCAGAGGACATGAAATCTGGAGGTGTAGTGGACAGCGAAGGTTACCTCAGAGTACATGGGATCTGGATCAGATGGGCTTAGGAGTGGCAGATGGAGTTCAGTTTAGATAAATATGAGGTTCTGCATTTTTGAAAGGCAAATCAGGGCAGGACTTACATACTTAATAGAAAGCTCCTATGAAGTGTTGCTGAATAAAGAGACCATAGAGTTCAATTTCATAGCTCCTTGAAAGTAGAGTCGCAGGTAGATAAGATAGCAAATTGAATTGAATTGAATTTATTGTCACGTGTACTGAGGCACAGTGAAAACCTTTGTCTTGCGAGCAATACAGTCAGATAACAGAGTGAAGTAGCATAGTTAAGTAAGTAATAGGTAAACAGCAGCAAAAACACAGGTACAGGCGAATGTACCCTTCCTGATGAAGGGCTTCTGCCCGAAACGTCGATTTTCCTGCTCCTTGGATGCTGCCTGACCTGCTGTGCTTTTTCAACACAACTCTAATCTAGACTCTGATCTCCAGCATCAACCTTTACTAACCAGTGCGTCCACATGAAGAGTCCAAGAAAACGTGATGTGGATGACCACTCCCACGAGCTTGACACTGTCCACTTGTTCCACCTCTGTGTTGTTAATGTGAATAAGGTGTTTTGAATGCATTCCTTTACTGATCAGAGCATTGAGTTTTAGAGTTGGGAGGTCATGTTGAGGCTGTGCAGGAACTGGTTCGGCCAGTTTTGGAATATTGTATGTAATTCTGGTCTCCTTCCTATCGGGAGGATTTTGTGAAACTTGAAAGGGTTCAGAAACAAGGATGTTGCCAGGGTTGCAGAATTTGAGCTAGAGGGAGAGACTGAAAAAGCTGGGACTGTTTCCCTGGAGTGTCGGAGGCTGAGGGATGAGTTTATAGAAGATTGTAAAATCATGAGGGGCACGGATAGGAAAAATAGATAAAATCTTTTCCCTGGCGTGGGGTAGTCCATAACTCGTGGGCAGAGCTTAGGGTGAGAGGTGAAAGATATTAAACGGACCTAAGGCGCTACGTTGTCACGCCGAGGGTGGTGTGGCTATGGAATGACCTGCCAGAGGAAGTGGGGGAGGCTGGTACAACTGCAACATTTAAAGGGCACCTGAAAGGGTATATGAATCGGAAAGGTTTGAAGGGACATGGGCCAAGTGCTGCAAATAGGATCGATTAGATTCGGATTACTGGTTGGAGTGGTCGAGTTGGACTTAAGGGTCTGTTTCTGTGCTGTACATCTCTATGACTCTATGACGTTAACAAAACAGGGTTTAGTAACATCAGTACAAACAGCTCAATGACCATGATTCTTTCCCTCATGTGAGTAAGAGCAAAATTCTTCAAATGTGGTCCTTTGTGAACTCTCTGGTGTGTGAGCAGTTCGGATGACAGAGTGAATCCCTTCCCACACACTGATCAAGTGAATTATTTCTCCCCAGTGTGAACCCGCTGGTGCGTCACAAAGTCGGCTGACTGAGTTAAACCTTTGCCATGAATCACCAAGTGAACAGTTTCTGACCAATGTAAAAATGGTTGGTGTGTGAACAGGTTCGATGTAACAGCAAAACCTTTTCTATACGGGGAGCAGGTGAAAAGGTTTCTAGCCAGCGTTAACTTGCTGATGTTCCAGCGGTTTAGCGAGCAGGTGAATCCTTTCCCACACTCAGAGCAGGTGAACGGTCTCGCTCCAGTGTGAACTCGCTGGTGTCTCAACAGGTCAGAAACGAATCCCTTCTCACACTCAGAGCAGGTGAATGGCTTCTCCCCAGTGTGACTGTGTTGGTGAATGTCGAGCCAGGATGGATAAAGAAATCCCTTCCCACAATCGGAACACTTCCACAGCCACTCGCCTGAGTGACTGTGTGGGTGTTTGGACATTTCAGATGATACTTCACAGATTGGGTGTTTCTCTCCATTTCGAACTGAGCTTGTTCCTTCCACGTTTAAAAACCTGCAATAAGGACTTTATGGTAAACAGCGTAACGGTCCGAACTGGTTGTGGTTTTGTTTGAATTCTCTCATTCCAAATAACCTTTCAAACATCAGGAAAAAAGTAGTGAGGGAGAAACAGCAGCGTTTAAACATGATGCCTGAAGTTAAACCATAAACGAATGTAATTGCAGCCTTCATAGAAGAAGCATATCCTTTGCATCAATTAAACATGCAAAAGATCATGGTAAATGCATACAATGGACGTGGCAAAACAACAGCAAATGCAACTGCTTGTTGGGAAACAGTTTGATAAGAAACGTTACGGAGAAATGCTGATTGAAGCCTCTATCCTGGCGAGTCCAAAGACTAGTATTGATCACAGGATAAAAGGGA
This sequence comes from Chiloscyllium plagiosum, assembly GCF_037043375.1. NCBI lineage: Eukaryota > Metazoa > Chordata > Chondrichthyes > Orectolobiformes > Hemiscylliidae > Chiloscyllium > Chiloscyllium plagiosum. The sequence continues at coordinate 22,502,019 of NW_028270165.1, forward strand.
AGGAACTGACCCACAGTCAGTGAAGACGGCCTGGTAAATGTTAGCCACGTTAAATATCAACATAGAGCCATGGAGTTACAGAAATGCACGCTATGGAAACAGACCCTTCGGTCCAACTGGTCCATGCCGACCAGATATCCTAGATTAATCCAATCCCATTTGCCAGCACTTGGTCCATATTGTTATGAAGATGTGGGTGGACTGTACCCTTAAGAGAGCTAAAAGTTAGCAGAACTACCTGACGGCACCAAGTGTTCTGAACAAGATACAATGAAATGCGTGGTCCAGCAGCTAAGGTAGCCGGTTGCCTGGAGACAAAAACAAATTCGAATTAGGCCAATCAGTTGAAATTATACCCCGAAAAATACCAACTCCAATGAAGTTTGAATTGAGTACATTGACATTATTAAAAGCCAATGACACAATCTGATGCTTTGGGGGTGTAGGCGCAGGGAAAATTGAATACTTATGGGGAGAACTGCCAAGCCACCAGCATCTGCAGATGTCCCACAGAACAGCTCTCTGAAAGGTATCTTTATGGATCAGTGACCTGTGAAACAGAAATTTCTAAGGAGAAGAAAAGAAAGACGGAGGAAGATATAAAGAGACAATTCGACAACTGGCTGGCTTTGAAAGTTGATTTTTTTGGGAAATCTTAAATCGGGGTTTTTATTGGACTCGTATTATAGAAAGGAAAGCAAAAGATGGGTTAGAGGAAGGAGTTGTAAATAGATGTTAGTTAATTATTCACTGTTACACTTTAAGAAATAAAGTTGTTAATTTTTACTTTAAATAGTTCTTGGCCTCTCGAATTTTCATAGATAACCACACAGGATAAATCTTTTCTGTACTGCAGGGGGGTTTACCCGTTTCATCACAATATCCATCTGAACTCTTCCTATTCGCATACTGATCCAGATAGCTTTTAAATTGTACCAACCTCCACCACCTTCTCTGGCAACTCGTTCCAACCTCACATACCCTCTGCATGAAAAGGTTGCCCCTTAGGTCTCTTTTAATCCTTTACCCTCTTGTCTTAAACCTATGCCCTCTGGTTTTGGACTCTGCTACTCTGGGGAAAAGACCTTGTCTATTCACGATATCCATGTTCCTCATCATTTTATAAACCTCTATAACATCACCACTCAGCCTCTGACGCCCAAGGAAAACAGCCCCAGACTATTCAGCCTCTCTCTATGGCTCAAACCCTCCAACTCTGGAAACATCCTTATAAATCTTTTCTGAATCTGTTTCAAGTTTCACAAAATGCTTCCTATCGCAGGGAGACCAGACGTCAGCGCAATGGCCTAACCAAAGTCCTGAACAGTCACAACATGACCTCCCAACTCCTACACTCAGTGCTCTGACCAAAAAAGGAAAGCATACCAAACGCCTTCTTTACTATCTTATCTACGTGCACCTCTACTTTCAAGGAACTATGAACCTGCACTCCAAGGTCGCTTTGTTCAGCAACATTCCTCAGGACCTTACCATTCAGTGTAAAAGTCCTGCCTTGATTTGCCTTTCCAAAAGCAATTTGAAGTATAAATGGCATTAGCGTATTTAATTGCATTCCTGTGGAAATTCAAAGGCAGAGAGATAGGATTCTGGGTAATCCAAGATGGAGGATGGGAAAAATATCTGGTTGGAACAGCTACTCCTTTTTTGAGGTATTTTAGGTGTTGGAGGTGATTTCCTCGAATTCCAGGAGTACCAATTACTGTTTTATATGCTGTAGCATTGTTTTGGAACTTTGGAGAAAAGAAGAGTAAAAGAAACAGCAGTTTCAAAAGAGAGAGGACAGACAAAGGAAACACATGGTGAGGTCAGTGCAGGAGAGAGAGAAAAAACGAAACCCACATTGCTAACTGACAGAGTTAGCAGTTACTGCCTTTGCTGTTGAATTCATGTTTCGCTGGACATTGGAGTGCATCTGGGGAAATTTTAAAAACTGTGAAATTCACAACTGATCTAGGAGGAGCCAGTCTTGGAGAGGTCACAGCACAAAATCAGATAAGTGGATTTTAAACAAGGCATGAACATAAGTCTGCAGTCGTGAGTAGAGTGGGTTCTGTCTTGTTGATAGATTTTATTGAGCTATATCTTTATTGATTAAACTTAAAATATAAGCCATAAGTATTAATTTAACCTGGAGCAGTGTTTTGTAGAGGAATAAGACAGTGCTATTTTCTGGGTCTGTAGATTGGAAGATGCAAAAATGGTCTTTCGTATCATATGATCTGTGGGAGCTCAGGGAGAGTTTACGGGTTACTGAGGATTATATCTGTAATAAATGCCGTTGGTTACGAATCCTATCATATCAAATAGATCGGTTGGAGTGACAATTAGAGGCAATGAGGAATTTACAAGAGCACGGGGATATGATGGATGGCAAGGGGAAAAGTCACAAATACAGTCACATAGATGGGTTAACTCCAGGAAAGATAAGAGTGGTAGGTAGTGTAGGGGTCTTCTGTGGCTATCCCCATTTCAAATAAGTATGCTACTTTGGAAAATGTAGGGTGTGATGGATTCTCAGGGGAATGTAGCACGAACAAGTAAGTTGCTGGTATTGAGACTGGTTCTAATGTAAGAGAGGAATATCGAGTTCCAAGCAGTTGGGGACTCTTTAGTTTTACGGACTCTCTAGTCCGAGGTACAGACAGACGTTTCTGTGGCCAGCACCAAAAAATCAGGATGGTGTGTTGCTTCCCTGGTTCCACGATAAAGGATGTCTCGGATAGGGTGCAGAATGTTCTCAAGGGCTAGAGGGGCCAGCAGGAGTCATTGTATACATTGGAACATCCGACATAGGAAGGGAAAAGGTTGAGATTCTGAAGGGAGATTACAGAGTGTTAGGCAGGAATTTAAAAAGGAGGTCCTCCAGAGTAGTAATATCTGGATTACTCCCGGTGCTACATGCTAGTGAGGCGGGAATAGGAGGATAGAGCTGATAAATGCATGGCTGAGGAGCTGGTGTACGGAAGAAGGATTCACATGTTTGGATCATCGGAAGCTATTTTCGGGTAGAAGTGACCTGTACAAGAAGGACGGGATTGCACTTAAATTGGAAGGGTACTAATACACTGGCAGGGACGTTTGCGAGAGCTGCTCCGGAGGATTTAAACCATTAAGTGGGGGGCGGTGGGAGCCAGGGAGATAGTGAGGAAACACATCAATCTCACACTGGTACAGTTGAGAACAAAGACGAGTCAAACATTCAGGGTAGGCAGGAACAAAGCAGAGAATAAGATACAACTGATAAATTAAACTATTTATTTCAATGCAAGAAGCCTAACATGAAAGGCAGATGAACTCGGAGAATGGTTAGGAACATGGAACTAGGATATCATAGCAATTACAGAAACATGGCTCGGGGATGGACCGGACTGACAGCTTAATGTTCCAGGATGCAAATGCTACAGGAAGGATAGAAAGGGAGGCAAGAGAGGAGGGGGAATAGCGTTTTTGATAAGGGATAGCGTTGCAGCTGCACTGAGGGAGGATACTCCCGGAAACACATCAAGGGAAATTATTTGGGTGGAACTGAGAAATAAGAAAGGATGAGCACCTTATTGGGATTGTATTATAGATCCCCTAATAGTCAGAGGGAAATTGAGAAACAAATTTGTAAGGAGATCTCAGTTATCAGTTAGGGTAGTTATGATAGGGGATTTTAACTTTCCAAACATAGACTGGGATTGCCATAGTGCTAAGGGTTTAGATTGAGAGGAATTTGTTAAGTGTGCACAAGAAACTTTTCTGATTCAGTAGGTGGATGTACCTACTAGAGAAGATGCAAAACCTGACGAACTCTTGAGAAATAAGGCAGGGCAAGTGACTGAGGTATCAGTGGGGGAGCACTTTGGAGCCAACGACCATAATTCTATCAGTTTTAAAATAGTGATGGAAAAGGATAGACCAGATCTAAAAGTTGACCTTCTAAATTTGAGGAAGGCCAATTTTGACGGTATTAGGCAAGAACTTTTAAAAGCTAATTGGGGGCAGATGTTCGCAGGTAAAGGGACGGCTGGAAAATGGGAAGCCTTCAGAAATAAGATAACGAGAGTCCAGATAAAGTATATTCCTGTTAGGGTGAAAGAAAAGGCTGGTAGGTGTAGAGAATGCAGGATGACGAAAGAAATTGAGGGTTTGGTTAAGAAAAAGAAGGAAGCATATGTCAGGTATAGACAGGATAGATCAAGTGAATCCTTAAAAGAATGTAAAGGCAGTAGGAGTAAACTTAAGAGGGAAGTCAGGAGGGCCAACAGGGAACATGAGATAGCAAATAGGGTTAATAAGACTCCAAAGGGTTTTTACAAATACATTAAGGACAAAAGGTTAACCAGGAGAGAATAGGGCCCCTCAAAGATCAGCAAGGCGGCCTTTGTGTGGAGTCGCAGAGACGGGTAGATACGAAACGCGTGTTTTGCATCACTATTTACGATGGAAAAGGACGTGGAGGACACAGAATGTAGAGAAATAGATGGTGACATCTTTAAAAATGTCCATATTGCAAAGCAGGAAGTGCTGGATGTCTTGAAACGCATAAATGTGGACCTGATCAGGTGTACCCTAGAACTCTGTGGGAAGCTAGGGAAGTGATTGCTGGACCTCTTACAGAGATATTTGTATAATCGATAGTCACAGGTGACGTGCTGGAAGACTGGAGGTTGGTTAACGTGGTGCCACTGTTTAAGAAAGGTGATAAGGACAAGCCAAGGGACTATTGACCAGTGAGCCTGACCTCGGTGGTGGGTAAGTTGTTGGAGAGAATCCTGAGGGACAATATGTACATGTATTTGGAAAGGCAAGGACTGATTGGGGATAATCAACATGGCTTTGTGCGTGGGAAATCATGTCTCACAAACTTGACTGAATTTTTTGAAGAAGTAACAAAGAGGATTGATGAGAGCAGAGCAGTGGACGTGATTTATATGGACTTCAGTAAGGCGTTCGACAAGGTTTCCCCACTGGAGACTGGTGAACGAGGTTAGATCTCATTGAATACAGGGAGAACTCTCCATTTGAATACAGAACTGGCTTAAAGGTAGAAGACAGAGGGTGGTGGTGGAGGGTTCTTTCTCAGACTGGAGGCCTGTGACCAATGGAGTACCGCAAGGATCTGTGCTGGGTCCACTACTTTTCATCATTTATATAAATGATTTGAATGTGATCATATGAGGTATAGTTAGTAAGTTTGCAGATGACACCAAAATTGGAGGTGTAGTGGACAACGAAGAAGGTTACCTCAGATTGCAACAGGATCTTGATCAGATGGGCTAGTGGGCTGAGAAGTGGTAAATGGAGCTTAATTTAGTTAAATATCAGGTGCTGCATTTTTGGAATGCAAATCTTAGCAGGACTTATACACTTAATGATAAGGTCCTAGGGAGTGTTGCTGAACAAAGAGACCTTGCAGTGCAGGTTCATAGCTTCTTGAAAGTGGAGTCGCAGGATAGTGAAGAAGGTGTTTGGTATGCTTTCCTTTTTTGGTCAGAGTATTGAGTATAAGAGATGGGAGGTCATGTTGCGTTTGTACAGGACATTGGTTAGGCTACTCTTGGAATATTGCGTGGAGTTCTGGTCTCCTTCCTATCGGAAAGATGTTGTGAAACTTGAAAGGGTTCAGAAAAGATTTACAAGGATGTTGCCAGGGTTGGAGGGTTTGAGCTATAGGAAAAGGTTGAATAGGCTAGGGCTATTTTCCCTGGATCATCGAAGGCTAAGGAGTGACTTTATAGAGCTTTATAAAATCATGAGGGACATGGATAGGAGAAACAGACAAAGTCATTTCTTTGGTGTGGGAGAGTCCAGAACTGGAGGGCATAGGGTTTAGGGTTAGAGGGGAAAGATATAAAAGAGACGTAAGGGGCAACGTTTTCACTCAGAGGGTGATACATGTATGGAATGAGCTGCCAGAGGAAGTGGTGGAGGCTAGCACGATTTCAACATTGAAAATGCATCTGAGTAGGTGTATGATAGGAAGGTTGTGGCGCCTGGGCCAGGCGCAAGCAGGTGGGAGTAGATTGGGTATTTGGTCGGCATGGACGAGTTGGACCGAAGGGTCTGTTTCCATGCTGTACATCTCTACGATTCTATGACTCTACGAAGCTTCCTTCATAAAATCAGAGGAGCATTGAACAGCGGATGCAGGAGATGAAGCCTGAAATGTGGTTGAAGACGTTGCACTGTGAATTCCCCCAAGGATAACTGATATGGAGGGTTCAGAGGATGTCCTCGTGGGTCTGTTCATGGGCTTGACCAGACTGGCTATAAACAGGACCAGGCAGCAGGCCGTGGAGGGGGTTGTTAGGGCTAATTGCCTGCCCCTCTTCCGCGGTGACGTTCGGGTCTGAATACTTCTGGAGGAGGATCATGAAGTGTCCACTGATACCCTCGAGGTTTTCAGGGAGAGGTGGGCACCGCAGGGCTTGGAGTGTTTTCTTTCCCACTCCGACTCTATTTTGATTTAATCTCTGCCCTCTCATTCACTTTTTAGATCACGTAGGCATTGCCCTTGAAGATAAGGGCACTACTTGTCAAAAAAAAGCATATGTATAACAAATGTATATTTCCCTTTGTTCAGTGGAGAGGCCCTTGGAGTGGCTTTCGTCCCATAGCTGTTAAGACAATAAACACCTTGATGCTTGAAGTGGACCTGGTGTTGAGTGAGCCATTTTGGGACGGCACGGTGGTTCAGTGGTTCGCATTGTTGCATCACAAGCCCAGAGTTCTATTCCCACCTGCGGTGACTGTCTGCGTGGAGTTTGCAACATTCTCGCTGTGTCTGCATGGGTTTCCTCCAGGTGCTCCACTTTCCTCCCAGAGTCCAAAGATGTGCTGGTTAGGTGGATTGGTCATGCTAAATTGCCCAGAGTTTTCAGGAATGTGTAGGTTAGGCACATTAGTCAGGGCAAAATTTAGAGAAGTAGGGGAATGGGTCTGGGTGGGTTACTCTTCGGAGGGTCGGTGTGGACTTGTTGGGCCAAAGGACACAGTAGGGATTCTATATCATTCTGTCCGACTTTAGTCATTCTGCTACGACACGTAGTTATGTGAGAGGAACTGAAGCTGTCTGGTTGGAATAAAACAGATCGAGTGGAAAATGAGACACATTTGTTTATGAAAGATTAATATATAGCCGATGTGGAAAGGTTATTCCAATTCACTGGTCATAGAAAAAGATTTTGGGACACTGAATGATTGAAGACTTTGGTAAAGGGTCATAGGCAGAATGTTAGAAAAAGTTTTATGCAGCACATGATCATGATCCAGAATACCATACTTACTTTCAAAGGCCGATAATATGTACCAAGTGATTCGGTTGTGTAATTTTTTGTTTCAATTTTCTGTCTGCAGATGTACATGTAATGTCCTGTAAAAGAAGTTTGCAACATTTCAGCCCAGGATACCAATTCAGAAAAGAAAAACATGCAATTATGAACTCCTCTCCTTCTAACTCCCTGGCAAAGCAAAGGATATGGATGCTTCCTACTGTCATCATGATACTGTTACTCGTTTCGATAATGCCATCTACACAGTATCCTGAATTTCTGCTCTGGGTCTGTACATCCGAAACATTGACTTCACCAGCTCCTGATGATATCTGACTTGCTGTGTTTTTCCAGCGTCCTGCTTGTCTCCACTGGGTCTTCGTGTGACTGGATAAAGTCACAGTCGAGAGTGTGGTGCTGGAAAATCAGAGCAGGTTAGGCAGCATCGGAGGAGCGGGAAAGTTCATGGTTCAAGCCCTTCATCAGGAATGAGGCTTGTGGGCCGGAGTGGGGGTGTGCTGAGAGATAGATGGTGGTGGGGCTATGGGGGAAGATAGCTGAGAATGCAATAGGTAGATGAAGGTGCGGGGGTAAGGTGATAAGTTGGAGAAATCCGGTGACCCTTCCACAGACGTGGTGGTGATTGGGAAAATGTTGGTTAATATGCAGAAGAAAGGGTGGGAGGAAGGCGGACGGAGTAAATGATAGGTAGGGATAGAGCCCAAAGTGAGACAAGATGAGTTGGACAGACAAAGGATTTGATAACCATCTGTCTGGAAGGGTGACTAGCTGTTAATGGAGCCTGCTAGTGGCTAACAATAGGTGTGTAATGACAGACTATGTGATAACAAGACTTAGTGTGTGTGGTAGGGGGCGAAGATACGGGATAGTTCAGGCCCTAAAATTATTGAATTCAATGCTGAGGAGGGCTGTAGGTTCCCTAACGGCAAAATTGCTTGACTGGAACACTACAGCAAGTCTGAGACAGAGATGCTGGACAGGGAACAGGGTGGTGTGCTGAAGTGGCAGACAACTGGAAGCTCAGGGTCTTTTTTGCGGGCAGAACGTAGATATTCTATGAAGTAGTCACCCAGTCTATGCTTCGTTTCTCCAATGTAGATGAGACCACATTGTGAGCAGCGAATGCAGTAGAATAGGCTGTGGAAAGTGGAGGTGAAGTGCTACTTCACCGAGAAGGCATGTTCAGGCTCTTGGATACTGAGGAGGGAGAGGGAAGTGGGCAGGTGTTACAACTTCGGCGGTTGCAGGGCAAAGTGCCATGGGGCTATGGGCGGGCGATGGGAGTGAAGGAAGAGTGAACTCCAGTGTAACCCCAGCCCATTTACCTCCTCCCTTAAATATATCCCTGGGGGTGGAATGACTAATTCATATTTATGTTCCGGGGCCCAGCATAATTATTGTGTTACAATAGCTGCAGGCCATCACCGTGCATGTTTTATGACGTCATGGTGCGGCTGGAAGCCTTGGGGACAGTTTATCAAAAGAAATCTCGCTGAGGGTCAGGCAGCCCTGCATCGGGAAGCATTGGGATGGCCAGCCACGATCAGTTTACATGGGGACACATCTGCACATTAAAAACGGCCTCGAGGCAAAGTTCACTTACTTCTACTTAAACGTCAAGACCTATCAAACTGAAATTCCTCAGCTGTGTCTGGAAGCGCTTTTTCCCGATGTCGGCAAATTAATTCTGCAGACACTTGGGTAAAATTTGTTGGGTAACATCAGTTTCTAAACCTCGATCCAGAACTGCTCGACTAATACTTAAAGCATTGAAACCATTGCATAATAATGGCCAAGAAAAACTCTATTCAGCTCATTCAGTTCGTGAGTCTAAAGAAAGACAGAAGTGACAGCGCAAGTGAAACTGAGGAAATGGCAGAAAGGCTGCCGCTTCACTTTGAATGTATTCCCACACAGGGATAGTTGCTGGTGTCATGGCTGTGTCTGTGGTGTCTGAGAGCAGACTGTTTACAACGAATGTCCCAGCTTTACTTTGGTAAAGTAACACTGATGGAGGACAATTGCTATTTCAGTAACTGCAGTCTGAAGCTGTAATACGCTGACACTCGGGCTTCGAGATCTAACTGGACTTTTGCATGTCAGACTCTGTGATGCAGTTAGTCAGAACGTCAAGTTGTTCACTAAAATAGTTGTGAGTTGAAATTGAGCAAAATTGTAGAATTAGGACCAGACTATTCAGGGGACATGTTCAAAAGCACTTCTACACATTGAGTTTGTCAGATGTTTGGAACTATCCTACACAAACGGCAGTGGATACAGGATCATTTGTCAACTTTAAATCTGAAACAGACTTTTGCTTTGTTCATGAATGATATTAAGAGACATGGGCCAAAGGCAGGTAAGTGGAGTTAGGCCTCACATCAGCCAGGATTTAATTGAACGTTGGAAAACACTTGAGGGGCTAAATTGCCTACTCCTGTTCCTATAGTCTTCACTGTTTCCTTATTGCATATTTCCGCCTGTCATTGGGAACACAACCTGCAAGAAAATATTCTCCAATTATTGGTTGTTCTGGAAATATCGAATACAGGCACGCCCAGGCATCTTACACCGATGTTCGGACAAACACAGTCTCAGAACAGTTAACTGACTGAATTCCTGCACTTGAATCTTTAGAAACTTCATGTTCTTGGTTTCAAGCAATCCCAATAATGATTCGTGTTCCTCCGCTCCAAATGGAACAACACCGGGAAAAAACAGAAAAGCAGCAATGTTCCAGTCCTATAATCTCCAATCCTCTGATGCCAGTGAAAAGTGACTATGCAACGTCGGGCGGGGTCGACCGCAAATCCTTGGGATGTGAGATTCTGCAACCAGGGTCTAATCTCCCAATACACCGAGCACAGGCTCAGGGAAACTGAGGGAGATTATGCCCTGATCACGAAACCTGCGAGCAGCGTTGGCAAAGGCCCAAGCGAGTCACCCATAAAACTCACTCATATACTTTCTAAATGTTCCCAAATGTTTACTTCCTTTATTTTATTCATAATTGCAAATCTGAAAGTGAGAATTGGGGATATGTGGTACCGAATGGCTGTTTGTGTGTCAGGTTTGTCTGCCACTTTTGTTGACATTGAAGCGAATTTGCTTTCAAAGTAAGGACAAAAAACACAGACAAACAAATTTACATCCAAGAAGAGAAGCTGAAGAAACTGGATGTCAGCGGTGAGAAAGAAGCAAAAGGGAAGTGGAATCTCAATGATTTTGCCGATGTTGGAGCAGAAAGCATTGGAGCTGTGGACTTCGGCTGATCATTTTATTTATTTTAGTGGATATTAAGAAGTTATTTTGCCTTGATATGAAATGTGGTTATACCGTGACTATATGTCCGGCTACCTCAGTTAATAGAACAAAAGATTTTTATGCTAGGTCGTGAGTTTAACACCCACATTGTACAATGTTCCTTTGAAACTTTGCTTTTTGTGCTGAACATTCGCTCTTTCTTCTATTGGCAATCTAATCATATTCAAAGTGAGTTTTACTCCCGTTCTTTTTATTACTGTCCCCGTTGCTCGGTTATGAGGGAAAGCTGAGAGTGAATGGGAGACAAGTTTGTAGGTGTGGATTAACGGTGGCACTTGACAGATTCTGCTTCGGTCTCGAGGCCAATAAGTGGCTCAATCACAGAATTCGAATGGTCAAGTGCAATGGGAATCAATACCCGTCCATATTAAGGAACACTAAAATTAGTGGGGTCTGATTCATTTTGAGGAAGTAAATTAGGAAACTTCGTCACAGAGACTATCTCAGAGCAATCGTTAGCTTTGGTACGTTTAATTGAACATGCAAAGCTCATGGAACCACTTGATTGTGGCTTGATCGGGTCTGAGGTCTTACTTAATGACTTTGATGTATTTTGTTGCCGAATTGCTACATAGGCTGGGGAGCAGTATCTGTACATAGAGATGAGGAGTGCAGAATCAATCAAACAAGAAGACGAGGCTATAACAGAGCTGTTACCAAACACATTTACCAATCTACGTTCATCCTACCGATTGTATTAGCATCATCAACACTTCTCATCAAAATAACTCGAGAGACTTTCATCACAATTTTCTGTGAACAGTTCAACATTAGCTTTGCTGACAGAAACCAAAATTTCTTGAAGTGGCTCCTTATTTTCGACCCTGATTATTAATCTCTCTACGCATGGAAATGGATGCTTCCCACCCGCTCTATCACTCATCAAAGTGTGTAGTTCAATACAATCTCCCATCAGCCTCCTCTGTTCCAATCAAATCCAGGGGAACAGGATACGTTGGGGCTATGGCGCGGAAAGGACAAACCCAGTACTCACCTTTCCTGTTTAAAGCATTCCATGAGATATCTTACACCACAACTTGGGGCGTGTAGTTGTGGCCGAACACTTAAGGTGTTGGCGTAGAGATCCTTTGGGGCTCCCCCGCTCAGGGTGGTAACCTGCTGACTATACTTTCTTCGCTGGCGATTTTAAATGACTTCCTGTCGGTTACATTATCGCTCACACTTCACAAAACCCGTCTCAATAAAGTCCCGTTTTCTCATGTCTGGAAATTTATTGCCATGCAGGAAACTCGGGTTCTGAACAAACAACGTACCAGCCTCACAACGTCAGCTCTGTTTACCTTTCCACAGATGCTGCTCGACCTGTTGGCTTTCTGCAGTATTCTCTGTGTTTATTAGGCACAAGTGCTGCTTTTCATTCAAGAACTTCAATCCTTGTCCTCTGGTAACTGACTCTGGTCACTGGCAATTGATTCTTCTGATCATTAATCTGCCCATTCCCACCGCTTCTTCTCCCATCATTACCAACAACCCCAGAAAATCTCCAGTTTACCTTCTTTGCTCCAAAGCGATCATTCCCAACCTTGGGAATGTCTCCCCAAAATGGAAATTCCTCATCCCTGGACATGCTGCAAGTCGCACAATTGGAAAGAGAATTTGGCAAAATATTGTCAGTTAGGAAATGGAAAAATGTTCATTAAGCAAAACTGAAATCCCAGTCTCCTGCTTTGTGAATCTTGAGAAACTCTTTGGGAAGCGGAATTAGAGGAGAATAATGGATGAACTGTCCGACTGAGCAGAGGCCTTGTTGAAGAGGCCGGGAGATTGACTCTGATGTTGTCGGGACATAAACTGATCTGAGACATTGAAAGAATTCTCGTTCCTGCACATCAGGTATACAAACTCCTTCTCGCCTCTGAGCCAATGAGACAATTCGGGAACAGGAAAAACACTGAAAGGCTGGAAGGGTGATGGCCCCGGTGTAGGAAAGCTAGTTCCTAGTGACATGGATGTGTTTGCAGAGGGTAGGATGAGACTGCCCCCGGTGTCTCCACAATGAATGTTCCAGGCCTTATTATGGAAAAGTAAAACTGATAGACGACAATTGTAATTCTAGGCGGGGCAGGCTGAATTATGACTTGACTATGAGCGTCCCTAAGAGATTGTGCAGACAGCGCAGTCACCTGTTTCGGTGGCGCAAATGGTCAGCGCGTTTGGCTGTTAACCAGAGGGTTGGTGGTTTAAACCCACCCAGGGACGGTGCGCTTCCCTCCAACTGCTTCCTTGGCTGCAAAGTTGTGCATTTTTAACGGGGTCAGGATAATGTTCCCCAAACGGATATCTTCTCCACTGAGAGAGCACAAAGAGGTTTCAGAATTGATTTAATGTCTAACGTAAAAGACTGCGGATACTGAGAACCCGAGACAAAAAGAGAAACTGCCGGAGAAACTCGGCAGGTTTGGCAGTACCTGTCGGAGAAAACAGAGATCTGAAATGTTGCGCCAGATTCTCTTTCCACAGATGCTGTGTGACCTGCTGAATTGCTCCTGTAATTTCTATTTTTGTTTTTAATTGAAAGTTCATTTCATCTTTTGGAATAAAACTCCCAGACTCGCCATGTGCAGATATTTAACCCTTTCGAATCACTGTGAAGTGATTGGATTCAAACAAACGCTGCAATGATTCACTCTTTCTCAGCTCCACAGGCAAAGAGGCCTGGAAAATGAAGCTGTCAGTGTAGTTCTGTAGTGGTGTGCCGAGTGGTTAATGCGATGGACTTGAAATCCATTGCGGTTTCCCCACGCACGGGTGAACCCTGTCGACTACAATTGAGAAATGTCGTCAAAAAGAAAGGGAGATTGCTCCCTGGTTTCTTCTTCAAGATTCAAATCAGTGGAGGGGGAAAAATATTTCACTCACATTGGGACTGGTGGGTATCTGCAACGCACTGCCTGTTAGGGTGGAACAAGCAAATACCTGCAGAGCTGCTTTTGAGGCTATAAGCCAATTAATTGGAAATAAGACAAGAACAGTGAGGGGCTTGAAATCGTGATCGAAATGAAGCAGACACCTGAGGGAAAATGTGTTTCTTTGCAAGTGAAAGATACTGCTTCACGAAGCTAGGCCTGTGGAAGGGAATTAGTGACGGTGATTATCTTTGGTTGTTCACCTTGTGAATGTTCCCATTGCTGCGCATGCCCGTTGTAATGTCAGAACTCTGCAGCATGGTGGCGTTAGATACGCACAGGGCTGGGGCGCAATGGATGACGCATCTGACTCCACCCACCTGTTTGAAATGCAGCTCACAGCTTCTTCACACACCCCAATTAATCTTTCTCATTGTCCTGAAGCCGGCATACGGTTTGAATTCCTGATCTGCGGGAATGAGAATCTTTTCACTGTCTCGCGTCAGTAAATGTCCCTGAGAACATCAGAGTCAAGTCACAGCGCAGTCAGATGAGGGGAAGCTGAAATAGCCCCACACCTGCTCATCGGCACATTTCACTTTCCCCAACTCAACGCCTCAACCACTGCGGCTCCTGGGAGTGGAAAGGAAACAATCACCAAAACCCAGGCTTAGCTTTGTGAATCTTCAGAAAATAAGCAAAGGTTCATCCCTTCGGATTTTCTATCCTGGGCTGAGAGGGATGGGTTTTGTCACTCTTTTGTAGCACATTGCAAGTGGATGTTTTGCAGAAAAGCACCACAATGCAATCTGATTAATCAGGACCTGGATGTTTTCGGTCTTTGAATGAAAGTGTTGTGCTCCAGAACTTTGTTGTTCACAGTTTATAATACTTATCTTCCCAGTCCCCTGTATCACTTATCGAAAATGTTTAATTTGCGTCTTGTAATCCTTTCACTGTCTGCTAATGAGGATAGCGTTTCCGTGTTTTACCTAAATTATCTTGACCTTGCATACCTCAAGCCTCAAGCTAATTTCACGAGGAACCTTCTCCAGTTCAAAAGCCAACTGTTAATGATGGCTCTGTTTCTTGTCACGTCTCCAATTTCAGATCGATGTTGTTAATGTCCCTTTTATTCCTTCAGATCCAGCTTTCGCTCACAGGGCTAGAACAGAACTGTCACCAAATACATTTACCAATCTACGTTCATCCTATCGATTGTATTAGCATAATCAACACTTCTCATCAAAATAACTCGAGGGACTTTCATCACAATTTTCTGTGAACAGTTCTACATTAGCTTTGCTGAATGAACCCCAAATTTGCTAAAGTGGCTCCTTGTTTTCGGCCCCGATTATTAATCTCTCTACGCATGGGAATGGATCCTTCCCACCCGCTCTATCTCTCATCAATGTGTGTAGTTCAGTTCGATTTCCCATCAGCCTCCTCTGTCCTGATCAAATCTAGGGGAACAGGATACGTTGGGGCTATGGCGCGGACAGGACAACCCAATACTAACCTTTCCTGTTTAAAGCATTCCATGAGAAAGTTTAGACCACAACTTTGGGCGTGTAGTTGTGGCCGAACACTGAAGGTGTTGGCGTCGAGATCCTTTGGGGCTCCCCCGCTCAGGGTTGGTAACCTGCTGACTATGCTTTCTTCGCTGGCGATTTTAAATGACTTCCTGTTGGTTGCATTATCGCTCAAACTTCACAAAACCCGTCTCAATAAAGTCCCGTTTTCTCATGTCTGGGAATTGATTACCATGCAGGAAACTCGGGTTCTGAACAAACAACGCACCAGACTCACAATGTCAGCTCTGTTTACCTTTCCACAGATGCTGCTCGACCTGTTGGCTTTCTGCAGTATTCTCTGTGTTTATTCGGCACAAAACCTGCTTTTCATTCAAGAACTTCAATCCCCGTCCTCTGGTAACTGACTCTGGTCAGTGGCAATTGATTCTTCTGATCATTAATCTGCCAATTCCCACCGCTTCTTCTCCCATCATTACCAACAGCCCCAGGAAATCTCCAGTTAACCTTCTTTGCTCCAAAGCGAACATTCCCAACCTTGGGAATGTCTCCCCAGAATGGAAATTTCTCATCCCTGGAAATGAAGCATGGCGTACACTTGGGAAGAGGTTTTGGCAAAATATTGTCAGTTAGGAAATGGAAAAATGTTCATTAAGCAAAACAGAAATCCCAGTCTCCAGCTTTGTGTACCTTGAGAAACTCTTTGGGAAGCGGATTTAGAGGAGAATGAAAGATGTGTCTGCAGACTGTTCCCGGTGTTTCCACAATGAATGTCCCAGGCTTTATTACGGAAAAGTAAAACTGATAGACGACCGTTGTAATTCTAGGCGTGGCAGGCTGAATTATGAATTCACTAATAGCCTCCCCTAAGCGATGGCGCAGCCAGCCTGATCACCTGTCTCTGTGGCGCAATTGGTCAGCGCGTTCAGTTGTTAACCGAAAAGTTGTTTGTTTAAGCCCGCCCAGGGGCGGTGTGTTTGTGCTCTCCCTCCTTCTGCGAAGTCGTGCGTTTTTAATGTGGTCAGGCAAAGAATTTCCAGAACAGCTGTTTCTCATTCTGTCTCCCTGCTGTCGTTTGTCCCGTCTCCAGCAACAGGCCCCTCTCTACTGGCAGAAAATTAAGCCGTTTTTTTTTCTAAACTTTTCTCTGACACTTGAGTGACCAGTGGCAAGCATTGCCCTCCTCAACAGAACAGTGCGCCGTTATACGGGAAAGCTGCTAAAGACGACATTGAGTGAATAGGAGAAATGGTTTCCCTTCTGGGTTATGCTCCCATCACGCACCCGCAGACATATTGCCGACGCGCAAATGTAAACTCTGTCTAAATTCCCACATTGGGTTTTTTTCGAACCGTGATTTACCTCAAAAGCACAAAATTTCAACACTCACAAAGTTCAAACTTTAACAAAGTGCTCATACATATACTTTGCGAACATCTGGAAAAAATTCTTCCAAACGCACCTGGGAAATTTCGGTTTGAGGGCTCTTGAACTTGAAGTGGAAGGACGGGAAGTTTGCCTCGAGGCTGCGTAATGTGGAGATGTGTTCCCCATGTTAACTGGTAGTGGTTGGCCATCCCAGTGCTTCCCGATGCAGGGTTGCCCTGACCCACAGGGAGGTTTCTTTGATAAACTGTCCCGGGGGCTTCCAGCCGTACCGTGACGTCATAGAGAGAGCCCCCGAGGATAGCCTGCAGCTGCTGTGACACAATAATGACGCTGGCCCCGGAACATGAATACGAATTAGTTAGTGAGTCACGTGGTACTGAATCATTCTGTGGAAAGTTCTTTCAACTTCACGGATTTATACATGAGAGGAGGTAAGTGGACAGGGCTTACACCTCTTCCTTCACTCGCAACACCTCACACCCACCTCCCATAGTCCCAAGGCACTTTCCCCTGCAACCGCCGAATCTGTTACTCCTGCTCACTTACCTGCTCCCTCCTGAATACCCAAGGGCTAGAACATACCTGCCAGGTAAAGC
Source organism: Chiloscyllium plagiosum (assembly GCF_037043375.1). Classification (NCBI taxonomy): domain Eukaryota; kingdom Metazoa; phylum Chordata; class Chondrichthyes; order Orectolobiformes; family Hemiscylliidae; genus Chiloscyllium; species Chiloscyllium plagiosum. The sequence continues at coordinate 22,519,025 of NW_028270165.1, forward strand.
AGCACTTTACCTGCACATTTGCCACAACCTAGTCTACTGCATTCGCTGCTCACAGTGTGGCTTCCCCAACGTAGCATGACGCATAAACTGGGTGACAGTTTCGCAGAACATCTCAAAAAATGCCCTGAGCTTCTGGTTGCCCGCCATCCGGTTCCCTGGCCAACATCTCTGTCTCAGGCCTGCAGTAGTGATCCAGCAAAGCTCAACTCCAGACGGAAGAACAAAGCCTCATTTTCCACTTGAAGACCCTACAGCCCCCTGTCTTCAATATCGAGTTCCATGTCTTGAGGGCCTGAAATCCGCCATGTCGTATTCTCTCCGATTCACGTAATGTCGTCTTTAGCAGCTTTCCTGTCTAAGGGCGCTCTGTTCTGCACCTCGCCTTCTCATTTGCTTCCCAAAAAACTCAACATAAATATTTCACATTGATATACTGGACCAATGTGCACAGTTGAGGTGACACACTCGTGGGGGTTTGCGTGGTCTTCTCCTGTTCTCTGTATCCTATGTTGAGGAGGGCAATGCTTGTCACTGGCCACCTGGGTATCAGAAAAATGTTTAGAAACAAAATGGTTGAATTATCTGCCAGTGGAGAGAGCCCGGTTCCCGGGGACGGGACAAACAGCAGCAGGGAGACAGAATGAGAAGCGGCTGTTCTGGAAACTCGTTGCTGCTTGTAATTCTTAGAGCAATGTCAAATGTATTTCACACTGAGCAAGTCTCAGCCAGTTCCAGAGATGGGGCTGTTACGGGCGATGGGGTGCGCCTGGTTTCTAGCTCGTTGGTCTAGGGGTATGCATTTTGCTTTGAGTCTTCTACTACTCCGACTTGCCAGAGATGCGGTGCTTGAAGAATGTCAGCAATGAAGCGAGATTGGAAAATTGGGACTGCTCTCCAGGGAGAACAGAAGCCCTGAGAAATCATGAGAAGCCTGGACACAGGAAATAATGTTGTGAAAATGCTCCCACGCCTGAAATGATCCACAACGATTCGGCAGAGTTTTAAAGTCAGGAGGGAAAGAAGTAAAATTGACATTAGGAAGAACGTTTTCGTTCAGGAAGTGGTTAGTGTCAGTAAATTCCTGACTGACATTGACAAAAAAATGGACCCGAAAGGGAATTCGGTGATCATTTTCAGATGTGCAGATTTACACGGAAATGGCAAGGGAATGATATTAATTGAGATACACGTTTGCTTACGGTGTAGAACCAGCAGATTGAAGGTGGGCCGCATGGCCTCCGTCTGCGCTGTGACACATGTTGTGATTCAGTGTGAAATCACAGTTCGACCAACAGAATGTGGGAATTTAGAAATAAGTTTATATTTACACAGCCTCCATTCCTCTGCGAAACAGCATATTACACGACAGCAGTGGAGGTCTTTGACATCAGGCTCGAACGTGCCTGCCGCGTGCCAGACGAAAGGCTGAAGGGATCTAAGGAAAACACTCCGTGTGGGAAAGTAGAGTGTGGCAGCAGGAGGGTGCTGGGTTCATGTCCCTCGATCGAAACTATCGTCTGCTATTGCTTCCCTTTGTAACGGTACTGTGTTCTATATCTTGCCTTTGCCTCTGCTTCCCAAATCTTCGAGCATCTGAGCTGAATATGTCACTAAACACTGGTCCAACTTACACAATTGAGAGGAAGTGCTTGTGGAGATTTGAGTTGCTTTCCGCCAGTCTGCTCTGAACTGAATCCTAACACATTTTCTCTGAAATGGGAACGGGCTGGTGAAGTTGAAACAATTCGAATTCGAATCCCTACAGTGTGGAAACAGGCCCTCCTGCTCAACAAGTCCTTATCAACCCTCCGAAGAGTAACCCACCCAGACCCGACATTTACTTCTGATTGATGCGCCTAACCTACCGACCTCTGGGCACTATGGGGCAGTTTAGCATGGTCAGTCCACCTAACCTGCACATCTTTCGACTGTGGAAGGAAACCGGAGCACCGCAGGAAACCCACGCAGACACGGGGGGATTGAACAAACTCCACACAAACAAGCCGCACAAGGGTAGGATCGAATTCAGGTACCGTTATGAGACAGCAGTGTTAACCACTGAGCCGCAAAGCCACATTATTTCCGGTCGTATTCATTCCCTGCAATAATTCCCCACTCCGGTTCAGACGTGAATGACAGGACGATCAGCATTTCGAAAGCAGCATCACCGTACAGATACAGTTCCCATGATTAGGACACATATCACCAATTGCGAATCACCTCGGAGAGATACAAGTGACAGAGAGTCGCATGGAAATGATGGACTGAACGGCTTCAGGCTGCGGCGGAATGTCGTCACGCGTTTATGCCGCCGTTCTCCCTGTCTCTGGGACAGAGCGGCTGAGGGAGATCCAATGGCTCATTTTCAACTTCATCTGGGACAGTTGGGGCTTAGATGTTCACTGCTGCCCGTTCGCTGCAAAGAAACAGATGTCCGTGTTAGAAAAGTCTTTCTGCAGGATTGCTGTGTGAAGACGAATTTTGAGCACCGAGCCGGCTACACACAAATGCACTCATATGAATTTACCTGAGGGAACAGTTTCCGGTGTCCATTTCGCTCTGTCCCACCAGCACAGCATCTTTCTGTCTCTTTGATTACAGATCTTTGTAATGGAGTTAAAACTTGCCCATTTCCTACGCATTAGTGTTACTGACGTCTCCCATCCCAAACAATTGAGAGAAGGCAGAAGAGCGAATGGGCTCTGCCCTCCCCCAGAACAGTTTGCACGTAGAAACAAAATGGTTTAATTATCCGCCAGTGGAGAGAGTCCAGTTACTGGGAATGGGACAAACAGCAGCGTCCTGGGCGCAGGGAGACGGAATGAGAAGCAAATGTTGAGGAATCTCTTTGCTGCTTGTGATTCTTGGAGCAACTCAAACGTTTTTCACACTGAGCAAGTCTCAGCTGCTTCGGGGAGGGCGCTTGGAGCGTCCGGGGTCAGGACAGCGCGCGCCTGGGATTTCCCATGGCTCCTTGGACTAGTGGTATGATTCTCACTTCGGGCCTTTAGTTGGGTGGTTTTGCGAGCGATCCCGGGTTCTTATCCCAGACGAGCCCTCATTTCGGAAGTTGTCTTGTGCCGAAACGCCGGCGCAATTTTCTCCAAAAGCACATTTATGAAACGGGATCGGACTTCCTGAAGTATGGATGGGGCCGAACTCCCATTACAGCGAACAGGGTAAAAGGAAACAGTTGCTCAAAGTGAAAACAAGCATTGCACATCGTTCGCCCGCGCTGGCCGACTCTGACTGAATCGTCCAGCTGCATTATTGCTCAATTGTGAGCGTGAAATCTCAGGAAGCGGGGAAGTGAAGTGATTGCAGACAGCGCTGAACAGGTTGACGTTAATGGTGCCGTGTATGAGGATTGTCAGCAATGAAGGTAGATTGGAAAGTTGGGACAGTTCTCCTTGGAGAACAGTAGGTTGAAAGCTGGCCTGAGTGACGATTTTCAAGTCATGAGGGTCGAGACACAGGAATAATGTCGTGCAAATGCTCCCACGCCTGAAAGGATCGACAACGATTCAGCAGAGTTTTAAATTCACGAGGAAAAGAAGTAAAAGTGACATTAGGAAGAACGTTTTCGTACAGGGAGTGATCAGGGTTAGTAGGTGACACAAACTTCAAACAATTATGTTCCTGAACCCATGGGACAGACGGATGGGAGTGGAAGACAAGAAGAAAGAGAGACACAGAGTGAGCGAGAAAAGAGAGAAAAGTCAGAAAAACAGAAGTTAAGGAAACACATAGAGAGACTGAGGAAGGGATACAATTCCAGTGGGGCACAGCTTTCTCTATGGTTTCATACACTCCCGCTCATCCATGAGAGACAGGCCTTGCTCCTAGAATCTACGTCAGTCTGGCTGGTTCATGGACGGTGTGGGGGTGATGGACGGTGGTTAATCGATCGAAACTAACACTGAGACTCTAACAGTACCCACACTCATTCACACACACACAGAGAAACTCTTTGATACTCACCTTCTGCTCCATCCACATGGCAAAGGGAACTCTGGCTGACAGGACCTGCTTTAAATACCTTCAGGTCTATGATTTAAAGACCCTTCTGTGCCCAAAACTCAGCTCTTCTACCGGGAGTATTCCTCCCCCAGGGATGGAGCATTGCAAGTTGTGAGTTGAGAGGAAGCGGGGGTCGTGTGAGAGAAAGCAGCAGCTCAATAGTTTAGTCCAAACTATCTGTCTGTCTGTCCCTCTCCTCCTTCCCCCACATCTTCACCTCACATACAGATTACAGACTTAAAATCCACACAGAGACAAAGCTGCAGTTTCAAACCAGCAGCAGCCACAACACACTTACATTTAGACAACAAAACACAGGCTTCTGCACCCAAAGGACACAGATTTATTTTACAAGGAAACAAGGATTTTCACACAGCTGAACACAACATTGTCTCAGTATATCTCTGGACATGTTTGTAAAAGTCAGTGATTCTGTGTCTCACTCTGACGGTATTGCGCTTCCATCTCTGTGTTAATGTCTGTTTTTCTGTGTTGATGTGACTATCTCTGCAAGCAATGGGACACAGATTATGTCGGAGGGAAGTTTGAGTGTGTCTGTCTGTGTATGAATGACAAACTGTCTGCAGTGGCACACATTGTCCCTGAAGCGTGTGTCTGATAATTTTTTTTAGCTGTCTGTGAATCTGATTTTGTGCCTGTGCGTGTTGGTGTGTTCCCAGTTCTGCCTGAAATGGGACAAACTTTGAATCATCACGTTTATAATTCATTCTTTTAAAGTCAGAGTTCGCCTCTCTCTGAGACGGTAACACAATGCCGCCTTCTGCTGGCCTACCCATGTGACATCACAAGCGCCACATTTCCCTGTTCCACTGCATCTGTTTCCTGGGGGAGATCCATCAGAGGTTTATTGAGAACAGCAGCACACAGCTGCCTGAGTCAGGTGTGAACTCAGAAGGTGGGATGACTGAGTAAATCCTTTCCCAGAAAAGGAGCAGGTAACAGCTTCTTACCAGTGTGTATTCGTTGGGGTTTCAGAAGGTTTTTTGAATGGACAAATCGTTTCCCACACACAGAGAGGGGAATGGCCTCTCCCCAATGTGAACGTACTGATGTATCAGCATTTCATGTCTGTGTTTAAAGCTTTTCTCACAATGTGAGCATTTGAAAGGTCTCTCAGTGTTAACTAGTTGGTGTGCCGAGGATCTCTTCCCACACTCAGGGCAGATGAATGACCTCTCCCCACTGAGTGCATTCTTGTTTCTCAAGGACGGGTGATTGATTGAATCCCTTCCCACAAACAGTAGATGAATGACTTATCTCCAGTGTGACTGCATCAATGAATTTCCAGCATGTATAGATATTTGTATCCCTTCCCACAGTTTGCACATTTCCATGGTTTCTGTGGTGTAGATCATGTCTCTCCATATTGGATGATCAGCTGATTCCTCACCCAGACACAGGACGGGGTTAATAGACTTATAGAATCCCTACAGTCCACAAGTCCACACCAACACTCTGGGGATGCAGACATCCAGATCTATTCTCCTACCCCATTACTGAACATTTACCCTTGACTAATGCACCTAACCTGCACATCCCTGAAAACAATGTGCAATTTTTCATGGTCAATTCACCTAACCTGCCCATCTTTGAATTGGGAGAAGAAACCAGAGTACCCAGAGGGAGCTGGCACAGACCCAGGGAGAATGTGCAAACTCCACAGAGACAGTCGCCTGAGGCTGGGATTGAGCCACTGTGGCGATACAATCTCTCCCTGCTGTGAATGGTGGGATGGTATTCAATCTGTGGAACTGGTGCAGGACTTGTCCATTTGTCACTGGGTACACTGATGTTTGCAAACTTTTCCCACAGACAAACATTGACAATCTAATGGTTTTCAAATCCTGATAAATTGACTCACTCTAAGATCCTGATAAGATATTTGCTTGGAATTCTTGCTGATAAATGTGTCTCTGTGATTCTCTGTAAAACAAACTTAAATCAGGAAAAATTAGAGATGGAGCAATCGTACTGTTTAAGATACTAAAAGGAGTTAAGAATCATAAAAACCTTATAGTGTGGAAGAAGACCGTTTGAATCCACACCCATCCTCTGAAGAGCATCCCACACAGACTCACCCCATATCCCTGCATTCCCCATGGCTTACCCACCTAGCCTGCACATCCCTGCACATTATGGGCAATTTAGCAAGGCCAACCCACCTAATCCATATACCGTTGAATTGTGGGAGGAAACAGGAGCACCGAGAGGAAACCACACAGACATATGAAGAAAGTGCCAACTCCACGCAGTCACCCGAGTCTGGAATCAAACCCAGGTCCCCAGAGCTGAGAGGCAGCAGTGCTAACCATTGGGTCATCATGGAGTTCTTTGATTCCAGCAATTTGTGTGAAAGTCACTCAAATACTGACCGTGAAACATTACTGGACTGTCATGAAAAACTCAACTAGCTGACAAATGTCCTTCAGGGAAAGGGCGCGTTCTGGCCCTCCACAAGACTCAGCCCTCAATGAGAATAGAGATAGTGAGAGCAGTGGGATACTTACAGACAGTTTCCTCCATCTCCATCACAGGAATAACTGACAGATCCTCACTTCAAGAAGATCAAGATCAGAGTGTATGAAGAAGCATCACCTATAAACTCCGCTCTCAGGTACACACTGTCCTCCTGTAGATACATGTTTTTGTTTCTTTAGAGAGAGGGAGAGACAGAGAGAGAGAATTGCAGCTCACTGACCTTCAAGAACCAGCTGCTCCGAAGCCTCTCCTTCTCAGTGCAGGAGAGACAAACGTTCCTCTTGGTTTGAGATTGTTGTGGGGAAATTCTTCCACTCTAACCCCGTGTAGAAGAATTTCCCAGGGTTCAGTACTAACTCGAATACAAACACTTCCCAGCAGGTTGTTCCTAAACCCATCCAGTCCCTCCCTCCAGCTCTGTCTCTCACTTTTCAACTCCACCAGCTCAGACACCCGGACTGCGCATGCTCCATAAACAACTCGGCGCTGCCTTTTGGTCACTCTGATTGGATCGGGGTCCCGCCAATTCCAGAATGTCGTCCCGAGCTGCTCCACTTTCTATTGGGCAGGACATGCGGTCAGTCACACAAGAGCTGAAGCATAAAAGAGATATCCATTTAACAGCCAATTGCTACATTTGAAACAGCCCGACCTTTTGCTAGCAGCTGTGGCTGTACTTCAAGTTGAGAAAAGCACTCTCTATATGTGAGTGCATGCATGAGAGAGAACGTGTGTGTGCGTGTGCATGCTGGGTACAGTGTGTGTGTGTGTGTGTGAGAGAGAGATGGAGTATAAGTATGTGAGATGGTGTGTGCGGAGGTTTGAGTGTGGGGATGTATTACTGTGTGTCTGAGAGAGAACAAGTCTATCAGAGAGGGTCTGCACGAGCGTGTGAGTATGTAAGAGAGTGTGCTTATGTGTGTGTGTTCTAAACTTGGCTATCAGCCTCTGCTCGGCCACTAGATCAAAGAGGGCTGAGGCACGAAAAGGACGGGCGGGGGCACTGGTGGTGGTGAAGAAGGGAGAGAAATGGAGAGGAGACAGAGGTTGGGGAGTAGAGAATGACTGGGGTTCAGAGGGTTGGGGAGAGAATCGGGGTGCAGTGTGAAGAAGGGAGAAAGGGCGGGGCAGTGGGTGGGGAGAAAATGGACAAGGGGCAGAATGGGAATCGAAAGACAGCACAAATCCCACCTTCCCCAGGAATGGTGTCAGTGTCCCACGAACTGGAACCCACTCGTCCCACAGCAGATTTGGGGCAACCATTTCTCAATATAAGCATGGCTAAGGCATATCATCCCTGCAGGCCATTCACACCGACCTTCCCACCAGCATCCCACCCAGACACACTCGATTACGCTACAGCCCTGCAGTTCCCCATGGCTATTTTCTGATGAAGGGTTTTGCCCAAAACGTCGATTCTCCTGCTCCTCAGATGCTGCCTGACCTGCTGTGCTTTTCCAGCACACACTCTCGACCCTAATTTCCAGCATCTGCAGTCCTCACTTTCGCCCTGTAAGGGGTGAATGTTATATTCCGAGTCTTTTAAATCTTTTAAAATCTTTTCCCCTCACCCTAAACCTATACCCTGTAGTTTTGCAATACCTCTACCCTGGGGAAACGACAGAAACGTTGAGCAGCCAGACAAGATGCAAAAGGAATAACATGTCGAGGCACAGGGGAAAAAGATTTCGACTAAATTTGCTTTGGTATTTTTCTCTCGTATTCGCATTTGGAGACTTAAAATTTGTCATGATGTGGAGGTGCCCGTGTTGGACTGGGGTGTACGAAGTTAAGAAACACACAACACCAGGTTACAGTCCAATAGGCTTGTTTGAAAGCACTAGCTTTCGGAGCGCTGCTACTTCATCAGGCGGTTGTGGAGTATACGATCATAAATTCTGTGTCTTACGATCTTATACTCCACAACCACCTGATGAAGGAGCAGCGCTGTGAAAGCTAGTGCTTCTAAATAAGTCTGTTGGACTATAGCCAGGTGTTTTGTGATTTTTAACTTTAAAATTTGTAACAACTTCCTGCACACTGAGCATGCTCCGCGGTGTCAGCAAGCAATGCGCATGACCGCCAGTGTCAGCAAAGCACTGCGCATATTCCTTGGTGCCCGCAGAAACTGCGCATCAGCTCCTTTCCATGGACCAATAAAAAACCTTGGAGGACCGGAAGTAGACTGGTCCTCCTGCCAACCAGAGCCGGCCATTGTCGAAATGTGGAGGTTGGACCGTGAGCTCTGAAGCTGCTGCTGCTCCTTTCTCTGTGAACTTCACCCCAGACTTTAACTTCCTTCCTCTGTCTAACTTTTGTGAGTACAACAGTCTGTTTCTCACCACTTTTTCCATTTTTTGTTTCATTCTGGGGTTCAATTGTTAACTTGCAGCAAGTGAAAGGAAAGAGTGAATCGGGGGTCGGCGGGGGGACAGACTCTGGAAAAGTTGATCCACGTCTGTGTCTCAGTTTGCAAACACATGGCAGATGCAGTGACACAATCTATAGCCTTTGTTGTTTAAAAAAAAACGCAGAGAGGAGGCGCATTGTTTAAATGGTGATATGTTGAGATGTGATGAAAGTGAGATGATGGAGATCAGAGTTGAATATTGTGGCGCTGAAAAAGCACAGCAGGTTAGGCAGCAACTGAGGAGGAGGAGAGTCAATGTTTTGGGCACGAGCCCTTCATCAGGAATGCAGTGTGGATAGACAAAGGGGCCTCAGCGTCCTTCTACACCAGTCACTGCCAGTTGTCAGACAGGAGCAGCAAGCAATCAGCAAGGCAAGTGGTATATTAGCAAGAGGAAGTGAGTTCAGAAGTGGGGATGTCTTCCTGCAGTTAGGTCAATCATTGAATGTTTTCAAGGCTGAGTTCATTTGACTTTGAAGAACGAAGAAGTGGATGGGTATTGGGGAAGGTAAGAAAATGGTTTTAAGACTAGTATAGAACAGTTACAGTCATACAGCACAGAAACAGACCGTTAAGTCCAACTAGTCCATGCTGACTGTGTTCTGAAACTAAACTAGTCCCACCTGCCAGTGTTTGGCCCAGACTCTCTGAACTTTTCCTATTACATTTGGAACATTTAATAGGCATTTGGATGAGTATATGAATAGGAAGGGTGTGGAGGGATATGGGCCGGGTGCTGGCAGGTGGGATTAGATTGGTTTGGGATATCTGGTCGGCATGGACGGGTTGGACTGAAGGGTCTGTTTCCATGCTGTACATCTCTATGTACTTATCCAAATGTCTTTTAAACACTGTAACTGTACCTGCATCCACCACCTCCTCTGGACATTGATACCACATGAGAACCATTCTCTGTCTTAAAATAAAAAGGTGCCCCTCATGTCTTTTTAAAATATTTCTCCTCTCATCTTCAAAGTTTGCTCCCTAACCTTGAAACACACATCCCAGGGAAAGAATACCTGCTGTTCACCTCATCCCCCGATACCCCTGAAGATTTTATAATCCTCTCGAAGGTCATCTCTCAACCTCCGATGCTGCAGTGAAAAAAATCCCACCCTGTCCACCTAGATGCCGGTATATTTATATCCAGTTATGAACTGTTCAATGCTGGTGCCAACTGGAAAGACCAAATGACCTATTTCTGCTCCAAATTCTCTCACTCTGTGTCCAGGACAGCAAGCGACCATATGACATAGGTGCAGAAATTAGGCCATTCAGCCCATCAGATCTACTCCACCATTCAATGACAACTGATACGTTTCTCAACCCCATTTTGAAATTTTGATTTTGGAAAGGCAGAGCAGGGAAGGATCTGCGAAGTTAATGGGGAGTGTTGTTGACCAAAGATACCTTGGAGTGCCGGTTCATAGTTTCTTGAAAGTGGAGTCACAGGTAGACAGGATAGTGAAGGAGGTGTTTGGTATGCTTGCCTTTATAGGTCAGTGCATTTCAATACAGATGTTGGGAGGCCACGTTGCCCCTGTACTGGACATTGATTCAGCCACTTTTGGAATACTGTGTTCAGTTCTGGTTACCCTGCTACAGGAAAAGTGTTGTGAACCTTTAAAAGGGTTTGGCAAAGATTTACAAGGTTGGAGGTTTGAGCTATAGGGAGAGGCTGAATAGGCCGGGGCTGTTTTCCCTGGAGCATTGAAGGCTGAGGGGTGACTTTATAGAAGTTCATATGGAACATGGATAGGGTGAATAGCCAAAAACATTTCCACATAGTAGGGAAGTCCAAAACTAGAGGGCATAGATTTGAGGTGAGAGGGGAAAGATTTAAATGGAACCATATGGACAACTTTCTCACACAGAGAGTGATGCAAGCATGGAATGAGCTGCCAGAGGACGTGGTGGAGGCTGGTATAATTACAGCATTTTAAATGGCATCTGGTAACAGGGTGAATTGAGAGGGATATAGGCTAAGTGCTGACAAATGTGACTATGTTAATTTGGGATATCTGGTCAGCACAGACAATTTGGACTGAAGGAAAGCAGAAGTATTGTTGTGAAGACTGGACTTTCAGAGCAGCTTCCAAATATATTTTGTCCTTACGCTGGGAGGAGAGCTATAATGAAATCTTTCATTTGAGAGACGGCAACTGAGTAAGTGAGGACATCCAGGATTTTGACGGAACGTGGGAATTTGTTGCAATGTGGGGTTGAAGTGTTTTAAGTTAAGTGTCCTGAGTGGGAAGCCTAGTGAAGGGTTTCGGTGGGTTTTTGTTTTAAACTGCTCATTTCTTTTAGCCCCCAACAATGTACTTCCAATGCTGTGCATCAGAAGGAGCGGTGAATCAGTAACTGGTATCATCAGAAACCTTACGGTTTTCAGTACTGCAGGTATTGCATTGTTGCATCAGCATTGTAAAGGTTATCGGCAGCAGTGGGAGGTGTGGGCTGTATTCACTGAGAGCGATGTAGCAGTTCGATAACACACATATGAGAGGGCAGGGTGGGACTTGTCTTTCAATTTGCAGAAGTTGGGAGGTTCTGGGAGTTGTGGTTCTGGGCAAACACAACTGCAGTAAATCATAGAAGCCCTACAGTGTGGAAGGAGGCCATTCAACCCATCAAGTCCACACTGACCCATCGAACAGCTTGCCACCCAGACTCACCCTATCTCGTCGTTTCTGCTGGTGGGTTAGACTAGGTTACAAGATTAGGGGTAGGTTTAAGGCAGAGGAGGAGGGACTACATTTCCTGGAGAGTCGTGAATCTGTGGAATTCTTTGCCCAAGGAAGCAATAGAAGCAGGCATATTCAAGACACAGTTCGATGGGATTTTTGATGGTTCGTGAATTTAGGGTAGTCAGGATAATGCAGGTAAGAGAAGCTGAGATGATGGATGAATCAGCCATAATCTTAAAGAATGGCGGAGTAGGCTCGATGGGCCAAATGGCCTCTTTCTGCACTGCAGGGATTTTATGAGTGCTTCATATGGTGTATATCTGATATTCGCTGTTGTACAAGCTGCATGGCTATGATTTTTCACCTTCTAATATAGTAATGGAATTACATCCTGTATTTCTTGTATTCATTTTTATTTTAACAGGTCAGCAGGAAGTCTTTCAGCAACTTTACTGGCTTTCTTTCCTAAAGCAGCCTTGACATTTCATTTTCATATCCTTGATTCAGCTCCATTTCCAGCACCTTTGTAGGAAGGTTGTTCCAGGTCATTGTCACCTAAATGAAGTTTTCCTCTTTATATACCTAATGCTATCTGGCTGAATGAGGGTTTTCAGGTTTCTGTGTCATGAATAATATGTGATCAGCAGGTATCTGGCAATCTAAGGAATTGTCACCGATGTTATCTTCATTTGACTGTACTGACCGTGACTTATTTCGTGATTTTATTTGCAGGAAGACATGGGGAAAGAAATCTGAAACCAAAAGATACATCAGCTTCTGACAGAGTCATTTGATTCATTGGGACTTGAATGTCAGCAGCCATTCCAGTCGAGAAGAAATGTTTGCTTCTGTCTGCTTGGACACTGGTGTGGCAGGAAGAATACTGATACACCCGAATGAGGGAGATTCAGTGCGGTGACCGTGAAAAGTACAGTACTTCACACCATTTACTCAGCTTGGAGGATCAAAGAGACCGTTCACTTGCTCTCTGTGCGGGAAGGGCTTCACCCGCTCCTCCCACCTGCAGAGACATCAGTGAGTTCACCTCCCATCGCAGGGGAATTGAAGGAGCTTCGGCTGAGTGCCACTCTCGATTGCATTAATAACCCAGTTCTGGGGACTCCCGGGTTTGAATCTCACCATAGCAGATGGCGGATTTGGAGTTCAGTCAGAAATCTGGAGTTCAGAATCTCATTATGAAACCATTTTCGGGGAACAAACACCCCAATTTGATTTACTCATGCTTTAGGGGAGGAACCTGCCTTTGTGGGAAAGGATTCACTCAGTCGTCCCAGCTGCATCCTTTCCCTGGTCTGGCCTATATGTGACTCGAGTCCACAACAGTGTGGTTGACTCTTGACAGCCCATCTGCAAATGTGCGGGGGGATTCTTACTTGCAGACAGGCTATGGGTTGCAATTACTGAGTGAAGCAATACTTCCTCCAGGCTAAGGCTGCACCAAGGATCGAATTACAAAGGGACAACTCAGCTGACCAATAGAGAAGAAAGTGGGATGCAGGGGAGTGTGTATGTGTTTAAAAAAAAACGCTACTTTTTGTGCATCTGAAGCTGCAACAAAGTTGGGTCCCAACAAAAGTTACCTGAACTTACCGTCGGACTCAGACATTGAAGGCTATGAGATCCAACAGGTTTTTCTTTTAAAGCTGCTAATTTCTTTCAATCTCCGGCGCAAGGTTTCCAATGTCTTATATCAGAAGGAGCAGTCAATGTGTAGCTCGTATTATTAGAATTGTACATTTTTCAGGACTAATGGTTCATTGTTTCCTCAGCATTGTAAAGTTTACTGGCAGGAATGGGAGAGGTGGGCTGTTTTCACTGGAAACATAGTTAAAAATCCAGTTATAGTCCAACAGGTTTATTTGGAAGTACTAGCTTTCGGAGTGTTGCTCCTTCGTCAGGTAGCTGTACAGCAGGATCATAAGACACAGAATTTGGAGCAAATTGATACATTGAACAAATCTCGACTGCTTTTAAGTGTTTCATCTTTAGAATAGGTTGCAGGTTTCAGTTCATTAGTATGTAAATCCCAAAACTTCTTTTAAGTCACAGTCTCGAGATAACTTAAGGTTTTACAAAGAGGTGCCATCTCAGCTCAGACAATGCATGAAAGATGTGAGGTTCGAGTCTGTCTTGAGTCAAAGTAGGAATTTATAAAATATTACATGGATTGACTGTCTGCAGATTGTGCACTTTTTGAGCAAAAAAGAATGTATCTACAAACATAATTCTGCCAATGCAAATTCACCCCATAGTCTTATCTATGTGTGCATGCATGAGAGTGAGTGAGTGTGTGCATATACGTGAGTCTGGTGAGAGAGTGTGTGTTTGCGTGTGTGCATGCTTGGTAAAGTGAGAGTGAGCAGGAGTATAAGTCTGTGAGAGGATGTGTGTGTGGGTGAGAGTGTGGGTGGGTACATGTGTGTGCATCTGAGAGAGCGCGTATACCTGAGAGAGTGGCTGCGTGAGTATTTGAGAATGTATGGCTGTGTGTGAGAGACAGAGAGACAGAATGTGTACAGTGTAGTGAGGTCACCTGTAATGTAACATGAACCCAAGATCCTGGTGAAGGCCATCCTCATGGGTTCCAAACTTGGCTATCAGTCTCTGTCCGGCCACGACAAATGATTAAGCAGTTACACAATAGACACTGGAGAGGGCAGGGTGAGAATTGTCTTTCAATTTGCAAAAGGTGGAAGGTACTGGATGATGTGATCCATGGGAAACACAACTTGGAGGACCTTCGGCTCAGAGGTGGAGCTGGAAGCCAGGCTGCTGACACGCTGGGAAGGCAAGGCGGAAAGTTAATCAGATGTTTTTTATTCCGGGAGATGGTCTTTCCCTCCGTAGAGAGCCTTCCGATGGGGTCAGTGGACAGGGTCAGGAGGGTGTGAGCCCGGGTCAGGCAGGTAAAGGGGATCTGAGAGAGGGCTGGGTGGGGGGGGAACTAACTGTGGGGTGGTGGGAGTAAGAACAACGTTAGGGAGGGGGAGGTAAGGGACAGAATAGTGATGGGGATTGCCTCCGTTCTCTGCAGTTGGCAGCAGAAGCACAGATGGCATCAGAATCTGGTGCCAGGATTCAGGAACCGCTGTGCTCTGGGCTGGAGAAGTGCGAAAGGGAGGTGCAATGGGTGTGGTCCAACGATGTCAGCAGGAGACAGCCTCTGCTGAGGGCGCATGAGAAGTTAAAAGCTGCAAAGACAAAGCAGAACCTCAAAGCACTGGGTGGGGTGGTGGCTCAGTGGTTAGCAATGCTGCTTAATAACGCCAGGAGCCTGGGTTTGATTCCACCCTTGGGTGACTGTGTGAAGTTGGCATGTTCTCCCCCTTGTGTCTGTGTTGGTTACCTCTGGGTGTTCTGGCTTCCTCCCACAGTCCAAAGATCTGCAACCAGTTCTTCATCCAGACACCCCCTCTGGACAAGCGCTTCGCATACATAGGATCTGTTCAGGTGAGGAGGAACACTACGCAATATTCTTCACAGCCTGCAGCACATTATTGATGAGGATGAGCACCTCACCAAGACCTTCCCCACGCCTCCACTTCTCGCCTTCAAACAACCGCCAAACTTTAAACAGATAATTGTTCGCAGTAAACTGCCTGGCCTTCAGGACAACATGATACAACTCTCTCACGGCAGATAATGAAAGACGTATCAGAATGTTGACACGATTACCACTATTACACGTGGGGACACCACCCACCATGAGTGCAGCAGGTACTCATGTGACTCAGCCAACATTGTTTATCTCATATGCTGCAGGCAATGATGCCCTGAGTCTTGATATATTGGTGAGACCGAGCAGAGGCTACAGCAACAGATGAATGGACACTGCACAACAATCACCAGCCAGGAGTGTTTCCTCCCAGTCGGGGAACAGTACAGCGGCCTGGGACATTCAGCCTTGGACCTTCGGATGACTATCCTTCAAAGTAGACTTCAGGATGGGCAACAACGGAAAGTGGCTGGGCAGAGGCTGATAGCCAAGTTCAATACCCTTTGAGACGGCCTCAACCGGGACCTTGGGTTCATGTCACACTACACTATACATTCTCTCTCTCTCATACACACGCGCGTGCATGCATTCACACACACCCTGTCGCAGACTTATACTCCATTATACACTCTCTCTCGCACACAGACACACACCCACACCCTCTCAGACTTATTCCCCATTACACTCTCTCACACACACATGATCACTTGGTTTCTCCTGCACACACACACACACATACATAAAAGTTTGTGGGTTGAATTTGTACTTGCAGAATCGCATTTTATTTTGCTCAAAAACTCATACACGTAAGATTCTGTAATACAACGATAGAAATAGAATCCGTCTGACCTAACATTGGGACACAGACAGACTTTACCTTAATACCTTCAATGCATCATCTGATTGAAATGACACGTATTGTTAAAAGCTAGCTTGACAACGTAACTTTTGAAAAGTTCTGGGATTAACATGTGAAGGAATCGAAACAAACATGGTCATTCTAAAAAATGGTAGAGGTAAGCTAAAGTTGTTTAATATTCCATCCCATGACACTGCAATCCTGTTGCTATAAAGTCTGTGTGTTATGATTCGGCTCCACAACCAACGATGAAGAGGCAGCGCTTCGAAAACTAGTGATTCCAAATAAACCTGTCGGGCTATAACCTGGCATTGTGTGATTTTTAACTTTGAAAATCTGCAGTAATGCCAACATCTCCATACTGCGCATGCTACTCGGTGTCAGCAAACTATTATGCATGCTCACGCAACAAGCGGAAACACTCCGTGACCTTGTTTTGATGGACCAATGAGAAGCTCTGGAGGACCGGATGTAGACTGGTCCTCCTACCAATCACAGAAAACCCATCGTCTGGATGCGGAAGTAGGACCATGTGCTTCTGAGGTGGTTGTTGCTGCTCCTCTCTCTCTGAATGAAGATTGAGCTTCACCCCATACTGCAACTTCCTTCCTCTCTCCAACATCTGTGAGTTCAACACACTCTTTTCTCACCCCCTTTTCCATTTTGGGGTTGAGCTGTTGACTTGCAGGAACTGAAGGTTCCAGGGAGGGGACAGAATCTGGGAAAGTTAGTCCAGGTCTTTTTTTCAATGGCAAATACAGGGGAATTGACATTTCAGGCTCGAGCCTTTCATCAGCAATGATGTGTGGATGAACAAAGGGGCCTCTGCGTCCTTCTAATCCAGTCAATGCAAGTTGTCAAGACAGGTGCAGCAAGTAGTGAGCAAGGCAAGTGGTATATTAGCAAGAGGAATTGAGATCAGAAGTGGGGACGCCTTCCTGCAGTTTGGGCGTAATTGAATATATCCAAGGCTGAGTTCATCTGATTTTTGAACAACAAAGAAGTGATGATTATGGGGGAGGCAAGACCAGTGCAGATCACTTACTATGCTGACTATGTTCTCAAACTAAACTGGACCCACCTGCCTCTGTTTAACCTATATCCCTCTGAACCTTTTATATTGGAGTCATAGAGATGTACAGCACAGAAACAGACCCTTTGGTCCAATTTGTCCATGCCTATCAGTTATCCTAATCTAGTCTATTTGCCAGCCCTGGGCCATATCCCTCGAACCCCTTCTATTATAGACCAATCCAAATGCCTCTTAAATTCTGTAATTATACCAGTCTCCACCACTTCCTCTGGCTGGTCATTTCATATATGCACTACTGTGTGAAAAGGCTCCCCTTTGAGCTCTTTTATGTCTTTCCCCGTTCGCCCAAAACCTTTAGTTCTGCACTACCCCACCCCAGGGAGAAGACTTTGTCTATTTACCCTATCCATGCCTCTCATGACTTTATAAACCTCTAAGGTCATCCCTCAGCCTCCGACGCTCCAGGGAAACAGCCGCAGTCTATTCAGCCTCTCCCGAGAGCTATTTTGTTTCAAATCTGGCAACATGCTGGTAAATCTTTTCTGAACCCTTTCAAGTTTCACACCGTCCTTCTGATGGGCAGGAGACCAGAGTTGCATGCAATATTCCAAGCACGCAATATTCCAAATGTGGTCTCACCAATGTCCTGTAGAGCTTCAACATCACTACCTCCCAACTCCTTTACTCAGTGCTGTCCCCGATAAAGGAAAGCATGCCAAATGCTGCCTTCACTATCCTCTCTACCTGGGACTCGACCTTCAAGGAACTATGAACCTGCACTCCAAGATCTCTTTATTCAGCAACACTCCCCAGGACCTTATACACTTTATGCTAAGTCCTACTTTGATTTGCTTTCCCAAAATCCAGCACTTCACATTTATTTAAATTAAACTTCATCATTCATATACTAATCCAAATGTCTTTTAAATGTTCTAACTGTATCTGCATCCACCCCTTTGTCTGGAAATTCATTCCACACACAAACCACTCTCTGGGGGGAAGAAAATGGCGACCCTCATGTCCTTTTAAAATCTTTCTCCTCTCTCTTTCAAAATTTGCTCCGTAATCTTGACCCCCAGCCTAGAGAGAGGATTCTGGCCGTTCACCTCATCTATACCCCTCACGATGTTATAATCCTCCTCTGCTCCAGTGGAAAAATTTCCAAATTATTAACCTGAATGTAGGTATATTCATGGCAGGTTAGGCAGCATTCGAGGAGATACCTGATCTGCTGTGCTTTTCCAGCACCACTCTAATCTAGACTCTGGTTTCCAGCATCTGCAGTCCTTGTTTTAGCCTTTTACGTCGGTATACTCAGATCTACTTATGATCTGTTCAATGCTGGTGCAAGCTCGACAGGCTAAATGCCCTATTCCTGCTCCCAATTTGCACACTCCTTGTCCAGAACAGCAAGAGACCATAAAACACAGGAGCAGAAATTAGGCTTCTGAGCCCATCAGGGGTGCTGCACTATTAAGTTCAGGCTGATAAGTTTCTCAATCCCATTCTCCCACTTTCTCCCTGTAACCCTCGATCCCCTTGATACTCAAGAACCTATCTATCTCCATCTTAAATCTACTCAGTGACCTGGCCTCCACAGCCTTCTGTAGCAATGAATTCCACATATTCACCACTCACCGGCTGAAAATGTTTCGCCTTATCTTTGTTCTAAAAGATATTCCTTTTACTCTGATGCTGTGCCCTCAGGTCCTAGACTCTCCTACGAATAGGAACATCTTCCCCATGTGCACTTTGTCCAGGCCATTCAGAATTCTGTCTGTTTCAATTAGATCTCCACTTCCCCCGAGTGTGGGTCTGTTAATCAGCATGAACCACACCCTTCAGGATGAGTTACAGCAGGAATTAGGTTCAGCAAAGTCAGAACGGGGGGAGTGTGTGTGGGATGGAGATTCTCAGCTTTTAGGGGATGAGAGAGGAAATAAAGTTCAATATAAATTAGAATTGATCGGATGGGCTGATGGGCCGAGGAATGGCAACATGAATTTAATTTAGATAAATGTGAGGTGTTACATTTTGAAAGGCAAATCAGGGCACGACTTACATAGTTAATGGGGAGTGTTGCTAAACAGTGTCCTTGCAGGTTCATAATTCCTTGAAAGTGGAATTGCAGGGAGACAGGATTGTGAAGAAGGCATTTGGTACGCTTTCCTTTATTGGTCAGAGCATTGAGTACAGGGGTTGGGAGGTCATGTTAGGCCTCTTTTGGAAAACCGTGTGCAATTCCAGTTGCCCTCCTCTAGAAGAACATTGTGAAACTTAAAATGGTTCAGAAAAGATTTGCAAAGATGTAGGCAGAGTTGGAGGGTTTGAGCGATAGGAAGATGCTGAATATGCCAGGGATAATTTCCCTGTAGCATTAGAGGCTGATGCGTGACCTTACAGAAGCTTATAAGGGGTATGGATAGGTTGGATAGACCAAATCCTTTCCCCATGGTAGGCAACTTCAAACTTAGAGGGCATAGGATTCGCGTGAAAAGGGAAAGATTTAAAACGGACCTGAGGGGCAACTTTTTCACACAGAGGGTAGTGCATGTTTGGAATGAGCTGCCAGAGGAAATGGTGGAGGCTGCTACAATTACAACATTTAAAAGGCATCTGGATGGGTATGTGAATAAGAAGGATTTAGAGGGATACAGGCCAAATGCTGGCAAATGGAATTAGATGAGTTTAGGATATCTGGTCGGCATGGATGAGTTGGACCGAAGGCTCTGTTTCTGTGCTGTATGACTTTAATCATCTTGTGTGAAAGCAGAAGTGTTGTTGTGAAGATTGGACTTTCAGAGCAGCTTTCAAAGGTGTTTTGCCTTTACTGGAAGCAGAAGAAGTGACAATGAAATATTTCATTGGTGAGACAACAACTGAGTACGTCTAGGATTTTGGTGGAAATTTGGAATCATTGCACTGTGGGGGTGAAGTGCTTTAAGGCTTACCAGCAGTAAGGACAGTGTGCTGATTGGGGTGCCCAGTGAAGGGTTAGGTGGAATTTTGAGTTACACTGCTCATTTCTGCCAGCCTCCAACATTGTATTTCCAATGTTGTCCATCAGGAGGAGCGGTGAATCAGTAACTGGTATTGTTCGAAGCCTTACGATTTTCAGTACTGCAGGAATGGCATTGTTTCATCAGCATTGTAAACGTTACTGGCAGCAGAGGGAGGTGTGGGCTGTATTTACTAGAAACAATTAACCATTTAGATAACTTACATACGAGAGGGCAGGGTGGGATTTGTCTTTCGATTTGCAGAAGGTGGGAGATTCTGGGAGCTGTGATCTGAGGCAAACACAACTGCGGTAAATCATAGAAGCCCTACAGTGTGGAAGCTGGCTATTCAGCCCATCAAGTCCATTCTGACCCCTCCGAAGAGCATCCTGCTCATACACCCCTCGCGCCCCCACCCCTTAGGGAATCAAGAGTTTGAGATAACACAAGTAAGAAGAGCTGAGATGATGGATAGATCAGCCACGATCTTAATAAATGGTGAAGCAGGCCAAACGGCCTACTCCTACTTCTATTACTATGAAACAATAACCCTGCATTTCCCATTGGCTAACCCACCTAACCTGTACATCCCTGGGCACTATCGGCAATTTAGCATGGCCAATCCAAATCAAGGTTGGTAAGCAATATAGTGATGTGGAAAATGGACGTCAGAGAAAAATAGAAAGGAACAAGGAGAATAAAAGAACCAGCAATTAATACTGGATTCAAAAGATTACAAACAAAAAAACTAAAAGCTCAGTATCTGAATTTGTGCTTGTTATGAAGGGTTAGAGGTACTGTACCTTGAAGGGGTAGAGGTACTGTACCTTGAAGGGGTACAGGTACTGTACCTTGAAGGGAGTTAAAAAGCTGAGCAGAACAAAGTGTTCTAAACAAGATGAGAATGTAATATTTGGTCAACAGAAATAGAGCAACTGGGTTGCCATGAGGCACAAACAAATTCAAATTTGGCCAATCGGTTTAAATTTTGCCCCAAAGTCCAATCAAGTTTGAATTAAGTATTTTGATAATATTGATACCAATAAAATGATCCGATGTTTTGGACTATAAAACCCGGCATTTTTGTGAGTTTTAATACTCTGTGTTGGACATAAAGAGTAAAGTTGTTAATTCTTACTTTAAATATTTACCTCTGGGATAGTACTTTGCCTCTCAAACTGTTACATATTACTGCGTGGGGTGAATCATTTCTGTGTTTCTGGTTTAATTTAGCAGAGGGGGTTACTCTGTGTCGCAATAGCGCTGCAACGTAACAAAAGTGAATGAATTGACTGCACACATTGAAGAGAATAATTATGATCTGGGACTCCTTACAGAGACATAGCTTCAGGATGACAAGGATTGGATCATAAATATTGAGGGGAGATGTGGCATGCAAGTCGAATGGGAAGCTAGGTAAAGGTAGCGGGTTGACGCTGCTAATCAAAGCACTGATCACAGGGTAGTCTGGTGTCAGCTCGGATTTCAGGTCCTGGTTTCTTTGTCCTCTATTGACCTCCCTGTTCCCACACAGTTGTTGTCCGTTCTCAGCTCTGCTTCATTTCTGCTGAAGCTTGAACCTCCTTTGACACCTTCCGGAACAATAAAAGTCAATCAAAGTCCAACCCACAATCTCCCAGCCTGTCAACCATCCAGACACAGAGTATCATACCAGAAAATATAACAAAAAAGGCGAAATGTTAGAATTGAACAGGTACTTGTGTCTGTTCATTGGCAAGTAAACTAGAAATATGGGTCTGCCAGGATTCTTATAGTGCCCTGATTGAAGAATTCTCTCTCCCTTACATCTAAGTATTAGTACCCAGCTATGATTTATAACAATATTTACATCAACAGAAATAAAGCATCTGTTATGCAATAGACATAGAGATATACAGTATGGAACTAGACTTTTACTCTCTCTCGTGTGTGCGCGCGCGTGCACACACACACCGAGGTCTATGGGGTGAATTTGTATTTGCAGATACCATCTATTTTGCTCAAAAAATGCACAATCTGCAGGCAGATAATACATGGAATATTTTATAAATTCCACTTTGGAAATAGAACCAGTCTGACTCAAAAAATGGGATACAGACAGACTCTGGCCTCACACCTTTAATGCATTGTCTGAGCTAAGTTGTCATCTTTTCTTATAAAACCTTAAGTTATCTCGAGTAGGTGTCTTATAAGAAGTTCTGGGGTTTACATATTAATGACACCAGCAACTCATTCTAAAGATGAAAGACTTTACAATCCAGGTTTCTTCAATGTATCATTTCAGTGGCATGACTCTGTAATGTTTTGCTGTAAACCCAGTGTCTTATGATCTTATACTCCACAACCACCTGATAAAGGAGCAGTGCTCCGAAAGCTAGTGCTTCCAAATAAACCTGTTGGACGGGCGTCATGTGATTTTTAGCTTTGCCCAGGTTAGGGTGGGTTGCCCCTGCTAATTTACCCATGGTGCTCAGGGTTTTGCAGGTGTGGGAGAATTGTTAGAAGCGATTTGATTCCACCTTCTCATGACTGTCTGTGTGAACTTTGGTATGTTCTCCCCCTTCTGTCTGCGCGGGTTACCTCTGGGTGCTCTGGTTTCCTTCCACAGTCCAAGGATCTGCAGTTTCGGATGGATCGGCTGTGCTAAAGTGTCCAGGGATGTGCAGGTTAGAGTGGGTTAGCCATGGGGAACTGCAGGGCTGTAGAGTAAGTTGATGAGTCTGGGTGGGATGCTGTGTGGAAGGTCGGTGTGAATTTGATAGGTGAAATGGCCTGCAGGGATTATATAATTCTTCTCCTTGAGCCATATGTGGATTGAGAAATGACCTGCTGTGGGAGGAGTAGGCTCCAGTCCATGGGACACTGCCCCAGTCCTGGGGAAGGTGGGAATTGTGCTGTCTCTCTCCCCACCCACCGCCCCCATCCATTCTCTCTCACCCCGCAACTCTCTGCGCCCCATTTTCTCTCTCTCCCCCTCATTCTCTTCCTCCACCCTTTGACCCCCGAGTCTTTCCTTTCAGCCCCCACCACCCTCTGTTTCCCCGAGTCTCGCAATGCCCCCCACACTCTGTCACCCTGTCCATTCTGTATCTCTTCCAACTCCCACTGAACTTTCTCATGCCTCAAGCTCTCTTTGATCGCTGTATCAAGCTCTTAGAAGAGAGAGAGAGAGAGAGAATGGTTGGTGATGAAACTGCCTGGGAGATGGGGGTGCACGAGAAATGGCTGATCTTTCAAATTGAGAATAGCTAACATAATATATTCAGAAACAGCATTAAAGTTTGAATGCATGTTCAATTTTATATGAAGACAAAGCTGCAGCCATCTTTCTCAAACTTGCTTTGAACTATGTGCAGTTGAGGACAGGCTGTTCGGGGTGAATGATGCTTTTGCTCGAAATGTCAATTTTCCCGAAATGTCAATTTTCCTGCTCCTCGGATGTTGCCTGACCTGTTGTGCTTTTCCAGCACCACATTCTTGACTCTAATCTCCAGCATCTGCAGTACTCACTTTCTCCTGTTAGGGGTGAATGGCCGATTCCTAGTCTTGAAAAATTGGTTCTGTTAGAAGGTGTAGAGGTGTATTCTACCTTCAAGAGAGTTGAAAAGCGAGCAGAACCACCTGACATAGCACCAAACGTTGTGAACAAGGTAACAGTTTAACATTTGGTCGAACAGCTCAGTAGCTGGGTTGCCTGGAGACAAAAACATACTCAATTTTGGCCAATCGATTTAAAATCTTGCCCCAAAATACTGAATTCCAATCAAGTTTGAATTTAGTATTTTGAGAATATTGGTTAGCACTGCTGCCTCACACCACCAGGGTCGATTCCAGCCTTGGGTGACTGACTGTGTGGAGTTTGCACATTCTCCCCGTGTCTGCGTGGGTTTGCTCTGGGTGCTCCAGTTTCCTCCCACAGTCCAAAGATGTGCAGGTCAAGTGAAGTGACTATGCTATATTGCCTGTAGTGTTAGGTGCATTCGTCAGAGGGAAATGGGTCTGGGTGGGTTACTCTTTGGAGTGTCAGTGTGGACTGGTTGGGCCGAAGGGCCTGGTTCCGCACTGTAGTGAATGTAATCCAATCTAATATTAACACCAATGAAACGATTTGATGCTTTGGAGTACAAAATCAAAACAAAAAGTTGAACAGTTACAGGAGAACTGCCAAAAGACCAACAAATGTAGGCTGCTAGTGAGAACTCCTGAGAGGTACCTGTCCAGAGAAGGAGTCTGCACAGAGAAAAAACATCGACACCGACCTGGAGAGCAAATCTACAGAGGAAGGTACAAAGAGAAGATTTAACAGCTGGCTGGGTTTAAAGTTTGAATCTTTCGGTAAATCTTAATCAGGGTTTTTATTGGACTGGTATCGTACAGGGGAGGTAGAAGATAGGTTAGAGACAGGAGTTGTAAATAGTTGTTAATTAATTATTCTCCGTTAGACGTTAATAAATAAAGTTGTTAATTTTTACTTTAAATACTGACCTTTGGGAATAGTTTCTTGGTTCTTGAATTTTCACAGATTACTGCATGGGTTAAACCTTCTCTCTGTTGCTGGTTTAAATTAGGTGGGGGAGGTTGCACCCAGTGTTGTAAAATTTGGGGGCTTTTGTCCGAGATTTGAACTGGTTTAGACAGATTTGAATAGATTTGGCGGTACGAAAAATCCCAGCAGATTTAAACACTTGCAAGTTAGTGTCCAAGATCATTAAATAAAACTTTAAATAGTGACTTTTAGAAACAGTACCTTACCTCTTGAATTTTCACATTACCACATGGGGTAAATCTTTTTTGGGTTTAAATTAGTTGGGGGGGGGGGGGTGCAGTCCGTGTCATAACAATTTTGACTATGTAGAAACAGTAGTGGAGCGTGGAAACAAACTGTTTGTTCCGTGCCAATCGGATATCCTAAATTAATCTAGGCCCATTTGCCAGCTCTTGGCCCATATCCCTCCAAACCTTCCTGTTCATAAACCCATCCACATGTCTTTTGATTATTGTAATTGTACCAGCCTCCACCACTTCCTCTGGGAGCTCATTCAATCCACGCACCACCCGCTGCGTGAAATAGTTGCCCTTCAGTTCCCTTTTAGTCCTTTCCCCTCTCACCCTAATATAAATCAATTGCTGCTTTTTCTGAACAGGCTCAGTGGCTGGCACTGCTGCCTTATAGCGCTAGGGACCCGGGTTTGATCCCAGTCTCGGGCAACTGTCTGAGTGGAGTTTGCACCTTCTCCCCATGTCTGCGTGGGATTCCTTTGGTGCTCCGGTTTCTTCCCACAATCCAAAGATGTGCAGGTTTGGAGAGGGCACGAGTGGGGAATTAACTTTCACACTTTTTTTCTACTCCTTAGGTCCCTTTTAAATCTTTCCCCTCTCACCTTCAACCTATGCCCTCCAGTTTGGGAATCCCCTACCCTGAGGAAAAGATGAGTAGTCAAATAAAATGCAAAAGGAATAAAATGGGGGGTGGGGGTGGGGCGGGGGGAAGCAGAAAGGAGATGCATTGTTTAAATGGTGATATATTGGGATGTGGAGAAAGTGAGGACCGCAAATGTTGGAGATCAGAGTCAAAAATTGTGGTGCTCGAAAAGCACAGCAGATGAGGCAGCATCCGAGGAGCAGGAGAGTCAGCGTTACAGGCACGAGCCCTTCATCAGGAATGTGTACAAAGGAGCCTCAGCGTCCTTCCATACCAGTTAATGCCTGTTGTGAGGTAGGTGCAGCAAGCAATGAGCAAAGCAGGTGTTATCTTAGCAAGAGGAATTGAGTTCAGAAGTGGGGATGTCTTCCTGCAGTTATGGGATCATTGAATATATTCAAGGCTGAGTTCATCTGATTTTGGAACAACAACGAAGTGGATGTTTATGGGGGAAGGCAAGGAATTGGTTTTCAGACCATTGCAGAACAATTACCGAGTCAAACAGCACAGAAACAGTCCCTTCAGTCCAACTACTCAATGCTATGTTCTGAAACTAATCTAATCCCTTCTGCCAGTGTTTGGCCTATATCCCTCAGTCACAAAGCTGGTCCTTTTTACTAAAAGCTGGTCCTTTTACTAAAAGCTGGTCCTTCTTCTCAAGGATGCTGTGTCCTTGGTTTTTTTTCAGAGGGGTGGTAAAAAAAAACCCGGGCTCCGAAGTGACTGGTTTAGTACAGAGATGAAAAACAGTATTGGGAGGCATTTTTGGTTATATGTGAACATATGAGACTTGAGGCCAAAGCTTTTATGTTTTAGAAGTGACCTGTACAATGAAAGGGGAGTGGTCAGTCCTGAAAGCTAAAGTCTCGTTTGGGTGAGTTAAGCAGTGGACTATGTGGAGAAAGGCTGCGAACACTGTCTCCTTCTGCCCTTCTAACTTCAACTGTAAGCCTCTGTTTCAGTTTTACTTTGTTTAAGGGATTTGTTTTTTTTTGGTACTGTTGTGTACCAGCATTGCGAAGAGTGTTAAGAGTTTCTCCACAGCTTGTACTGTGCTTAATAAAGTTTGGTTGTTCACAGAAGTTGGCGTATTGCAGTGTAAGAAGCTCAAGCAAAAGAACTCAACAAAGGAACCTAAGGGATAAGTCTTTCATGCAGAAAGTGGCGTGTTTAAGGAAAGAGCTGTCAGAGGAAGTGGTGGGTGCTGGTACAATTATGACATTAAAAGGTATCTGGATGGGTATACGATTAGGAAGGGTTTAGATGATATGGGCCCAAATGCTGGCAAATTGGCCGAGATTAGGTTAGGTTATCTAGTTGGCACGCATGAATTAGACCGAAGGGTCTGTTTCTGTGCTACATATCTCTATCACTCTGGCTTGCCACTAACATTTGCCACATCTATATGTACAGTTTCTCTCTGGTGTCAGTGTCAATGCCTTGATATCTCATTCTTAACTGGACTGGCAGTACTTGAAATATAATGCAGCAAAATGAGGGCAATTCACATAAAACATCCCCCTATGCACCGATAGTGGGAGCATGGGGATTCCAACCGGGGTTTACAGATGCCACTTTTAAACTCTGGAGATCCAGGGGTATCTCATATTTAGGGGATCTATTTAAAGATGGGGTACTGATGTCTTTTGAACAGCTGCGTCAGAAATTCGGATTACCTAATGGAGACCTCTTTCGATACTTCCAAATTCGAGATTATATACAGAAGAAGACTACGTTATTAGATAGTCTTTATAAATCCGACAGAGAATGTAGTGTCCTACGACAGTGGGGGTATCTTCCGTCAGTAATATTTATCATTTACTACATGATGAAGTATCGGGAGATATGGATAATCTGCTTAAAACATGGGATCAGGATCTGGGACTAGAAATCTCTATAGAAACGTGGAATGATATTTGGGAAAATGCTAGAAGAATTACTATTTGTAACAGAGCCCAGGCTATCCAGCTGAAGATACTTCATAGGGCCCATATAGCACCGTTTCAATTGGCAAAATTTAAGGCAGGATCATCTCCAATGTGTCCTCAATGCAAAATAGAGGTGGGCACTCTTATACATTGCCTATGGACCTGTCATAAGATCCGTAGATATTGGACTAAAGTAGCAAGTACCCTGACAGAAATTTTAGGAACGGAAATAAAAGTGGACCCTGTATCTCTCCTCTTGGGCTTTTCCAACCTTCCCTCACTGGACACGTACGGGAAGAGACTATTTTCTATTCTTTCTTTCGTGCAAGGAAAAATATTTTGGTGAACTGGGCGGCTGAGGGCCACCCTGGACTTTCAAATTGGCACAGATTAATTATGGAAAGTATTCCCCTTGACTTCCTTACAAATATGGTGCACCGAAAGACTGAATTATTTTATAAGATATGGCAGCCCTTTTTGAATTACACAAATACAGATATTTTGGCTATCCTAACAAGGGCTTTTATTTAATTGAGATTACAAAACTGGCTGGTCCGGGGCCCCTCGGGGGAGGAATCCCGCACGAATACGGGTTTTATTACATCTGATGTTAACACATTCCGAGCGTGTAAGAGACTTAAATATACACTCTGGTTAGTTGTAGGTTAGATTAGTAGATAGTTGAGTTTTGTTTGTTTTTTCTTCTTCTTTTTCGTTTTTTTTTATGTTTTTTGTTAAATTTTGACTATTGTATATTTGAGTTAATTGTATATCAATTTTTATATCTGAGAGTTTTGTTTATTTTTGTAAACTTGTTAAAATGTTAAATTTCTAATAAAAATATCTATTAAAAAAACTGGACTGGCAGTGATGACTTTTGTAATCTTTTCTTACAGACTATCTGAAGACAGAAGTTTCAAGTCAACAGATAAAGGGCTTATGTCCAAAATGTTGATTCTCATGCTTCTCTGATGCTGCTTGCCGTGCTACCCTTTTCCAGCGATGCAGTTTTTGACTCTGACTCTCCAGCGTCTCCAATCCTCACTTTCACATCAATGTCTGATAGTTACTCAATCCATCAGGACCGCAACAATTTTTAACTATGATTCTGTGAGAAGGAGCAAAGCTTTCTTTTTGGTTTCAGTTTGAGTACGGGGGCACTGGTTGAAAGACCCTACTATTGCAGCGCACTGAGTGTGGAGCCTGAAACAACTCTCCTGCCTGGAAAGAAGAATTCATGGCAGGGTTGTACACGTGTGTGTGCAGCTGAAGCTTCGGCCATGGAGAAACCCGAGGAAACACGCCCTGTTGAGAATCCATAGAGTTGTGGCGAC
The DNA here is from genome assembly GCF_037043375.1 of Chiloscyllium plagiosum. NCBI lineage: Eukaryota > Metazoa > Chordata > Chondrichthyes > Orectolobiformes > Hemiscylliidae > Chiloscyllium > Chiloscyllium plagiosum. The sequence goes on from NW_028270165.1 coordinate 22,547,736, forward strand.
TGCGGGAAGGGCTTCCATGTCCCACCTGTCCTGGCGGCTCATCAGTGCAATCACACTGGGAAGAGGCCGTTCTCCTGCCCCGAGCGGGCAAAGGGCGTTACTTGCTCCTGTGTCCTGCTGGCCCACCAGCATATAAACACTAGTGAGAGGAAGTTTTACTGCTCCATGTGCGGGAAAGGATTCACTTGGGTGGACAACCTCCAGACCCACCAGCGATTCCACGCAGGGGAGAGGCTCTTTAGTTGCCATGAGTGCGGGAAAGCCTTCAGCAATTCCTCCAACCTGCTGACGCACCGGCGCGTCCACACGGGCGAGAGGCCATTCAGCTGCCCTGAATGCGGGAAGGCCTTCAGCGATTCCTCCAACCTGCTGAGGCACCGGCGGCTCCACACGGGGGAGAGGCCCTTCAGCTGCCCAGAGTGTGGGAAGGCCTTCAGCAATTCCTCCTCCCTGCTGGTCCATCAGCGGGTCCACACGGGGGAGCGGCCCTTTAGCTGCCCAGAGTGCGGGAAGGCCTTCAGCAATTCCTCCTCTCTGCTGACCCACCGGCGAATCCACACGGGGGAGAGGCCCTTCAGCTGCCCAGAGTGTGGGAAGGCCTTCAGCAAATCCTCCAACCTGCTGAGGCACCAGCGGGTCCACACGGGGGAGAGGCCCTTCAGCTGCCTAGAGTGTGGGAAGGCCTTCAGCAATTCCTCCTCCCTGCTGGCCCATCAGCGGGTCCACACGGGGAGAGGCCGTTCAGCTGCCCAGAATGCGGGAAGGCCTTCAGTCAATCCTCCAACCTGCTGGCCCATCAGCGGGTCCACATGGGGGAGACGCCCTTCAGCTGCCCAGAGTGTGGGAAGGCCTTCAGTAAGTCCTCCAACCTGCTGGCCCATCAGCAGGTCCACACAGGGGAGAGGCCCTTCAGCTGCCCAGAGTGTGGGAAGGGCTTCAGTAAATCCTCGGACCTGCTGAGACACCGGCGAATCCACACGGGAGAGAGGCCCTTCACCTGCTCTGAGTGTGGTAAGGCCTTCAGCAATTCCTCTGACCTGTTGTCCCACCAGCGGGTCCACACCAGGGAAAGGCCATTCAGCTGCCCCGAGTGCGGGAAGGGGTTCACCCACTCCTCCAAACTGCTGGCCCATCAATGGGTCCACACCGGGGGGAGGCCGTTTGCCTGCCCCGACTGCGGGCGGAGGTTCTCATTGTCCTGCAACTTGCGGAGGCACCAGTGCATCCAACAATCAGATTCCACCAGTGACGCTGCAGTGGGTCACCCCCAGGGCTGAACCTCCTGCCCATTCTGACAGTGGGTGCAGTGAGCTTTTGTGTTTTGTGCTGGACTCACCCCCACCAAGCCCACCTACGTGGCTCAGGGGTGGCATGGTGACTCTGTGGTTAGTACCACTGCCTCACGATGCTGACCTGGGTTCAATTCCACCCTTGGGGAGACAGTCTGTGTGTAGCTTTCACATTGCACGCCCCACGTCTGTATGGGTTACCTCTGAGTGCTCTGGTTTCCTTCCCCTGGTCTAAAGGTGTGCAGGTTAGGATGAATTGACCCATCTAAATTGTCCCATAGTGTTCAGGGATGTGTAGGTGTGGTGCATTAGTTGGGGTAAATGTAGAGGAATAGAGATAGGGGAATGGCTGGGTTACTCTGCGGAGGGCCAGTGTGGACTTGTTGGGCCAAAGGACCTGTTTCCATACTGTAGGGAATCTAATCTTTAAAAAAAAGAATTCCTCCAAGCAATCTTGATAAAATATGCCGAGTTGGACAAAATATCCCATCAAGTTTGAGTTGAAGAAGTCAGAAGTGACACGACACCATGTTACAGTGCAACAAGTTTATTTGAAATCACAAGCTTTAGGAGCATTGCTCTTTCATGAGTGCTGCTCCTTCATCACTTCATCTGGTGCCGTGTGACTTTTGACCTTGTCCACCCCAATTCAACACCAGCACCTCCGCATCAGAGTTGACGAATGAGATTGGATTTTATTCGGCCTGATTGTGAGATGTTCCATTTGGAAACTCAAAACTGTCTGACCAACAAAGAGATGCAAATCATAGAGTCCTACAGCAGGAGACAGGCCCTTCGGCCCAACATGGTCCACACCGACCAAACTGTCCATCAACACTAAGTCCATTTCCCTGCAGTTGGCCCATTTCCTACCATACATTTCCTATCCACGTATTTGCCCAAATGCCTTTTAAATGTTGTTAATGTACCCACCTCAACCACTTCCGCTGGCATCTCATTCCATATGTGTACCACCGTCTGCGTGAAAAGAAACGTTGCCCCTCACATTCCCTTTTATTCTTTTTCCTCTAACCTTAAACTGATGCCCTCGGATCCAAGATGGCGGCGACCCAGTAAGACTGAGTCTATAGTGCTCCCCCCAAGACTTGGGCACAGTGGGTCACCTACCCCCTACCAAGCTCACCAAATCATTTATAATAGTTTTGTAATTCAATTAGTTGTGTAATATTACATTTAAACAACTTAATCCTAAGTTAAAATGACTAAAGGGAAGGGAGCCCGCAGCTCTCAGCAAGCAGGAACCCCTCCCCCACACTCTCCAGCTGCAGCAGAGGCGTCCACAGCCGCCCCGGGGGACTTACCAACAGTAGCAAGCCTTGCAGAAATGCTTTCCAAGCTTGACTCGAAGATCGATGCTTTTATCGTCGAATCTAGAAACCGTTGGGAATCGCTCTCGGCCGCGCTACAGAAGCACGACCGTGAGATTGAAGAAATTGAACGCCGAGTCGGAGGGGCGGAGCTAAAGGCCGCGACCTCCGAGACAACCGCTCAATCGGCCGTGGATCAGGTCCGGACTCTCGAGCAGCGAGTCCGGACCTTGGAAAATCATATTGACGACCTCGATAATTGAGGTCGCCGAAAAAATATTCGTTTGCTGGGCCTTCCCGACCGGGAAGAGGAAGGCCAGCTTACAGCATTCCTGGAGCAGTGGCTGCCACAACTTTTAAATCTGCAAGCTGGATCAGGCCAGGTAAAGGTGGAATGGGCCTACCGGGTCGCAATACGCGGGCCCGGCTCGAACCAGCGCCCACGCCCGGTCCTGTTCCGGCTACAGAGCTACAGGGAGAGGCAGATACTCCTAGAAATCTCGGAAAAGACCCCCAAGCTATGATCTACAAAGGATCCAAGATCATGCTATTTCAGGACTTTTCCCCGGCTCTGCTTCGAAAGAGGAAGGCATTCAACGAGGTGAAGAAGCGTTTAAGGGACTAAAATGTTCAGTACTCCTTACGCTACCCAGCGATGTTACGCTTTAACCATGAAGGATCCGTAAAGAACTTTGGATCACCAGAAAAGGCTAAGGAATTCTTGGACTCTCTTAGATAAACTGTAGGACATAATGGATGTTGGTCTGCCTTCCCCCCCCCCCCCCCCCCCCGAGCTTTGGTTTATATCCCCTCCCTTTTTTTTTCTCTTACCTTACTGCTTAATATTATCATGGGGGGTGGGGAGAGGGATTTGATTTTCTCCCCCCCCCCCCCGAGTTGTTTTCTGTTATTATTTTATGTATAGGGATGTATATATATGTGTGTATGTGTATGTATATATATGTGGATATATATAAGCTGGGGGATTTGGTTAATGTTGGTGGGGGGAGGTGGTTACCTTTTTCGATTTTACCTCTGTCTTTAGGAGCGGGGTTGTTTTCCCTTCGTTATTTTGTATTATCATATTTAATTATTATTTGTTGAAGTGGTAATTTTATAGTTATATGTTTATATATGGTATTAACATTACCAAATATACCCAGGTGTTGGTATGGGTGGAGGTGGGGTGCTCACTGTTAACTCTAGCTTTGTATTAGATTTGAATTCTCCTCATTTTATTGAGGAGTGCCTGGGTCAAGGGTGGGGCATTGGTTGGGAGAGGATATGAGGGACTTTTGGAGAGGAAGTGACGCCCCCTGGGAACAAGGGGGAAAGTCTCCACTTAGATACGTTTTATATTTTTTTTATTTAGAAAAAGTTTTTTACTGTATTGTTGTGGGTGTATTAAAGAGGCTTTATTTTTGTAAATTTTACATGTTCCACGCTCGGGATGTTCTGGATAGGGTTCCCCCTCCCGAGGGGTCTCGGATTGGCCCAGAGGATTATGGTTGATCAGTCGGTTAAGTGGTGCACCTGGAATGTCAAGGGGAGTAATTCGCCACTCAAAAGGAAGAAAATATTATCAAATCTTAAGAAGGAAAGAGTTGATATAGCTCTCCTACAGGAGACACACCTGTCAGATAAAGAACACTTGAAATTACGACAGGGCGGATTTGATCAGGCCTTTTTTTCCTCTTTTAGCTCAAAAAGCAGGGGAGTTGTTATTCTTGTTCGGAAGAATTTCCCTTTCAAAATCCTAAAGCAGATAAAAGACGAATCTGGACGATATATCTTGATTAAAGCCCTCATAAATGGAGAGGAATATGGGATTTTAAATTTGTACTGCCCCCCGGCACACTCCTTTAAATTTATAACGGAAGCCTTTTCAAAATTGATGGCTTTTGTTGCCCGTCATATAATTATAGGGGGAGACTTTAACTGTATTATGGATCCGGAAATAGACAGGATTCCCAAGAGTACTGCAGGAGTATCTCCCAGATCTAGACAATTGATGGATCTGAACAAAGAATTAGGATTAGTAGATGTATGGAGATGTCTTCATCCACAGGGTAGAGATTTTTCTTTCTACTCTAATCCACATAAATGTCATACCAGAATTGATATGTTTTTTGCCCCCTCGATTTTTTTAAATTCCATATCATCCTGTAAAATAGGTAATATAGCAATTTCTGACCACGCTGCTGTATATATGGAAACTAAGGCGAGGAACAGTGGGACATCCCCTCGGCATTGGCGTATGGACCCCTTCTTAATGAAAGATAGTAAATTTGTAAAGTACTTCTCTCAAGAATTTAAAACTTTTTTAGAAATTAATTCAGGTACAGCTAGCAACCCGTCAATGATGTGGGAGACCATCAAAGCTTACACGCGAGGCTTAATCATCTCCTACTCAGCGACCCAGAAGAAATTAAAGGGAGAACAACAGCGTCTGCTTGAAGCCCGCTTAAAAGCGGCTGAAACAGCATACTCTGATAGACCTTCTATTATTAAATTGCAAAGGATTACAGCTCTTAGGACAGCTCTAAACACTACACTTACTCAAACGGCTAAGAGGGAAATATTATTTGCAAAGCAAAGGTTATATGAATATGGCGACAAACCGGGTAGATACTTAGCATTTCTTGCAAAGAAAAAAAAGGCCCCTCAGACTATTATGTCTATCAAGGAAAGTACGGGTATTTTGACTCATGATCATAAAAAGATTAATGCGACCTTTAGAGAATTCTATTCTGAGTTATATAAATCACAGGATTGTGAAGATAGGACGAAGAGGATGCAGTCATTTTTTAAAAATTTGACTTTTCCAGACCTAACTCCGGAACAAGTATCGGTCCTAAATGCTCCTCTTACACCCCAAGAAATAGTTGATGCAATTAGGCACCTTCAAAATGGTAAGGCGCCGGGCCCAGATGGCTTTCAAGCTGAATTCTATAAAGAATTTACAGAAATACTGGCTGGTCCACTTATGGACATGTATAACTATGCATATAGTCAGGGCTGTCTCCCGCCTTCGCTGAAAGAGGCAAATATCTCTCTTATCCTTAAAAAAGGAAAGGACCCAGAAGATTGTACATCATACAGACCAATATCCTTGCTAAATGTAGATTTTAAAATCCTCTCTAAAATGTTAGCACTGAGACGAGAAAGGATACTGCCACATATTATAAAGGATGATCAGACGGGGTTTATTAAGGGCCGTAGATCATCCAATAATGTTAGAAGGGCTCTGAATATGATTCAAGCTTGTCATCAGGGAAAGATACCAGGAGTAGTGGTTTCATTAGACGCGGAAAAGGCATTTGATAGGGTCGAATGGTCATATTTGTTTTACACATTGGAGAGGTTTGGCGTTGGACAGGTGTTTCCCAAATGGGTCTCAACATTGTATAGTGATCCCAAAGCAGTTGTGGTTACCAATGGATTAGGCTCGGATAGCTTCAGTGTGGGTAGGGGCTGCCGTCAGGGATGTCCCCTCTCGCCATTGTTATTCACGCTAATAATTGAACCACTAGCAGAAGCTATACGAGCTGATCCTAATATAGTGGCCCCAAGGATTGGTACAGGTAAACATAAAATTACCCTTTATGCAGATGATGTTCTTCTATTCCTCAGTAACCCTTTGATGTCCATACCTCGCTTAATCCAAGTTATTAATACATATAGTGCATTCTCAGGCTATAAACTTAATTTTTCAAAATCGGAGGCTATGCCAATGGGTGGCCTTGCTGTGATACCCCGCTTAGCGGACGGTTCCCTTTTTCCCTTCCGCTGGTCCCTGGAGGGTTTCTTATATGTAGGCATTTTTATTACTCCAGTATTTGGTCAGTTGTATAAGGCTAATTTTGTGTATTTATTGGAAAGGATAAGGCAGGATCTCCAGCGATGGGGAGACCTGCCAATTTCCTGGTTGGGTAGAATAGCATCAATCAAAATGAATATCCTGCCCCGTCTCCTATATCCTATGAGAATGCTTCCGGTGATGCTGCCGAGGACGGCTTTATGTAAATTATACGGCTGGCTGAGTTCCTTTATCTGGAATCATAGGCGGCCCCTCATTAAGCTGAAGAAGCTACAGCTTCCACAGGCAAGGGGTGGATTGGACTTCCCAGATTTTAGGAAATATCAATTAAGTTCCCTATTAAGTTACATAGCTGATTGGGTCTTGTCTGATCCACAATCAATTTGGTTGGACATCGAGGCTTCTCAAGTAAAATACCCACTTATTAACCTTTTATTTTCAGACAAGACGAAAATCATTACAGATCACTGTAAAAACCCTATAATACTAAATACAATCAAGGCTTGGAATATAATGCGGCAAAATGAGGGTAATTCACATAAAACATCCCCCTCTGCACCGATAGTGGGAGCATGGGGATTCCAACCGGGGTTAACAGATGCCACTTTTCAACTCTGGAGATCCAGGGGTATCTCATGTTTCGGGGATTTATTTAAAGATGGGGTCCTGATGTCTTTCGGACAGCTGCGTCAGAAATGCGGATTACCCAATGGAGACCTCTTTCGATACTTCCAAATTCGAGATTATATACAGAAGAAGACTACGTTATTAGATAGTCTTTATAAATCCGATAGAGAATGTAGTGTCCTACGACCAGTGGGGGTATCTTCCGTCAGTAATATTTATCATTTACTACATGATGAAGTATTGGGAGAAATGGATAATCTGCTTAAAACATGGGATCAAGATCTGGGACTAGAAATCTCCACAGAAACGTGGAATGATATCTGGGAAAATGCTAGAAGAATTACTATTTGTAACAGAACCCAGGCTATCCAGCTGAAGATACTTCATAGGGCCCATATAGCACCGGTTCGATTGGCAAAATTTAAGGCAGGACCATCTCCAATGTGTCCTAAATGCAAAATAGAGGTGGACACTCTTGTACATTGCTTATGGATCTGTCATAAGATCCGTAGATATTGGACTAAAGTAGCAAGTACCCTGACAGAAATTTTAGGAACGGAAATAAAAGTGGACCCTCTATCTCTCTTCTTGGGCTTTTCGAACTTTCCCTCCCTGGACAAGTACGGGAAGAGACTATTTTCTATTCTTTCTTTCTGTGCAAGGAAAAATATTTTGGTGAACTGGGCGGGGGAGGGCCCCCCTGGACTTTCAAATTGGCACAGACTAATTATGGAATGTATTCCCCTTGACTTCCTTACAAATATGGTGCACCGAAAGACCGAATTATTTTATAAAATATGGCAGCCCTTTTTGAATTACATAAATACAGATATTTTGGCTATCCTAACAAGGGCTTTTATTTAATTGAGATTACAAACCTGGCTGGTCCGGGGCCCCTCGGGGGAGGAATCCCGCACGAATACGGGTTTTATTACATCTGATGTTAACACATTCCGAGCGTGTAAGAGACTTAAATATACACTCTGGTTAGTTGTAGGTTAGATTAGTAGATAGTTGAGTTTTGTTTGTTTGTTTTTTTTTTCTTTTCGGTTTTCTTTTGTTGTTTTGGTTTTTTTTTGTCAAATTTTGGCTATTGTATATTTGAGCTAATTGTATATCTATGTTTATATCTGAGAGTTTTGTTTATTTTTGTAAACTTGTAAAAATGTTAAATTTCTAATAAAAATATCTATTAAAAAAAAACTGATGCCCTCTAGCCCTCACTTCCCCAACCCTGTGCATTCACCCTCTCACGATCTCTTCACTTCTCTAAGGGCCTCTCTCAGACTCTTAATGCTCTAAATAAAAATATCTTAGCTTGTCCAACCTCTCTCTTTTACACAGACCCTTGAATCCTGGTAACATCCTTGTATATGTCTTCAGCACGCTTCCAAGTTGAATAACATATTTGTTATAGACACTGCCCTGTCTACCTATTTTGTTGGAAATATAGGACCTAATCCAAACTGGATAATTTGGCTGATGGGGCAGGAAACCACTTCCTTTCTTGAGAGACAAGTCTCCTTGAGAGAACTGGCTGGCTGACTGATCTACTGACCCTCAGTGTCCCACTGCCCTCAGATATCTGGAGGGGTGTCCACACATTTGCCTAAGGTGGTGCTTGAAACCTTTATCATCTTTGGGATGGATCCCCATTCATTCCGTGCTATGGAGTCATGCAGCCTGGAAACAGACCCTTCAGACCAACCAGTCCATGATCCCCAACTAAACTAGTGCCACCCATCTGCTCCTGGCCTGTATCCAGTATGTTAATACTTTTGTTCATTTGTTCACCGTGAGAGTTGGATAAATAAATTGCTGATTGTTGATTTTAAAGTGTTGGGGATTTATTCTTCTCACTGGAGCAGGTTACACCACTTTTCATGCTAATTTTACAGATTATTGGGTGACACGCTCCTCTGGGTGTTTCTGTTTGAGATAGGTGTGGCTGTCAGCCTTTGCTTTATAAAAGTATTGACGTAATGTAGTGCTGAATGCAATGGAGTCAACATGAATCCCAGCCTCTCACTGTGGTTGTGGGCGAATCGTCTTAATTTGGCTCTTAACTCAGAAACTGCACACAATTAACTGCTGAAACAATGATTAACACTTTATTGTATGTAGCAACCAAAAATAAAACTCCTCAAGTTTTCATTGGAGAAAAGAAGGTTTAGGGGTGACTTGATAGAGGTGTACAAGATGATTAGAGGTTTAGATAGGGTTGACCATGAGAACCTTTTTCCACGTATGGAGTCAGCTATTACAAGGGGGCATAGCTTTAAATTAAGGGGTGATCGGTGTAGGACAGATGTTAGGGGTAGATTCTTTACTCAGCGAGTAGTGAGTTCATGAAATGCCCTGCCAGTAGCAGTGGTGGACTCTCCCTCTTTATGGGCATTTAAGCGGGCATTGGATAGGCATATGGAGGATAGTGGGTTAGTGTAGGTTAGGTGGGCTTGGATCGGCGCAACATCGAGGGTCAAAGGGCCTGTACTGCGCTGTATTCTTCTATGTAACCAAGTTCAACCTCACTCACAACTTGGCTATCACCCAATTGATGGCAGAATTTAACTGAGTTTCCCCCAACAGTATCTGTCTCTGGAAGTGTCCAGGGATTCAGTGCAACATTCTTCTTCCAAGTACTGCTGCTACATCATTCTGGAGTTGAATTCTGGTGGAGATTCCTCGCTTTCAAATCTGTGATGTGATGCTTCTCTAGATTCTAACACCACTTCCCCACACTTCTGGAGATCTCCGGTCTGTAGCTTACCTTCTTATCCTCGAGGTTTAGTGGTTTGTTTGATACAGCGTTTCCTGCAAAAAACTCCTTTACGTCAGGGCCTTCCTTCCACAGACAAACTTAATTGTCCTTTTATCATGAGCTTATTAAACACTTCGCTCATCTGTCCAAGGAAACAGCTTGTTGTTTTGCGTCCTTCTTCCCAGGGATGGTTAACTCCCAGAAATTAGGCCATTCAGCCTATTGAGTCTGCTCTACTATTCAATCGTGGCTGATACGTTTCTCAACCCAATTCTCCCTGTAACCCTTGATACTTAAGAATGATTGAGTCTGCTCCAACATTCAATGGGCTGAATGGCCTAATTTCTGCCTCCTGATGTAGCAGTTTCTCAGTGGCCCTTTTGTTTCTTGGACCAGAAAGAGTTCCTGCTAACTCGGGGAGTTGGAAAGTTCTGCAGTTTACAGGACCACACCACATTCCCCTCTGCCTCCTCCTGAGATACTGGCAATTCCCAAGATCCCTTGGTACCCCTGAAAACAATCGAGGTGTCTGGAAATCTCTGCTGCTACTCTGGAACAGAAGGATTATGGGGAGAAAATTCAGAAATCTGATGTGCAAAGGGACTATGGAGTTCTACTCCAGGATTCTCTCAAGGTAAACTTACAGGTTGAGTCAGTAGTTGGAGAGGCAAATGCAATGATGGCATTTATTTTGATCAGACTTGAATATAAATGCAGGGATATACTTCTGAGGCTCTGGTCAGCCCACAATTAGAGTACTGTATGTAGATTTGGGCCCCATATCTCAGGAAGGATGTACTGGCCCTGGAACATGTTCAGAGGAGGTTCACAAGAATGGTCCAGGAATGAAAAAATTAACACATGAAGAACATTAGAGGACTCTAGGTTTATACTTCATGGAGTTCAGAAGGATGAGAGGGAATCTAATTGAAACCTACAAAATAATGAACGGTGTGGATGTTGGGAAGGTTTTTCCATTGGTAGGACAGACTAGAACCTGAGGGCTCAGCCTTCGCATGAAGGGAAGACCCTTTAGAACAGAGGGAAGAGAGGCTCCTTCAGCCAGAGTGTGGTGAGTCTATGGAATTCACTGCCACAAGGCTGTGGAGGCCAGGTTACTGAATATATTTAAGACGGAGATAGATAGGTTCGTGAGGATCAAGGGTTAAGGGAGAGAATGGGGTTGAGAAACTTATCAGCCATAATTGAATGGCGAAGCAGACTCAATGGGCTGAATGGCCTAATTTCTGCTGCTATGGTCTTATGATATGCTGATGAGTGGAGGGATGAGAAGGAGGTAAAGAGATGAAGAGAGAAAGACAGTTAAGGTGAAGCTCGATAGAGATGAAGGAAATATAAGAATTGTATGATAAATGGCAGAACACATAGGAGCACTGGCATACAGAGAGATCTTGGCATATAGATCCGTGGAAGTGGTAATGCAGGTGGGCACAGTGGTCAAAAAAGCACACAGCACACTTCCTTGAGTGTAAGAGTTACGTTACAGCTGTTTATTATGGCCACATTCAGAATATAGTGTGCAGTTCTGGTCACTGTGAGTATTTTGAGTGTGGTAACTTCAGGGGACCTGTCCAGTTCCAGGCACCATTCCGCCATGTCAGAGATATTTAAGGGGATTGAGGCTAAGGAAATGCCCCCCGTGAGAGTGGACAGGGACCTAGTGCAGACCCAGCAGCGGGTCTGATTAAATCGCTGGGCATACCCATGGGCCATTTTGAGGAATGTGTTGGCCTGCAAATCACAGTGGGTTATGAAATATGCTGCCCCTTGGGCCTGTTTACCAGCAAGCCACAGTGTGATGGTCAGACAGATCAGATGGTGATGGCTGCCGCGAGCAGCTGGATCCATCCTCGGTGGTCGGAGTGGTGCCTTCCTCTGTGTGGTCCCTGTTCAGAGGTTGTGGAGCCCTCTTGCAGCAGGTGGCATGTGTCTATTCGGGCCATCCTTCCGGTTTCACAGCAGTCTGGATTGTCATCAGGATCCGGTACAGACCTTTTCACCGAGGGGAGAGAGAATCTTTTTCTAGTGATTTTATCATGACATAGTCCCCAGGTCAGAACAGATGAATGGGCACTGATTGGGGTGTGGGCAATGCAGACCTGACCTGGTTGTGTGAGCACTAATGCTCCTGCTAAGGGCCTGGACATACCCTAGTGGGGCCTCTTGTGTCAGAAGCAGGGCTGTGTCTGTGGTGAGTGTCAGGGGTCTGGTGGCAGTGGGCATAGGCTGCCCCATAAGTACTTGAAAAGGGGTGAGCACAGCTGTTCAGTTTGGCTGCGCATGTGTAGCATAGAGGGCAAGTGGCAAGGTGTCTGACCAGGTCAGTCCTGTTTTCTGGGTGGTTTTAGTCAGTGTGGTCTTCAGGATGCCATTCATCCGCTCGACCATGCCTGACGACGGGTTGGTTGGGGATGGGGTGTCGCCGTGGTATCCCTAGTGCCTCGCTAATGCTGGTCACAAGCTAAGCCGTGAGTGAATCCCCCTCTCCGTCTTTATGCTACTCGGAACTCCAGATCTGGGGTGACATCCTTTAGAAGACATTTTACTACCATGCATGCATCATCCTTTCTTGTGGGAAATGCTTCCACCCATTTGGAGAACATATCTCTGATGACCAGAATGTACTTGTAACCCTGTTTTTGGGGCATGTGTGTGAAGTCAATCTGTAAGAGGCTGAAAGGCCCTTCAGGAACTGGCAGGTACTTGGCAACTGGCTTCCCTGCATTGTTCTGCAGGCAGATGAGGCACTGTGACAGCAGGACTTGGGCAGTGGCAGTGAATCCTGGTGCATACCAGGACTGCAATACAGTGTGTACATTGCCCCTCTTGCCTGTATGGCCAATGCTGTGGGCTGCTAGGGCCAGTGTGTGTAGGTGGGCACTTGGGCAAATGATGTGGCCATCAGTGTGTATTAGAGGTTGAGGGAAGGAGATTGTTTGGCCCCAATGCAGGCCCAGCTGTCCTTTTCCTGCTGTGGAGCAGTTTCTTGGGTATCTTGCACAGCCTCCATGGGGTCAGGGAATACTGGGGCCTGCGCTATTCTGGGAGCCTGCAGGATGTAGATGGTGGGGTGCAGTGCGACTTCCGGGCTGCTGTGTCAGCTTAGGCATTCCTGAGGGTGACCGGGTCAGTGGCTGAGGTATGGGCGCGGCATTTGATAATTGCTAGGACTGAGGGTAACAGGGCTGCTTCCAGGAGATTAGAAATCAGCGTAGCGTGTTGTAGTGGCCTCCCTGCTGACGTGATGAAGCCTCTCTGTTTCCAGAATGTGGCAAAATTGTGGATGACTCCAAAGGCATATCTGGAGTCAGGATAAATATTTGCTGTGTGTCCTTTAGCAATGACACAAGTCCTAGTAAGTACAAACAGCTCTGCAGCTTGTGCAGATGCGCCATTTGGCAATGCAGCTGACTCTAGAACTGTGAAAGGAGTACAGAGGGCATATCCTGCCAGTGTGCAGTGGTCTGAGGGCCTGAAGGATGAGCCATCTGTATAGAGTATGAGGTCAGAGTTGTCTAGAGGTGTTTCAGAGAGGTCAGGGCACGGGACAACGACCTGCTGGACAAGGTCTAAACAGTCGTGGTCATCCGTAATGGTGGTCAGAGTGAGTGGGAGCAGGGTGGTGGGGTTCAGAGCAGGGGTACGTTGTAGGGACAGGATGGCTTTGGATCGTAAAGCAACCTCATAGCCAATTCTCTGGGTGGCAGTGAAATGTTGTTGCTGGAAATGGAGTAATCTAGTTACAATGATGCTAATTGGAAAACAGTTATCAGAGGAATGTCCTAATTCTCTACACAAAGAAACATTCTGACAGTATCGATGGATCAGGAGCTTCCGTTCCTCTTCGCAGGTAGGTGCTAATGTCTCCTCTGAAGCGGTGAGGTGCTTCCATTGTCCTGTCCTGGGAGCAATGCTCTTGCTGGTGCCTCTCTGTCTGACCTGTCCTTTGTGTGGCTTTGGTATTGCTGGGTTGTGAAACTGCCCTCAGGGCTTTGGGATAGATGTGGTACTCTGTCATTGTTAGTGGGTGCTTGAAGTGTACAGGTATTCCCTTGTCTGCAAGTGCTGTCTAGTTTCGCTTGTCAGCCTGCTTGGTCCCTGCTGAGGCATTCTGGGTGTTTTGGTACAGTTTGGCCAATTTTGCTTTTGTGGGCCTATTGTGGGTTGCCAGGGTGGCAGATCTTTTCTCACATACAATTACCAGGAATACTTGGAATCCTGAGAAGGATTCAAGTGAATCCTAGAGAGATGTTGCATCCCTTGGACTATTCCCAGAAAGTGAATGAACTATCAAGACACTTGTAAAGATTTGTGGGAACTCTTGAAGGGATGTAAAGGGAACTAGATTTACAATTTAAGGCCATACATCCCATTCTGCTAAGTTACTCCAGTTAATTGGTAATTTTTATTTGTTTAAAAATGTGAAAACTTAATGAAGAGTTCTTCCAGTTAATCACTGGGTATTCAAATTTCTCTTCAGAATTAAAGATCATAACAAAACTGGGTATCATTGTGGGATGTTGAATCTGTAGTATGTGCTTGGTAAAATTTGGATGAACAATATTTCAAAGTGAATTTTATCGTGTTAAGTACTAAGACTTTCTGGAGAGGAAAGATTTGCCGTTGTGTGTTTTGCAACACTTAATCAAGGTCAGTTCAATAGAATACGCAGACAGGTTGATGCTCGAGTTGAGAGCTGTGGCAAAATATCAGAAATAATGCAGGCAGTAGCACGGCAATTAGGGTTAGAAAGTTAGCTAAAAGAATTATAAAAACAGGTTGGAAAGTTTTGTCAGCTTTTCTTAAAAAAAGTTAACAAAATGAGTCTGGGGATTCAGTAACGGAGGAATAAAGAGATGGCACATGAATTGAAAAGAGTTTGAATCTGACTTCACTAGAGAGGATACAAATAACACCCTGGAACTAGTTGTAAATCAGGAATTGAAAGGGAGGGAGGAACTGAAGAAAATTACAATCACCAAGGAATTAGTCCTGAGTAAACTGTTGGAACTACGAGCTGAGAAGTCCCGGGTATTTGAAGGAATTCATCCTAGACTCTTAAAGAGAAATTAGCGAGTGAAATAAGACCATAAGACATAGGAGTGGAAGTAAGGCCATTCGGCCCATCGAGTCCACTCCGCGATTCAATCATGGCTGATGGGCATTTCAACTCTACTTACCCGCATTCTCCCCGTAATAGTTAATGTATTGGTTTTAATTTTCCAAACCTCATTAGTTTCAGGGATGGTTTCTTTAGATTGGAAAAATCCTTTCTTCAAAAAGGGAGACAGAAAACAGGAAACTGCAGACCATTTAACTTAACATATGTAATGGGGAAAATGTTCAAAGCTATTATCAAAGATATTATGACAGGGCACTTGTATAAGTTCAAGGTAATCAAGCAGCGTGAATGTGTTTTTGTCAATGGGAAATAATGTTGTAATAATTTTTTGAAGAACGGCCTCTCCGCACTGCGACTGAGCTGATGAATCTCCAATGCCCACAGGGAATGGAATCCCTTCCCTCAGTCCCCACATTTCCACAACTTCTCCGCCGTTCTGGTGACTGTTTGGCTGTGTGTTTCCGATAAACAATTGAAAGTGTGATCACACTCAGGAAACGTGTACAGTCACTCCCTCCTGCGAATAGTGTAATGTTTCTTCAGTCTGTGTAACTGGTTAAAGCGCTGCCCATAGTCAGCTCACGGGGAGACTCTCTCAACAAGGGGAAAAGACGTACAAAGGTTGAGCAGCGAGACAAAATGCAAAAGCAATAAAATGTCGAACCACGGGGAAAACATATTGTGGCTCGACCCCTTTTTTTCCCATTGGCATTTGGACACTTAACATCTGCCAGTAACACCAGCATCCCGATAGAGCATACAGCGCATGTTTGCCGGTGTCAGCAACGCCATGCGCATGCTCGCCGGGTGTCAGCAAAACACTGGGCATGCTCATCGCAGTCCGCACAAAAAGGCGCGCGATCTTCTTTTGATCGACCAATAGGAAGTCCAGGAGGACCGGAAGGAGTCTAGTCCTCCTGCCAATCAGAGCCACCCCATTGTCTGAATGCGGAAGTTGGACCCTGAGTTTCTGAAGCTGCTGCTACTGCTCCTGCTTCTCTGAATGAAGATTGAGCTTCACCCCAGACTGCAATCTCCTTCCTCTGTCCAACATCTGTAAGTACTGCACTCTCTTTTCTCACCACCTTTTCCAATTCTTTATTTTCATTCAGGGCTTCAGTTGTTGACTTGCAGCAACTGAAAGGAAAGGGAGTGAATCGGGGTGGACAGACTCTGGAAACGTTGTTCCACGTCTGTGTCGCAATTGGCAAAATAGACAGGCAGGAGACTGGAAGAACAAGCCAGGTAGCATCAGGAGGTGGAGAAGTCGACGTTTCAGGGGTAACCCTTCTTCAGGATTGGGGATGGGTGCAGATAAAGAGTGTCCTTGGGGCAGGGTGGTGAATTGGGGATAGGTGAAAGGTCTGACCTGGTTGGTGAATGGGAGGAATAAATCTGGTTCGTGACAGTGATGAGTGGAAATGAGGGGGAGGAGCTGAGAAGGGAGTCGTTGGGGGTGGGTGGGGGGAATGGGAAGTGAGGTTATTTGAGACTGGAGAACTTAATGTTGAGTCCTCTAGGCTATAGGCTGCCCAGGCAGAAGATGAGGTGTTGTTCCTCCAATTTACTATTTGGTTCATTGTGGCAATGGAGAAAGATAGTCTTTTCAGAAAGGGAGTGGGAAGGGGAATTAAAGTGGGCAGTGACTGTGGACCTGCCTGCGACGTTCAGCAAACCGTTCCCAAGTTTATGCTCAGTCTCCCCAATGTAGAGAAGACTACAATTGGAAAACATGAGAAAAAGAGTACAACAATGTGAAGTTGTGAAAAAGAGCAGAAAGGAAGTGTATTATTTAAATGGTGATATACTGAGATGTGGAGAAAGTGAGATATGCAGATACTGGTGATTAGAGTCAGTAAGTGTGGCGCTGGAAAAGCACAGCAGGTCAGACAGCATCTGAGGGGCAGGACAGTCGATATTTCAGGCACAAGGGAATAGGGAATGATATGTGGATATAGAAAGGGGGTTCAGTGTCTTTCTACACCAGTCACTGCCAGTTGTTAGACAGGTGCAGCAAGCAATCAGCAAAGCAAGTGGTATATTGACAAGAGGAATTGTGTTCAGAATTGTGGATGCCTTCCTGCAGTTAGGGGTCATTGAATATATTCAAGGCTGAGTTCATCTGAGTTTTGAGCAACAATAAAGTGGATGTTTATGGGAGAAAGCAAGAAAATGTTTTTAAGACAAGTACAGAACAGTTACAGAGTCATACAGCACAGAAACAGACCATTCAGTCCAACTAGACCACGCTGAATATATTCACAAACTAATCTAGTCCCACCTACCAGTATTTGGCCCATATCCCTCCGAACCTTTCCTATTCATGTAATTAACCAAATGTCTTTTGAAAGTAACATCACTTCCTCTGGACATTCATTCCACACATGAACTACTGTATTTAAAAAAAAAGCTGCCTCAAGTCTTTTCAAAACCTTTCTCCTCTCTCCTTTCAAAATTTGCTGCCTAATCCTGAAACCCCCACCTGAGGGAAATGACACCTGCCAATCACCTCATGTATACTTCTCATGATTTTATAAACCTCTATAAGGTCACTTCTCAACCTCCTGTGCTCCAGTGAAGAAAGTCCCAGCCTATCCACCGAGATGTAGGAATATTCATATCCAGTTATGGTCTGTTCAATGCTGGTTCAGGCTCCAAAGACCAAATGACCAACTCCTGCTCCCAATTCTCACGCTCTGTGTCCAAAGTTAAAAATCAAAAACACAGGATTATGGTCCAACAGGTTTATTTGGAAGCACTAGCTTTCAGACTGCTGCTCCTTCATCGGGTGGTTGTGAAGAATAAGATTGTAAGACACTGAATTTATAGCAAAAGTTTACAGTGGGATGTAACTGAAATTATATATTGAAAAAGACCTGGGTTATTGTTAAGTCTCTCCTCTTTTAGAATAACCATGTTGGTTTTAGTTCTTTCATATGTAAATAGCAAAACCTTTTTTAAAAGTTACATTCCCAATTGGTATCATGTTGTCTCAGATAACGTATTGAAGGTGTGAGTTTCCCTGTGTGAGGCTGTCTGTACCACAATGGATATATTGATTCTAATCTTAAAAAATGGATTAACAGAATCTTACTTGGATTCATGCAGTTTGTGTCCGGGACAGCAAGAGACCGTCAGATATAGGAACAGCAATTAGGCCATTCAGCCCATTGGGTTTGCTCATACCATTCAATCGTGGCTGTTAAGTTTCTTATCCACATTCTCCTGCTTTTTCCCCGTAACCCTCGATCCCCTTGATACTCAAGAACCTATCTATCTCAGTCTTAAATATCCTCAGTGACCTGGCCTCCACAGCCTTCTGTGGCAGTTAATTCCATAGATTCATTACTCTCTGGCTGAAGACGTTACTCCTTATTTCCAATGTAAAGGCTCTTCCCTTTACTCTAAGACTGTGCCTCGAGCCCTAGTCTCTCCTCCCAATGGAAAGATCTTCCCAACGTCCACTCTGTCCAGGCCGTTCAGTATTCTGAATGTTTCAATTAGATCTCCCCTGAGTGTGGGCCTGTTAAACAGCATGAACCAGACCCTTGAGGATGGGATACAGCAGGGATTAGGTTCTACAAAGTGAGAAGGGAGGGAGAGTGTGTGGGATGGAGATTTTCAGCTTTGAGAGAATAAGAGAGGAAGCAGAATTCACTATAAATTAGAATTGATCGGATGGTCCAATAGGCCAAGGAGTGGCAGATGGAGTTTAATTTAGAGAAATGAGGTTTTCCATTTTGGTCAAGCAATCCAGGCAGGACTGGCACAGTGAAGGGGAGTGTTGCAGAACAAAGAGACCTTGGAGTGCAGGTTCATAGCTCCTTGAAAGTGGAGTCGCAGGTAGACAGGATAGTGAAGAATGTGTTTGGTATGCTTTCCTTTATTGGTCAGAGCATTGTGTATAGGCATTGGGAGATCATGTTGTGGCTGTACATTGGTAAGGCGACTTTTGGAATAGTGCTTCCAGTTCCGGTCTCCCTGCTTTCGGAAAGAACTTGTGAAACTTTGAGAGGGGTCGGAAAAGATTTGCGAGGATGTTGCTAGACTTGGAGGGTTTGAAGTACCCTGGAGAATCGGAGGCTGAGGGGCAGCCATATAGAGGTTTATAACGAGCATGGATAGGGTGAATATCCAAGGTCTTTTCCCCAAGGTAGGAGAGTCCAAAACTAGAGGGCATATGTTTGAGGTGAGAGGGGAATGATTTAAAAGGGCCCTGAGGGGCAACTTTTTCACGCAGAGGGTTGTGCATGTATGGAACGAGCTGCCAGAGGAGGTGGTGAGGCTGGTACAATTATCTTTAAAATGCACCTGGCTGGATACATGAATAGGAATGGTTTAGAACCATAAGAGCCATATGCTGGCAAATGGGACTAGATTAATTTCGGATATCGGTTTGGCACAGACGAGTTTGACCAAAGGGTCTGTTTCCGTGCTGTATGACTAATTGTCTTCGGTGAAAGCAGAAGTGTGGTTGTGAAAACTGGACTTTCAGAGCAACTTTCAAAGATTTTTTTGCCCTTACTGGGAGCAGAAGAAATTACAATGAAATATTTGATTTGTGAGAGAGCAACTGAGTGAGCGTGGACATTTGGGATTTTGGTGGAAAGTGGGAATTCATTGCACTGTGGGGATCAAGCCCTCCTTATCCAGTCATTTCAGCTGGTGGATGAGACTCGGCAGTTCATGCAGGCAGTCAATCCAGATAATATTTTATAAATTCCTGCTTTGGAAATAGAAACAGTCTGAGTCAAGACTGAGATACAGGCACACTCTGACCTCATACCTTTAGTGC
Organism: Chiloscyllium plagiosum; assembly: GCF_037043375.1. NCBI lineage: Eukaryota > Metazoa > Chordata > Chondrichthyes > Orectolobiformes > Hemiscylliidae > Chiloscyllium > Chiloscyllium plagiosum. The sequence continues at coordinate 22,567,499 of NW_028270165.1, forward strand.
ATTGTCTGAGCTGAGATGCCACCTTTTGTTGTAAAGCCTTATGTTATCTTGAGAGGGTGCCTTACAGGAAGTTCTGGGATTTACATATTAATGATACCTGCAATCCATTCTAAAAGATGAAAGACTTAACAATCCAGATTTGACCGATATATCATTTCAGTGGCAGGCCACAAATGTCTTTCCATAAATTCTGTGCCTTATGGTCTTATTCTCCACAACCACCTGATGAAGGAGCAGTGCTCTGAACGATTGTTCATCCAAATAAACCTGTTGGACTATAACGCGCGTTTGTGTGATTTTTAACTTTGCCCAGGTTAGGGTGGATTATGCTAAATTATGCATAGTGCCCAGGGATGTGCAGGTGAGGGTGGATTGACCATGTTAAAGTACCCATCGTGCCCAAGGAGGTGCAGGTTTGTGTGGGTTAGCCATGCTAACTTACACATAGTGTCCAGGGATGTGCAAGGTAGGGTGGATTGGCCAAGGGATATGGGCCAAGTGCTGGCAAATGGGACTAAATTGATTTACAATATCTGGTCAGCATAGACGAATTGGACCAAAAGGTCTGTTACTGTGCGGTATACCTTAATGACTCTGGCTTTCTACTAAGGTTTGCCACGTCTCTTCTGTTCAGTTTCTCTCTGGTGTCTGTGTTAATACCTTGATGTGTCTGGTTATTCCTCAAGCTGCATTCCCGATTCATCCTGAATTGACACATTTTGTTTTGCTTCCCAAAATCAGACCTGCTCACTCTCAGTAGTATCCCAATGTTGTGAAAGATGTTAACTTTCAGGTGGAGTTATCCAATATGTAAGTCTTGACGTTTTTGCTGTTCTGATCCTGAATCAGCACCTTCAGGAGAATTACTTGGAGCGGAGTGAGGAGGGAGAGGGAAAGGGGGAGAAGGATGTTGCTTTCAATTTTGTGGAATAACAAAAGAAAAGAATGCTCCATAGCTTGTTCTGAATTTCTACCCTGCATTGACAGTGATGACTTTTATAATCTCTTTTTTCCAGAGTATTTGAAGATCCGAAGACAGAAGTTTCAAAATGAACAGATGAAGGCCTTATGCCCGAAATATTGACTCTCCTGCTCCTTGGATGCTGCCTGACCTGCTGTGCTTTTCCAGCGCCGCACTGTTCAACACTGACTCTCCCCCATCTGCGGTCCTCACTTTCACGTCAATATCTGACAGTCACTCAATCAATTGGGGCAGCCACGATTTTTTTATTACAATTCTGTGAGAAGGAGCAAAGCTTTTTGGTTCCTATTTCAGTACATTTTCATTATCAGTGGGTCTGGATGAGAGACCCTACTGTTGCTGCGCACTGAGTGTGGAGCCTGAAACTGTTATCCGGCCTGGAAAGAGGAACTCACAGCAGTAAGGGGCAGTACATGCGTTTACTTGTGGCTGAAGCTTCGGACATGGAGAAACCGTGGAAGTGTGGTAACTGTGGGAAAGGCTTCCGTACTCCGTCTGACCTGGAGATTCATCGGCGCAATCACACCGGGGAGAGGCCGTTCTCCTGTCCCAAGTGCGGGAAGGGCTTTACCCAGGTCTCTGCCCTGCTTAGGCACCAGTGGATCCACACGGAGGAGAGGCCTTTCAGCTGCCCTGAGTGTGGGAAGGCCTTCAGCGATTCATCCTCCCTACTGACCCACCGGCGAGTCCATACGGGAGAGAGGCCCTTCAGCTGCCCCGAGTGCGGGAAGGCCTTCAGCAATTCCTCCACCCTACTGAGGCACCAGCGGGAAGGCCTTCAGCCGTTCCTCCAATTTGCTGACCCACCAGCAGGTCCACACGGGGGAGAGGCCCTTCAGCTGTCCTGATTGCGGGAAGGCCTTCAGCTATTCCTACTCCCTGCTGAGACACCAGCGGGTCCACACGGGGGGAAAAGCCCTTCAAATGCTCCGAGTGTGGAAAGGCCTTCAGCGATTCCTCCTCCCTGCTGACTCACCGGCGAGTCCATACGGGGGAGAGGGACTTCAGCTGCCCTGAGTGTGGGAAGGCTTTCACCCGTTCCTCCCACCTCCGGAGCCACCAGCGACTTCACGTACCATCGCAGGGGGATTGACAAAGCGACTGCCGAGTGCCGTTATCGACTGGACTATTAACCCAGTTCTGGGATCTGTTGGGTTTGAATACCACCGCGGCAGATGGCGGAATTGGAATATGGTCAGAATCTAACGATGAAACCATTTTCTGTGGGGTGGGGGGGGTGGGTGGGGGGGGAGGGGAGAGAAAACAGGTACTGCATCGTTTCATCAACATTGTAAAGGTTACTGGCTGCACTGGGAGGTGTGGGCTGTGTTCACTCGAAACTCTTATCTTTAAAATTGAGAATAGCTAAAATGATATATTCAGAAACATCATTGAAGTCTAAACGCATTTCAATTTTTTAAAAGAGCTGCTGAAATCTTTCTGAAACTTGCACTGGAATATGTGCAGTTAGGCCACAGCTCAGGACAGGCTGTAAGGTGTGAATGACCTATTCCTCATTTTGTGAAATTGGTTTCAACTATGTAGACATAGTTATAGAGTTGTAGAGCCTGAAACAAACCCTTCAGTCCATACCTTAAATGAATCTAGTGGCCCATTTGCCAGCATTTGGCCTATGTTCATCTGTACCCTTCCTATGCATATCCCCATCCAGATGCCTTTTAAATGTTGTAATTGTACCAGCCTCCACCACTTCTGCTGGCAGTTCATTCCATACACGCACCACCCTCTGAGTGAAAATGTTGCCCCTCAGGTCCCTTTCCCCACTCACCTTCAACCTATGCCCCTTTAGTACTGGACCTTGGGTATTCACCCTATCCATGTCCCTTACAAATGTCTATAATTTTGAGGAGAAAATGAGGACTGCAAATGCCAGACATCATTTTCCACCGCCCCCCCCTCCCCCCCCCCCCACTTTATCCCAGTCCCGTGCCTTCAACTCAGCACGCCCTCTTGACCTGTCCATCAACTTTTCAATCTATCAGCTCCACCCACTTCTCCAACCTATCCATCGCCAAACCGTTACTACCCGATGCCTGGAGGAGGAACACCTCATACTCTGCCTTGCAACCCTGCAACCACACAGGACAAATGTGGATTTCAACAGTTTCCTCACCTCCCCCACTTTATCCCAGTCTCAAGCCTCCAACGTGGCGCTGCCCCTTCTGACCTGTCCATCATTTTTTCCTATCTATCTGCACCATAATCCCCTTTGAACCATCATCTTGCCACCCCAACCCCCACCTCACACACACATATATACACACACACACACACCTACCTTCATCTACCTGTGGCATTCTCAGCGACCTTGTCCCCCTACCCCACCCTCTTACCATTTATCTCTCATCACCCCCGGCCCACAAGCCTCGTTCGTGATGAAAGGCTTATGCCCAAAACGTCAATTCTCCTGCTCCTTAGCTGCTGCCTGACCTGCTTTGGTTTTCCAGCACCACACTCCCGGCATAATTTCAAGGTAATTGGAGGAAGGTTTCGGGGAGATGTCAGAGTAGGTTCTCTACTCAGATAGTGGTGGCTGTGTGAAATGCACTGTCAACAGTGGTAGTAGAGTCAGATACATTAGGGACATTTAATCGACTCTTGGATAGGTACATGAAAGTTAGTACAATAAATGGTATGTAGGTCAGTCTGATCTTAGAGTAGGATAAAGGGCCGGTACTGCATCGATTGCCGAAGGACCTGTACTGTGCTATGTACCTAAGTAGAGTCCAGAGTTTTGTTTTATCAGCAGTCCAGTCAGATCCGAGCAAACCAAGGACATGCAGGTCACACTGCGCTTAGACAGAGTGAGGCATTCAGGGTTACAGCTGCACAAGAGGTGCGCAGAAGCAAGGTCAACATTAGATTTCAAATTGGAGAGCTCCATTCAGCAGTCTAATAATGGCAGGGAAGAAGCTATTCTTGAACCTGTTGGTACATGTGTTCAAGCTTCTGTATCTTCTGCCTGACAGAAGATGGTGCAGGAGATCATTCCCGGGGTGGGAGGGGTCTTTGAGGTTGGTAGCCTTTCCACGACAACGAGAAGTGTAGATGGATTTCATGGGTGGGAGGTTGGCTTCCGTGATGGACTGTGCTGTGCACACCACCTTCTGTAGTTTCTTCCGGTCCTGGGCAGAGCAGTTGCCATAGCAGGACGTGATGCACCCAGATTCAATGCTTTCTGTGGTGCATCTGTAAATGTTGGTGAGTGTCATTATGGACATGCTGAATTTCTTGAGCATCCTGAGGAAGAAAAGGTGTAGTTGTGCCTTCTTGACCGTTGCATGGGTAGGTTTAGATATTTAGCCACTCCTTTCTCATTCTTACTAACTCCTTTACTTGATGCAGTCACAATCAGTTTCATACCTTGTGCTAATCTCTTTTGAAGGTCTTCTTCAGAAGGATAAAATATTATGAGGGGCAAAGGTAGTGTACATACATAATATGAAATCTTTAAACTTGAATTCATTTTAAAGAGCACAACAACGTATTTATGGTAAAAATGGGTAAACTTAACAGGTTTTATGAAGGGTGAAAGTGGGAAGTATGTGGAGGTGCATGTTAAAACAGGACCGAGTCTGCATGGCTTTGACAACAGGAGGTCATGTCTGACAAATCTATTAGGATTCTTTGAGCAGGTAATGAGTAAGTTAGACAAAGGGAGAGCCAGTGGACGTGAGTGATTTGGATTTCCAGAAGGCCTTTGACAAGGTGCCGTGCAGGAGGCTTCTAAGTAAGATGAGTCCCTGGTGTAGGAGCAAGGTACTGGCACGGATAGAGGATTGGCTGACTGGCAGAAAGCAGAGAGTTGGCATAAAGGGGTCTTTGGAGTTCCAAAGGGGTCCATGCTGAGAATGCTTGGACAGGCCAGGAGAATGGTCAGAGAAGGGGCAGATGGAATACAATGTGGTAAAGTCTGAGGTTATGCACTTTGGTGGGAAGACCAGAAACAGAGACTCTTCTCAAAATGGGAAAGGCTTCGGAAATGTGAAACAGAAAGGGATTGGGGAATCCCAGCTCAGGGGGAGGATTGTACCATTCATTCGGGGTGGTGTAGAAAGGATCGTACCATTGAGACCTTGGAGGATTGTACCCTTAATGGCTGTGGGGGAGTAATGGATTATACCATTCAGAGGGGGACGATTGCTTCATTCGAAGGTGGAGGGGTGTGGAGGAGGAAAAGGGGCGGGGAGGATTGTACTATTCACATCACGGGGTGTGGATTATACCATTCACAGGGAGAATTATTTATTTTTATTTTTCAGAATTTCCAGGATACAGGACATATGCCAATTTTCCCCACCAGAAATCGACTGAAACTGGGTGCACTAAAAAAATCCAGCAGGAAGATTATCAGTAAAAAGGTCTCGTTTCGGTCATAGCAGTTATAGACTCAGAGTCACACCGCACAAAAACAGACACTTCAGTTCAACTCATCCATGCCGACCAGATGTTCCAATCTGGCCCAGTCCCAAGTTCCAGCATTTGCTCCATATTCCTCTAAATCCGAACTATTCAACCTTTTAAATGTTGTAATTGTACCCACCTCCACCACTACCTCTGGCTACTCATTCCATACACGCTCTACCTTCTGCGTGAAAACGTTGCCCCATGGTTCCTTTTTAAATCTTTCCCCCTCTCATCTTAAATTTATACCTTCTAGATTTGGACTCCTCCATTTCGGGGGGTAAAAGACCTTGGCTATTCGCCCTATCCGTGATTTTCATGATTTTTTAAACCTCTCAGGTCACCCCTCAGCCGCCTCCACTCCAGGGGGAACAGCCTCAGCCTAGTCAACTTCTCCCTATAGCTCAAATCCTCCAACCCTGGGAACATCCTTGTAAATCTTTTCTGAACCCTTTCAAGTTTCACAACATCCTTCCAAGACGAAGGATGCCGGAATTGTACACTTATTCCAAAAGGGTCCTAAACATTCTCCTGTACAGCCACACCATAACCTCTCAAATCCTATACTCAATACTCTGACCAATAAAGGAAAGTATACCAAACACCACCTTCACTATCCTATCTACCTGCAACTCCACTTTCAAGAAACTGTGAACCTACTATCCAAGGTCTCTTTGTTCAACAACACTCCCTAGAACTTTACCATTGAGTGTAGATGTGCTGCTCTGATTTGTTTTTCCAAAATGCAGCACCTCGCATTCATCTAAATTAAACTCCATCTGCCACTCTTCAGCCCATTGGCACATCTGATCAAGATCCCATTGTAATCTGAGGTAACCTTCCTCGTTGTTCACTACACCTCCAATTTTGGTGTCATCAGCAAACCTACTAACTATACATCTATGTTCACATCCAAGTCATTTGCATAAAAAAATACAGAAAGGAGTGGACCTAGCACCGATCCTTGTGGCACTCCAGTGGTCATAAGCCTCCAGTCTGAAAAACAACTCTCCACCACCACCTTCTACCTTTGAGCCAGTTCTGTATACAAAGGGCTAGTTCTCTCTGTATTCCATAAGATCTAACCTTGCTAACCAGTCTCCCTTGGGGAACCTTGTCAAACACCTTACTGAAGTCCATATAGATCATGTCCATTGCTCTGCCCTCATTAATCTTCTTTGTTACTTCTTCAAAGCACTCAATCAAGTTTGTGAGACATGATTTCCCATGCACAAAGCCATGCCGACGATCCCTAATCAGTCCTTGCCTTTCCAAATATGTATAAACCCTGTCTCTCAGGTTTCACTCCGACAACCTGCCCACCACCGATGTCAGGTTCTCTGGCTTTTCCTTATCAACTTTCTTCAATAGTGGTACCACGTTAACCAACCTCCAGTTTTCTGGCACCTCTCCTGTGACTATCAATGATACAAATATCTCAGCAAGGGGCCACACAATCACTTCCCGTAGCCTCCCACAGAGTTCTCGGGTACGCCTGATCAGGTCCTGGAGGTTTATCCACCTTCGTGTTTCAAGACATCCAGCATCACCACCTCTGTAATATGGACATTTTTAAAGATGTTATAATCTATTTCCCTACACTCTATATTTTTCATGTCCTTCTCCAGAGTAAACATTGATGCAAAATACTTGTTTAGTATCTCCCCCATCTCCTGTAGTTCCACACATTGGCTGCCTTGCTCATCTTTGATGTGCCCTATTCTCTCCCCAGTGACCCTTTTGTCCTTAATGTATTTGTAAAAACACTTTGGATTCTCCTTAACCCTATTTGCCAAAGTTATCTCATGTCCAGTTTTTGCCCTCCTGGTTTCCCTTTTAAGTATACTCCTACTACCTTTATACTCTAAGGATTCACTCAATCTATCCTGTCTATACCTGACATATGCTTCCTTCTTTTTCTGACCCAAACAATCAATTTCTCCAGTCATCCAACATTCCCTACACCTACCAGACATTCCTTTCACCCTAACAGGAATATACTGTCTCTGGATTCACGTTATCTCATTTCTGAAGGCTTCCCATTTTCCAGCCGTCTCTTTACCTGCAAACATCTGCCCCCAAACAGCTTTTGAAAGTTCTTGCCTATTACTGTCAAAATGAGACATTCTCCAATTTAGAATTTCAACTTTTAGATCTGGTCTAACCTTTTCCATCACTATTTTAAAATTAAGAGAATTATGGTTGCTGGCCCCAAAGTGCACCCCCACTGACACCTCAGTCAGCTGTCCTGCCTTATTTCCCAAGAGTAGGTCAAGTTTTGCACCTTCTCCATAGATATATCCACATACTAAGTCAGAAATCTTTCTTGAACACGCTCAATAAATTCCTCTCCATTTAAACCCTTAAACCTATGGCAGTCCTGGTCTATGGTTGGAAAGTTAAATCCCCTACCATAACCATATAAGGGGAAATGAGTTTAAAACTGGGCACAATCCTCCAGGTGCAGTTTCAGCAATGCTATGTTTGGTTGCAACAACACTTCCTTCCCTTTATGTTCTATTCCTTTAGCGATAAAAGCGAATGCTGCATTCACTTTCTTACTTATCTACTGTACCTGCATGCTAGTTTTCTGTGACTCATTAATGAGGATACCCAGATCCCTCTGCACCAGATCACCCCAAACCCTCTCTTAGATAATAGGTTGCTTTGCTGGTTTTGTTTTTGATCAAAATGCATGACCTCACACTTATCCACCTTAAACTCCATCTGCCACATTTTGGCCCACTCTCCTAACCTATCCAGATCCATTTGTAAGGTTCATATATCCTCATTGCAATCTACCATCACGCCTATTTATGTGTCATCCACAAATTTGGCAAATGAGCCTTTTATACGTGTATCCAAGTCACTAATGTAGATTGTAAATAGATGGGGTCCAAGGACCCAACCCTGTGGCACCTGACTAGTTACTTCTTGCCATCCAGAAAAAAAAACCCATCAATTTGGACTGTCTGTCTTCTGCCCATCAGCCAGCCACCTATCCAAGCTGATAAATCAGCCCATATCGCATATGATCTAACCTTGCGAGTTAACGCTTTCTGTGGCACTTTAGCAAATGCCTTCTGAAAAGCCAGATATATTACATCTACAGGACCCTTATTATCCACTTGTTACATCTATGAAGAACTTAGTCAAATCTGATTTGCCCATCATAAAACCATGCTGACTCTGATGGATAGAGTTTTGACTTTTCAAATGTCCTGATATTGCTTCCTTGATAATTGACCCTAACACCTTCCCAACAACAGATGTTAAACTAACTGGTCTGCAATTTCCCACATATTGCCTGCCTCCCTTTCTGAATACAGGCATTACATTAGCATTTTTCCAATCCACTGGAACCATAAGATCCTAAGATATAGGAGCAGAAACTAAGCCATTCAATCATGGCTGAAACGTTTCTCAAATCCATTCTCCCGCTTTCTTTGATCACCTTGACAATCAAGAACCTACCTATCTCTGTATTAAATAAACTCAATGAATCTTTCTCATGTCCAGGGAATTTTGGAATATTGTAACTAATGAATCCACAATCTCCACTGCCACTCCCTTTAGTACCCTAAGATGTAGGCCATCAGGCCCAGGGGATTTGTTTGCCCTCAATCCTAACAGTGTACCTATCGACGTTGATTGTTTAAGTTCTACCTTTTCTATAGCCTTTGACCTGCTCGTTCCAATACGAATGGTACTGCTGTCCTCTAACGTGAAAACTGAGGAAAAGTATTGATTTAGCAGCTCTGTCATTTCATGTTGCCCTTATTAACTCACCTGCTTCACCTTCCAAGGAACCAACATTTACTTTAGCGACACTGTTCCCTTTGGCAGACCAACAGAAGCTTTTGATATTTTATGCTAGGCTTCTTTCGTAATTTACCTGACCTATTTCTATTCATCTTTGAAAATCCCTTTGTTTGTGTCTGGAAGTTTCCCGATGTTTCAGCTTTCCAAAGGTCTGGAGTAACATTCCTGAACAGGCTGGGGGCGGGGAAAACCAACCCCCATTGTCCCCTATTGGTGGGTGGGCTCTCCAGCCACGCCCCCTCAGTTGGTGACGACGTCGTCGGGACCACGCCCCCTGTATGTTGGCGCATGTGCAGTGTAGGTCCCGCGGCCGGACAAAGACAGTGTTACAGTGTGGGAGAGGAATAGCGCCGGCGGCTGAAGGAACAAGAACAGGAGCCGCTGGAAAAGCTGAGCAGGTCCGGTAGCTCGTGTCGGGAGGAATGTGAGGAGGTGTTTCGGGTCCGGGGATCCTCCTTCAGAACAGGACCAGGTTTCAGGAACATCCCGGGGAGGTCGCCAGTCCCGAGCGCCAAGACCTGGCTCCTGTCCCCGGGGAGAGGAGACAGTGAGACAGGGTAGGATTGGGAACCGCGGGAGGAGGGAGACTGGGGAGTTTATAAACTCCTAGTGGGAGGCCTCAGGCCTCCAATAGAAGCCCCACAGGCCCAGTGTTTACTTCACCGGCGAAGGAGCTCTCGGGTTGCCCGGGCAACCGGCCGCCAGCTTTGTGAGGGTCAGGCGCCTGTTGTCTTGGGACGGGGTTGTTGGATTGTTGTATAATATTGATCTCCTCTGTGCTTTTAATTTTAAATATTATAAAAATGTACACTGGCTTCAATTTATGAATTCTAAGTACAGAAGCAAAATATAAACATCTCCTTACATGCATCCCAACATGTGCATAGGAGCCAAGACTGTTTCAAGATTTACTGAGGTGCTGAATCAATAGCTCTTTCCCTTTTGATTAATGAAGGTGGTGCCCAGCAGACTCCTGTACACAGCCTGTTCTGTCAGCCTTTATGGGAAAGATAGGATAGCAAAACCGTGACACCCGTGTAGCCAAGTAATCTGAAGTCACACTTTGGTGTTTTAATCGCCTCAAACGCATGCCATTCAGAATAATGTCAAGGCTATAGGGGTACCAGGCTCCCCAAGATAGCCAAGATGGATAACAAAGAGGAGAGCTGAAGTGTTATCCTTATCAAGCCTGGAACGTCTTCACAAATCTCTAACAAGTTAGTTAAATGCAGTGTCCCCGTCAGAAATCCCATGCAGACTCTTCCTAATCAATCCACCTTTCTCCATGTGATTATTAATTTTGACCAGAATAAGTATTACTGGAAGCTTCTCCACCAAATTTAAACTGGCAGGTGGGACTAGATTGGGTTGGGATATCTGGTCGGCATGGACGGGTTGAACCGAAGGGTCTGTTTCCATGCTGTACATCTCTGTGACTCTATAATTGCTGAGATTAACTTTACAACCTTTCTTAAACCAGGCTGCAATGTTTGCAATTCTCCAGTCTTCTGACACCTCCTCCAAGTCCCTTCCTTCAAGATTGTTGGATGCATTTCATCAGTGCCTTGTCAAAATTTAAGTACCAAATGCTTATCGAAGACTTCTTTCATGTTAATTTTGAACTCTTGGGAGGTCATGTTGCGGCTGTACAGAACATTGGTTAGGACAATGTTGGAATATTGCGTGCAATTCTGGTCTCCTTCCAACGAAAAGATGTTGTGAAACTTGAAAGGGTTCAGAAACGATTTACAAGGATGTCGCCAGGGTTGGAGGATTTGAGCTTTAGGGAGAGGCTGAACAGACCGGAGCTGTTTTCCCTGGAGTCTTGGAGCCTGAGGGATAACCTTATAGAGGTTTACAAATTTATGAGGGTCATGTATAGGATAAATAGACAGTCTTTTCCCTGGGTTCAGGTCTGTTTCCATGCTGTACATCTCTATGACTCTATGTTGGTTGCATCTGTAAGATCCTGAATCAGGACCTTGAGGAGAATTAGAGCGGAGTGAGAACAGAGGGGGTGAGAGAGTGGGATGGTGTGTTCAATTTTGTGGAATAATAAAAGAAAAGTATAATCTGCAGAAAGTAGAATTGCTTGTTCAGAATTGTTACACTGCACTAAGTGTCATGACTTTTGTAATCTCTTTTTACAGAGTATTTGAAGATCTGAAGACGGAAATTTCAAAATCGCCTTCTGCTCCTCTGATGCTGCCTGAGCTACAGTGCTTTTCCAGCGTCATACTTTTGAACTCTTGACTCTCCAGCATCTGCAGTCCTCACTTTCACATCAATGTCTGACAGTGACACTGGGACATCGGGACTGCAACGATTTTTGACTGTGATTCTGTGAGAAGGAGCAAAGCGTTTGCTTCCGGCTTGAATACATTTTCAGAATCAGTGGGACTGGATGAGAGACCCTACGTTGCAGCGCAGTGAGTATGGAGCCTGAAACAGTTATACGGCCTGGAAAGAGGAATTCACGGCAGGGTGGGGCTGTACCCACGTTTGTGTGCGGCTGAAGCTTCAGCCATGGAGAATCCCGAGGAATCCCGCCCCGTGAAGAAACCGTGGAAGTGTGGCGACTGTGGGAAAGGCTTCTGTGCCCCGTCTGCTCTGGAGACTCATCGGCGCAGTCACACCGGTGAGAGGCCCTTCAGCTGCCCCGAGTGCAGGAAGGGCTTTACACAGGCATCTGCCCTGCTTACCCACAGGCGGGTCCACACGGGGGAGGGGCCTTTCAGCTGCCCCGAGTGTGGGAAGGTCTTCAGCAATTCCTTCGCCCTGCTGAGGCACCAGCGAATCCACAAGGGGGAGAGGCCACTCTCCTGCCCCGAGTGCGGGAAGGCCTTCAGTGATTCCTCCCACCTGCTGACCCACCGGCGGGTCCACACAGGGGAGAGGCCCTTCAGCTGCTCCGAGTGCAGGAAGGTCTTTACCCAGGCCTCTGCCCTGCTGATCCACCAGCGGCTCCACACAGGGGAGCTGCCCTTCAGCTGCCCAAAGTGCGGTAAAGGCTTCAGCGATTCCTCCACCCTGCAGACCCACCAGCGGGTCCACACAGGGGAGAGGCCCTTCAGCTGCTGTGAATGCGGGAAGTGCTTTACCCAGGCCTGTGCCCGGCTGAGACACCAGCAGTCCCACACCGGGGAGAGGCCCTTCAGGTGCCCCGAGTGTGGGAAGGGCTTTGCCCGGGCCTCCAACCTCCAGACCCGCCAGCGGACCCACACGGGGGAGAGGCCCTTTCGTTGTCCCAAGTGCGGAAAGTGCTTTACCCAGGCCATCACACTTCAGAAACACCAGCAGGTCCACATTGGGGAGAGGCCCTTCAGTTGCCCCAGGTATAGTAAGATGCTCACTTGCTCCTCCCACCTGCAGAGGCACCAGCAAGTTCACGTGCCATAGCAGGGGCATTGAAGGAGTGACGGCTGAGTGCCATTATCGACTGGAGTATTAACCCAGTTCCGGGGCCTCCCAGGTTCCAATCCTGCTGTGGCAGATGGTGAAATTGGAATTCAGTCAGTAATCTGGAGTTCCAAGTCTAATGATGAAGCCATTTTTTGGGGGGAGGGGGAAGAAAACCCCCATCTGATTCACTCACGTCATTTTTCAGGAAGGAAACTGCCGTTGTGGGAAAGGATTCACTCAGTCGTCCCAGCTGCATCCTTTACCCTGTCTGGCCTATGGTTGACTCTACACTTACTCCCCCCCCACCCCTCCCCCCCCAACCCATCCTCCTCCCCCCCCCCACGCCCCCCCACCCCCAATCTGTTCTCTTCCCCACTGGGCCCCTCCCTCTCCCCAGCAAATGAACAGGGAGAAACCTCCTTGGATATAGAGTATATGTTGAAATTGCTGAATGAGGCAATAATTCCTACAGGTTAAGAAAGGGGGTGTGTGCGCTTTGACTTTGAGCTCTTTTTAAATAAAAAGCTACTTTTTCCACGCCTTTTTGCTGGGGGGAATCTGAAGCTGTCACAAAGTTGGGTCACAATAAAGGGTTACCTGAACTTACCGCCAGGCTCAGACTCTCATTGAAGACTTTGAGCTTCAAATGGTTTTTGTTTTAAACCTGTTGATTTCTTTCAGCCTCCTGCACTAAGTTTCCAATGTCGTGTATCAGATGGAGCAGTGAATGAGTAGCTAGTATCGTTGGAAATTGCAAATATTTCAGGAGTGCAGGTACTGTGTCGTTTTATCGGCATTGTAAAGTTTACTGGCAGTACCAGGAGGTGTGGGCTGTTAATTAGAAATGATGTGGAGTTGCTGGTGTTGGACTGAGGTGGATAAAGTTAAAATCTACACAACTCCAGGTTATAGTCCCAACAGATTTATTTGGAAGCGCTACTCCTTCATCGGGTAGCTGTTGAGCAGGATCATAAGACATAGAATTTATCGCAAAACATTACAGTGTCATGCAGTTGATAAGATTTCCTGAACCAGCCCAGTTGCAGTTCAGTCTTTCATCTTTTAGAATGGGTTGCAGGTTTCGATTCATTAACATGTATATCCCAGATTTACTTTTAAGTCACATTCTCCCGATGACTTAAGATTTTATAAAATTAGGTGACATCTCAGCTCAGACAATGCAAGAAAGGTGTGAGGTTCAAGTCTGTCTGTATCCCAGTCCTGAGTCACACATGTTCTATTTCCAAAGTAGGAATTTATAAAATATTACATAGATTGACTGCCTGCAGATTGTGTTTTGCTCAAATAGCACAATGTATCTGCAAATGCAAATTCACTGCATAGGTTTGTGTGTGTGTGTGTGTGTGTGTGTGTGTGTGTGTGTGTGTGTGTGTGTGTGCGCGCGCGCGCATGAGAGAGACAGTGTGTGTGTTTGCATGTGCATGCTTGATAAAGTGTGTCGATGCAATGGAGTATAAGCCTGTGAGAAGGTGTGTGCATGGATTTGAGTGTGGGAGGTGTATGTGTGTGAGAGAGGGTCTGCGTGACTGGGTGTGTATGTGTGCGTGTGGGAGTGAGAGACAGTGTTAAGTGTAGTGAAGGTCCCGGTTGAGACCGTCCTCATGGGTTCCAAACCTGGCTATCGGCCTCTGCTTGGCTGGTAGAAACAATTAATCAGTTACTGGGTGGCATGGTGGCTCAGTGGTTAGCAGTGCTGCCTCGCAGCACCAGGGATCCGGGTTCGATTCCCATCTTGGGCAATTGTCTATGTGGAGTTGGCACATTCTCCCCAATGCTTGCATAGGTTTCCTCCGGGTGCTCCAGTTTCCTCCCACAATCCAAAAGATGTGCAGGTCAGGTGAATTGGCCATGCTAAATTCCACATAGTGTTGGGTGCATTAGTCAGGGGTAAATATAGGGAGGGGAACGGGTCTGGGTGGGTTACTCTTTGGAGGGTCAGTGTGGACATTTTGGGCCAAAGGGCCAGTTTCCATACTGGAGGGAATCAAATCTAATCTACACGCACACACATTGGAGAGGGCAGGGTGAGACTTGTCTTTCACTTTGCAGAAGGTGGGAGGTTCTGGATGCTGTGATTCAGGGTAAACACACGCTGGAAGACCTTTGGCTCAAAGAGATGGAGTTGGAAGCCAGGCTGCAGACACGTCACGGGAAAGTTAACCAGACACTTTATTCCAGAAGATGGTCATTCCCCTCTGGACAGAGCCTTCTGATTAGGTCATTGGACAGGGTCAGAAGGGTGAGAGTGTGAATCACACAGGTAAAGGGGATCTGAGATTGGGCAGCGGGGAGGAGCTAATTGGCTGAGTGGTGGGAGGGGGCGCTGGGGGTAAGGGGCAGAATATTGACAGGTGATTGTCGTCTTTCTCTGCAGTTAGCAGCAGGAGGCCAGATGGCATCGGTGTCTGACACCAGATTCCGGAACCGACGTGCTCAGTACAGGATAAGTGGGAAAGGGAGGCTGCAGTGGGTGTGGTCCACAAATTTCAGGAGGCGAGAGCCTCTGCTGAGGGCGCATGAGAAGTCAGAAGCTATGAAGACAAAGCAGAACATCAAAGCTCTGGGTGGCATGGTGGCTCAGTGGTTAGTACTGCTGCCTCAGTGCTGGGTTTGATTCCAGCTACAGGTGACTTTGGTACATTGTCCCCCTTGTGTCTGCGTGGGTTTCCTCCAGGTGCTCCGGTTTCCTCCCACAGTCCAAAGATCTGCAGTTTAGGGTGGATCAGCTGTGCTGATGTGTCCAGGGATATGCATTTTTGGGTGCGTAAGCCATGGGGCACTGCAGGGTTGTATGGTAAGTGGGTTGGTCTGGTGGGATGCTGTTTGGAAGGTCAGTGTGAGGTGAATGGGCTGAATGGCCTGCAGGGATTATGTGATTCTACTGCTTTAGCCATTTGTATATTGAGAAATGATTTTAAACCTTCCTATTCGTACACCCATCCAGATGCCTTTTAAAAGTTGTAATTGTACCAGCCTCCACTCCGGCAGCTCATTCAATACATTTACCATCCTCTGCGTGTAACAAGTTACCCCTTAGATCCGTTTTAAACCTTTCCCCACTCACCCGAAACTAATGTCCTCTGGTTCTGGCATTTCTTGAGACAAATTAAATGTCTCACGTTTTTTCTCATCCTTTGGTCCCTCAACTTTCCCCACTCAACCTAAACCTAATCCTCCAGTTTGTGACTCCCCTAACCGAGGGAAAAGATATACAAAAGTTGAGCAGCCAGCCAAAATGCAAAAGGAATACAATGTCGAGCCACAGGGGGGAAAAATTGTGGTTCTACTTTTTTTCCCTCCGATTGGCATTTGGACACTTCAAATCTGTCAGGAACGTAAGCATCTCTGAAGAGCATAATGCGCATGCCCCTCGGTGTCAGCTAGCACTGCGCATGTTCGCTGGTGTCAGCAAAAGCCTGTGCATGCTCCTGGTTGTGTACACACACGACTCATGACCTACTTTTGATGTACCAGTAGGGAACTCGGGACGACCGGAAGGTGTCTTTTCCTCCTGCCAATGAGAGCACCGCTATTGTCTGAATTCGGAAGTTGGATAATGAGCTTCTGAATCCCTTGCTGCTGCTCCTGTCTCTCTGAATGAAGATTGAGCTTTACCCCAAACTGCAACTTTCTTCCTCTGTCCAACAACTGTGAGTACAGCACTCTCTTTTCTCGCCACCTATTCCACTTTTTTTTTTCATTCTGACGTTCAATTGTTGACTTGCAACAACTGAAAGGAAAGGGAGTGAATTCAGGGAGGGGATAGAGTGTAGAAATATTGGTCGAGTGTGGTGCTGGAAAAACACGCAGGTCAGGCAGCGTCCGATGAGCAGGAAATTCGACGTTTTCCTGCTCCTCAGATGCTGCCTGACCTGCGTCCTTTTCCAGCACCACACTCTCGACTCTAATCTCCGGCATCTGCAGTACTCACTTTTTTTGTCTCGAAATGTTGGTCCAGATTTGTGTCTCAATTGGCAAACATATGGCAAATGCATTACCACAATGTGATAATATAGCCTTTGCTGTGAGAAAGCAGAAAGGAGGTGCATTGTTTTAATGTGACATGTTGGGATATGGAGAAAGTGAGGAGTGCAGATGCTGGAGATCAGAGTTGACAAGTGTGGCCCTGGAAAAGAACAGCGGGTCAGACAGCATCCGAGGACCAGGAGAGTTGACGTTTTGGACACGAGCCGTTCATAGGAATGTTATGTGGATGTACAAAGAGGTTTCAGTGTCTTTCTACACCAGTCAATACCCGTTGTCAGACAGGTGCACTAAGCAGTCAGCAGGGCAAGTGGTGTATTAGCAAGAGGAATTGAGTTCAGAAGTGGGGTGGGGCATTCCTGCGGTTAGGGGGTCATTGAATATATTCAAGGCTGAGTTCATCTGATTTTTGAACAACAATGAAGTGGATGGTTATGAGGGAACAGAAAAAATGGTTTTAAGAACAGTTACAGAATCATACAGCACAGAAACAGATACTTGATTTCATGCTGACCACATTCATAAACTAAACTAGTCCTACTTTGTTTGGCCTATATATCTCTGAACCTTTCCTATTCATAAGAGCAGAAATTAAGCCATTCAGCCCACTGGGTCTGCCCATATCATTCAATCGCGACTGATAAGTGTCTCAGCCCCATTCTCCAGTATTCTCCTGTTTTCTCCCTGTAACCCTCGATCCCCTTGATACTCAACAACTGTTTCTGTCTCAGTATTAACTATCCTCAGTTACCTGGCCTCCACAGCCTTCTGTGGCAATGAATTCCAGCAGTTCACCACTCTCTGGCGAAAGACATTTCTCCTAATCTCAGTCCTCAAAGGTCTTCCCTTTTCTCTAAGGCTGTGCCCTCGGGTGCTAGTCTCTCCTTCCAATGGAAACATCTTCCCAACATCAACTCGTCCAGACCATTAGGTATTCTGTTTGTTTCAGTTAGATTCCCCTGAGTGTGACCCTGTTAATCAGCATGAACCAGACCCTTCAGGACGAGGTCCAGCAGGTTTAGGTTCAATAAAGTGAGAATGGAGGGAGTGTGTGGGATGGAGATTTTGAACTTCCAGGGAATAGGAATTACAGAGAGTTTGCTATAAATTAGAATTGATTGGATGGGGCAATGGGCCAGGGAGTGGCAGATGGAGATTAATTTAGGGAAATGTGATGTTTGCATTTTGGTAAGGCAATCCAGGCAGGACAGTTAAGGGAGTGTTTCAGAACAAAGAGACCTTGGAGTGTAGGTTCATTGTTCCTTGAAAGTGCAGTCTCAGGTAGCCAGAATAGTGAAGAAGGCATTTTGTATGCTTTCCTTTATTAGTCAGAGCATTGAGTAGTGGAGTTGGGAGGTCATCTTGTGGCTGTACAAGACATTGGTTAGACCAGTTTTAAAATACTGCATTCAGTTCTGGTCTCCCTGCTACAGGAAAGATGGTGTGAAACTTTGAAAGGGGTTAGAAAATACTTGAAAGGCTGTTGCCAGAGTTGGAGGGCTTGATCTACAGAGAGAGGCTGAATCGGTCAGGGATATTTTCCTGGAGCATCGGACGCTCAGGGGTGACCTTATAAATATTTATAAGGGGCATGGATAGGGTGAATGCAAAACTAGAGAGCATATGTTTGAGGGGAGAGGGGAGTGATTTAAAAGGGACATGAAGGGCAACTTGTTTCACGCAGAAGATGGTGCATGTATTGAATGAGCTGTCACAGGAAGGGGTGGAGCCTGATACAATGACAGCATTTAAAAGGCATCTGGATGGGTACAAGAATAGGAAGCGTTTAGCGGGATATGGGCCAAATGCTGGTTAATGGGACTAGATTAAGTTAGGATAACTGGGCGGCACATATGAGTTGGACTGAAGGGTCTGTTTCTGTGCTGTATGACTCTCTGGGTCTTTGGTGAAACCAGAGTGTCATTGTGAAGACTGGACTTTCAGAGCAGCCTTCAAAGATGTTTTGTCCTTACTGGGAGCAGAAGAGGTTGCAATGAAATCTTTCATTTATGAGACAGCACCTGAGTGAGTGAGTACATCTGAGATTTTGTGGAAAGTGGGATTTCATTGCACTGTGGGGATGAAACCCTACCCTATCCAGTCATTTTTGCTGGTGGGTGAGACCAGACCTCAAGATTAGTTGGAGTAGATTTAGGATAGAGATGAGGAGGAACTGCTTTTCCCAGAGAATCGTGAATCTATGTAACTCTCTGCCCAGGGAAGCAGTAGAGGCAGCTTATTAAGTATATTCAGGACACAGTTAGATGGGTTTTTGCATGGTAAAGGTATTAAGGGTAGTTGGGACAATGCAGGGAGGAGAAGCTGGGACAATGAAGAGATCAATCATGATCTAAATGAATAGCGAAGCAGGCTCGACGGGCCAAATGACCTACTCCTGCTTCTATTACTATGTTACTCTAACCCTGCACTTCCCATGGCTAACCCATCTAACCTGCACATCTCTGGACACTATGGGCAATTTAGCATGGCCAATCCAAATCCAGGCCAGTGAGCAATACAGTGATGTGAAAAATGAACATCCGAGAACGACAGAAAGACATGGAGAGTAAATGTCCCAGCAATCAAAACTGGATTCTAAAGATCACAAAAACTGAAACTAAAAATGGTTTGTCTGAATGTGTGCTGCATTGCAGCAAAAGCGAATGAATTGACTGCACATGTTGAAGGGAACTCCTTCAATTAAAATATGGGACTCCTTACAGAGATATGGCACCAGGATGACAAGGATTGGATCCTCAATATTGAGGAGGTGATCAAATGGAAAGCAAGATAAAGATAGAGGGTGCACAGGTAATCAAAGGACTGATCACAGGGTAACCTGGTGTCAGCTCAGATTTCAGGTCCTGATTTCTCACCCATCCTGGATTTCTGCTGATGATTTGACCCCCTTTTTTTAACACCTTCCAGAACAATAAGTCAATCCAGACCCACAATCTCCCAGCCTGTTAACCATCCAGACACCGAGTGTAGTCATAGCAGGGAATAAAACAAGAAATGTGAACCAAAATTAGAAATAAGTAGGTGCTTGTGCTTAATATTGTTCAATAGGAAGTAAACCAGAAATACTATTGTCCCAGGATTCCTACAGTGCCTTGTTTGAGGAATTCTCTCACCCTTGCATCGAGCTATTAGTACCCACTATGATTTACAACAATATTTATACCAACAGAAAAAAAAGTATCTGTTGTCAAATTGACATAGAGATATACAGCATGGAAACAGACTTTTTCTCTCTCTCATGCACACACATGCACAAGTCCATGGGGGTGAATTTGTGTTTGCAGAATGATATTTGCATATGCATTCTATTTTCCTCAAAAAATGCACAATCTGCAGGCAGTTAATATATGTAACATTTTGTAAATTTCTCATTGGAAATAGAACCAGTCTGACTCTAGACTGGGATACAGACAAATTCTGACCTCACACCTTTAATGCATTGTTTGAGCTGAGGTGTCTCCTTTTGTTATAAAGCCTTAAAGTTATCCTGGGAAGGTGCCTTACAGGAAGTTCTGGGATTTACATATTAATGATATCTGCAATCCATTGTAAAAGATGAAAGACTTAACAATCCAGATTTGTTCAATATATCATTTCAATGCCAGGACACTGTAATGCCTTTCCAGAAATTCTTACACTCCACAGCCACCTGATGAAGGAGCAGCGCTCCAAATGCTAGTGCTTCCAAATAAACCCATTGGACCTGGTGTTGTGCGATTTTTAACTTTGTCCAGGTAAGGTTTGATTAGCCAGGCCAAATTACATATAGTGCTTAGGGATGTGCAGGTTAGATGTATTAGTCAAGGGGTAACTGTAGAGCAATAGGAGTAGGGGAATGGGTGTGGTGAGGTTGCCATTTGGAGGTTGGTGTGGACTTGTTAGAACAGTGAGGGTTCTCTGATGAGAAGGGATTTTTGTTAACTGTTCGGGGGGAGGGGGGGGCGCGAGAGTTGGGAAGCGGTGGGTGGAGTGTGGGGGGAGGAAATTTGTTCACTTGTAGCAACTGGAGTGCACCCAGGGAGGGAGCAGACTCTGCAAACTCAGATATGTGTCTTAATTACCCGGGGAAGGAGGGTTGGAAGGATAGGGTGCTGCTGTTTTCCCTAGTGCGTCAGAGTGTGAGGGGTAACCTGATAAGACTTTTTTAAAATCATGAGGGGCATGGATTGGGTAAATAGACGAGGTCTTTTCCTTGGGATGGGGAGTCCAGAACTTGAGGGTAATAGATTTAAGGTGAGGGCAGGGGAAGGGAGACTGCAAAGAGACCTAAGGGACAACATTTTCACGCAGAGGATGGTGCGTGTATGGAATGAGCTGCCAAAGGAAGTGGTGAAGGCTGGTACAATGACAATATTTAAAAGTCATCAGCATGAGTGTATGAAATGGAAGGGTTCAAAGGGTATGGACAAAGCGCTGGCAAATGGGACGAGATTAATTTTGGATATCTGGTTGGGCACAGAAGAATTTGACTGAAGTGTCTGTTTCTGTGCTGTACATCTCGATGACTCTGGCTTTCCACAAATGTTTGTCATGTCTGTGTTCAGTTTCTCTCTGGTGGCGGTGTCAATGCCTTGATGTCTCATTTTGCTTTCCTCCCCACTTCCTGGGAATGTTAACCATTTTGTCTGGTTGTTCTTCAAAAAGCTGCATTGCAGATTTACCCTGAATTGAGATTTTTTTGCTTCCCAAAATCCGACCTGCTCACTCTCAGCAATATCCCAGTGTTGTGAAAGATATTAAATTTCAGGTGGAGTTATCCAAAACTCAGAGATGTCAGTCTTGACGTCTTTGCTTTTCTGCCCCTATAAGATCCTGAATCAACACCTTCAGGAGAATGAGTTAGAGCGGAGGGCGGGAGAGAGAGACAGTGTGGGATAGTGCTTTCAATTTTGTGGAATAACAACACAAACAAATTGCTTGTTCTGAATTTTTATTCTGGACTGACAGTAATGAATTTTGTAATCTCTTTTGACAGAGTATTTGAAGATCTGAAGACGGAAGTTTCAAAATCAACAGATGAAGAACTTATGCCCAAAATGTCGACTCTCTTGCTCCTCAGGTGCTGCCTGACTTGCTGTGCTTTTCCAGTGCCGCACTTTTCGATACTGACTCTCCAGTGTCTGCAGTCCTCACTTTGACGTCAATGTCTGACAGTCACTCAATCCATCGGGACCACAACCATTTTTGACTGATTCTGTGAGAAGGAGCAAAACGTTTTGGTTCCTGTTTCAGTCCGTTCTCGGCATCAGTGGGACTGTACGAGAGACCCTACTGTTGGAGTGCACGGAGTGTGGAGCCTGAAACAGTTATAAGGCCTGGGAAGAGGAATTCACAGAGGGGAGGAGCTCTACACGTGTTGTGTGCAGCTGAAGCTTTGGCCATGGAGAAACCAGAGGAATCCCGCCCCGTGGAGAAACTGTGGAAGTGTGGCGACTGTGGGAAAGACTTCCGTTTCCCATCTGCTCTGGCGATTCTGTCGCAGTCACACCGGGGAAAGGCCATTCCCCTGCACAGAGTGCGGGAAGGCCTTCAGCAATTCCTCCGACCGAGTGAGGCACCGGCGGGTCCACACCAGGGAGAGGCCGTTCAGCTGCTCTGAGTGTGGGAAGGCCTTCAGCAATTGCTCTGACCTGTTGAGGCACCGGCGGGTCCACACGGAGGAGCGGCCCTTCAGGTGCTCCGCATGCGGGAAGGGCTTTACCCAGGCCTCCACCGTCAGGTCCACACTGGGGAGAGGCTGTTCCTCTGCACCGAGTGCGGGAAGGGCTTCAGCAATTCCTTCGCCCTGCTGACCCACCAGCGGGTCCTCACAGGGGAGAGGCCATTCCCCTGCACAAAGTGCAGGAAGGCCTTCAACAGTTCCTCCCACAGGCTGAAGCACCAGCGGGTCCACACGGGGGAGAGGCCCTTCAGCTGCCCAGAGTGCAGGAAGGGCTTTACCCAGGCCTCTGACCTGCTGTGGCACCAGCGGGTCCACACAGGGGAGAGGCCGTTCACCTGCTCTCAGTGCGGAAAGAGCTTTAGCCGCTCCTCCCACCTGCGGTGGCACCAGAGAGTTCACATGCCATCGCAGGGGGTTTAAAGCAGCGACGGCTGAGTGCCTTTATCGACTGGACTATCAACCCAGTTCCGGGAGCTGCCAAGGCTGATGGCGGAATTGGAATTCGGTTAGATTCTGAACTCCAGATTTCTAACAACGAAACAGTTGTCAGGGAGGGGAGGGGGAACCCCCATCTGATTCACTCACAACCTTTTATGGGAAGGAAACTGCTGATGTGGGAACGGATTCACTCACTCGTCCCAGTGCATCCTTTACCTGGACTGGCTTACACGTGACTTCAGACCCACAGCAGTCTGGTTGACTATTCTGCACTCCTTTTCTCCCCCCCTCCTCCCCCCGCCCCCCAACTCCCGCTGATGAGGGCGGAGAAACTTACTTGGAGACAAGGTATGGGTTTAAATTGGTGCATGAGGCAATACTTCTAGTTTATGGCTATACCAAGGATCCAATTACAAAAGGACAACTCTGTGCTGACAAATAGTAAAGAAAGTGGGGGTGAGGGGGCAGGGGGAGAAGTGTGTGCGCTTTGACCTTGAGCTGTTTTTTTTAAAAAAAGATACTTTTTCTACACCTTTTTGCTGGGGGGATCTGAAGCTGTAACAAAGTTGGGTCGCAATAAAGGTTACCTGAACTTACTGCCAGGCTCAGACTCTCATTGAAAGCTTTGAGCTCCAAGAGGTTTTTGTTTTAAGCTGCTCATTTCTTTCAGCCTCCTGCGCTAAGTTTCCAATGTCGTGTATCAGATGGAGCAGTGAATGAGTAGCTAGTATCATTAGAAATTGTAAAGTTTTTAGGAATGCACGTACTGCGTTGTTTTATCAGCATTGTAAAGTTTCCTGGGGGAAGTGTGGGCTGTGATCACTAGAAACATTGTGGAGGTGTCAGTGTTGGACTGATGTGCACAAAGGTAAAATCTCTCAACACCAGGTTATAGTCCAACAGGTTTATTTGGAAGCACTAGCTTTCAGAGCATTGCAGTGGAGCAGGATCAGAAGACACATCTTTTATAGCAAAAGATCACAGTTTCATGCAACTGATAGGATATATTGAACAAACCTTGATTGCTGTTAAGTCTTCCATCTTTTAGAATGGGTTGCAGGTTTCTGTTCATTAATATGAAAATCCCAGAACTACTTTTAATTCAGGTTCTCAAGATGACTTAAGTTTTTACAAAAATAGGTGGCATCTCAGCTCAGACATAGCATGAAAGGTGAGAGGTTCGGTCTGTCTGTATCGCAATCTTGAATCAGACTGGTTCTATTTCCAAAGTATGAGTTGATAAAATATTACATGGATTGATTGCCTTCATTAACTGCCTGCCGATTTTTTCCACAAAAAGCACACATTGAATCTATCTGCAAATATAATACTGCAAACGCAAATTCGTCCCATGGATTTGTATGTATGTGCATGAGAGAGTAGTGTGTGCGTGTGTTTTTGGATGTGTATATGATGGAGTGAGAGGGTGTGTGCATTGGTGGATTTGTGTGTGTCTGAGAGAGACCATGTGTATGAGAGAGGGTCTGCGTGAGTGAGAGAGTGTAGAGTGTAGTTGGGTCACCCAAGGTTATCCTCATGGGCTCTGAACTTGGCCATCAACCTCTACTCAGCCACTGGAAACAGTTAAGCAGTGACACAACACACATCGGAGAGGACAGAGTGGCACTTATCTCGCAGAAGGTGGGAGGCTCTGGATGCTATCATCCAGGGTAAACACACACTGGAGGACCTTCGGCTCAGATAGATTCAGCTGGAAGCCAGGCTGCAGACACTGTGGTGGTGGTGGGTGGGGGGATCTTAACCAGACACTTTATTCTGGGAGACGGTCATTCCCCTCAGGACAGCCTTCTGATTGGGTCAGGGATTGTCTCCGTTCTCTGCAGTTGCCAGCTGGAGGTCAGATGATATTGGTGTCTGCCTGGTGCCAGGATTCAGGAACTGATAAGAAGAGGGAGAGAGAATGGATGGTGATGACTCTACCTGGGAAATGGCTTATTTTTAAAATTAAGAATAGCTAAAATGATATATTCAGAAAACATTATTCAAGCATGTTTAATTTTATAAAAAAAGCTGCAGACATCTTTTGAAACTCTCATTGAAATATGTGCAGTTAGGCCACAGTTGAGGACAGGCTGTAATGGGTGAATGGCCTATTCCTAGTCTTGTGAAATTGGCTCAGACTATGTCGAAAAAGAATCATAGAATTGTAGAGCACAGAAACAAAGCCTTCGGTCCCGACCGACCAGATATCCTAAATTAACCTAGTCTCATTTGCCAGCACTTTGCCCATATCCCTGTAAACCTTCCTGTTCATGTCCCCATCCAGATACCTTTTAAATGTTGTAATTGTATCACTTCCTCTGGCAGCTCATTCAATTTACGCACCACTCTCTGCATGAAACAAATTGCCCCATAGGACACTTTTAAGTTTTCCCCTCTCACCCTAAACTACTTCTACTTCTTCTACTTCTGGACCTCCCCACCCCTGGGGAAATATCTTGTCTATTTACATTATCTATGCCCCTCATGATTTTATAAACCTCTATAAGGTTACCCCCTCAGCCTCCAATACTCCAGAGAAAACAGTCCCAGCCTTTTCAGCCTCTCCCTGTAACTCCAAACCTCACAACATCCTTATAAGTCGTTTCTGAATCCTTTCAAGTTCCACAACATTCTTCCCATTGAGTGACCAATAGGCTGTGAACAATCTATTTTGTTGGGGTGCAAAAGAGGGCATTTCTTGAGGCCAATTAACTTTCACACTGTTTTTCTTTCTAATCCGAAGTCCCTCAAATTTTCTCCCACTTACCCTAAACTTTTGCCCTCTAGTTTAGGACCCCCAACCCCGGGGAAAAGATATACAAATGTTGAGCAGCCAAACAAATGCAAAAGGACTAAGAAGTCGAGCCACAGATGGGGAAAAGAAAGTGGCTCCAGCCTTTTTTTCTCCTATTGGCAATTGGACATTTCAAATCTGTCAGTAATACCAACTCCCAGGGTCTCCAGCGTCTCTGTGGCAGCATGCACTGCGCATGCTCCTCGGAGTCAGCAAGAAAACTGCGCCAGCTGCTCAGTGTCCGCGCACACGGCTCGCGCCCTTCTTTTGATGGACCAATAGGAGGCACTGGAGGACCGGAAAGAGACTGGTCCTCCTGCCAATCAGAGCGCCCTTATTGTCTGAATGCGGAAGTTGGAACATGAGCTTCGGAAGTTGTTATTGCTGCTCCATCTCTCTGAATAAAGATTGAGCTTCACCCCAGACTGCAACCTCCTTCCTCTGTCCAACATCTGTGAGCACGGCACTCTCTTTTCTCACCCTATTTTCCGTTTCTTTTCTAAATTCTGAGCTTCAATTGTTGACTTGCAGCAACTGAAAGGAAATGGGGTGAATCGGGGGTTGGGGGAACAGAGTCTGCACACGTTGGTTCAGGTCTGTGTCTCCATTGGCAAACGCGTTACCACAATGTGATGATTTTGCCTTTGCTGTGGAAGAAAATGCAGAAAAAAAGGTCATTTGTTTAAATGGTTATATATTGGGATGTGGAAAGTGTGGGGGCTACACATGCTGGAGATTAGAGTTGAAAAGTGTGGTGCTGGTAAAGTACAGCAGGTTAGGCAGCATCCGAGAAGCAGGAGTGTTGGTGATGTGGACACGAGACCTTCATCAGGAATGATGTGTGGATGTACAATGGGGTCTCGGCAACTTTCCACACCAGTCACTGCCAGTTGTCAGACAAGTGTAGCAAGCAATCAGCAAGACAAGTGGTACATTAGCAAGAACTCAGAAGTTGGGATGGCTTTCTGCGATCAGGCAGTCATTGAATATATTCAAGCCTGCATTCATCTGATTTCTGAAAAACAAAGAAGTGGATGGTGATGGGGGAAGGCAAAAATAATGGTTTTAAGACCAGTACAGAACAGTTACAGACTCATACAGCACAGAAATAGACACTTCAGTCCAGCTAGTCCATGCTGGCTGTAGTCATAAACTAAACTAGTCCCACGTAGTTTGGCTCATATCCCTTTGAACCTTTCCTACTCATATACTTATCCAAATGTCTTTTAAATGTTATTACTGTACCTGTATCCATCACTTCCTCAGGACATTGATTCCACACACAAACCACTCTCTTTCAAAAAAAAGGTGTTCCTCGTGTCTTTTTAAATCTTTCTCCTCTCTCCTTAAAAGTTTGCTCCCTAATCTTGAAACCCCCATCTGAAGGCAACGGCACCAGCCACTCACCTCATTGACACCCTCTTGGTTTTATAAATTTCATAGGTAACCTCTCAACTTCCTGTACCTCAGTGAAAAATGTTCCAGCCTATCCACCTAGATGTAGGTATATTCATATCCAGTTATGATCTGTTCAGTGCTGCCGTATGCTCAAAAGACCAAATGGCCTACTCCTGCTCCCAATTCTCTCACACTCTGCGTCCAAGACAGCAAGAGACCATAATACACAGGAGCAGAAAATAGGCTATTCAGCCCATCAGGTCTGCTCATATCACACAATTGTGGCTGATATGTTTCTCAACCCCATTCTCCCACTTCTTCCCCATAACCCTTGATACTCAAGAACTTATCTATCTCAGTCTTAAATATCCCCAGTGACTTGGCCTCCATAGCCTCATGTGGCAGTGAATTCCATGGATTCACCACTCTCAGGCTGAAAAGTTTCTCCTTATCTCCCTTCTAAAAGGTCTTCCCTTTTCTAGTCTCTTTCAGGTCCTGGTTCTCGCCCACCAATGGAAACATCTTCCCAATGCCCACTTTGTTTAGGCCTTTCAATGTTCTGTATGTTTCAATTATATCTCCCCTGAGTGAGAGTGTGGGTCTGTGTTATGGACTAAGCCAGACCACTCAAAACATTCTTAAGCAGGCAGCCCCAGACCATAACTTTGTAATTTGATTTGGTAAGTGTACAGTGAAAATTATCTGGAGTAAGTTAGCTCAGTTGACTACTAGATTTTAAAACAGACAAAACTTTATTCTCAAAACTACACAATGAAACACAAAGATCAGAATAAAGAACCCCTACAACACTCAGCCTATCCAACGAGACTCAGTTATGCTGTTCTGAATATACACAACAGTCCCAATAAGCCAACTCCCTTTGAAAACCAGTATAAATGGAACACATGCTTATAGGTTGAAATTGAGAGAGAGAGTTTCCACACAGCTCCCTGTTGAACTTGCAGCCAGTTCAAGACTGAACAAAAACTGCTCAGCTCACTCCCCTTTCTTTATACAGGTCACTTCTAAAACATGACCAATTTGGCCTGAAGTCACATCTGTTTACATATAAACAAAAGGCCTCTCAAAATTCTTTTCATCTCTGTTCAAACCAGACTGATCAGAACCCGGCCGGTTTATTACCTCTCTGAAAAAAGTCATGGACAGAGTCTCCTTGAGCCAGGGAAAAGCTATCAGTCCAAAAAAGGTCTAGTTTTGTGACACCTGTTAATCAGCATGAACCAGACCCTTCAAGATGAGGTGCAGCAGGAATTAGGTTCAACAAAGTGAGAATGGAGGGAGATTTTGAGCTTCCAGGGAATAAGAGAGGAAAAAGGGTTTGCTGTGAATTAGAATTGATCGGATGGGCCAATGGGCTGAGGACTGGCAGATGGAGTTTAATTTAGAGAAATGTGAGGTATTGCGTTTTGGTCAAGCAATCCAGGCAGGACTGGCACAGTGAAGGGGAGTGTTGCAAAACAAAGAGACCTTGGAGTGCAGGTTCATAGTTCCTTGAAAGTGAGTCTTAGGAGGTCATGGAGTGGCTGTACAGGACATTGGTTAGGTCACTTCTGGAATACTGTGTTGAGTTCTGGGCTCCCTGCTACAGGAAAGATGTTGTGAAACTTTGAAAGGGTTCAGAAAGGTTTTTTAAGGCTGTTGCCAGAGTTGGAGTGTTTAAGACACAGGAAGAGGCTAAATAGGCCAGTGAAAATTTTCTGTGGAGCACTGGAGGTTGAGGGGTGACCTTATAGATGTTTATAAGGGGCAGGATAGGGTGCGTATCCAGGGTAGGGGAGTCCAAAACTAGACGGCATATGTTTGAGGTGAGAGGGAATGATTTAAAAGGGACCAGAGGAGCAACGTTTTCACAGAGGGTGATGGAGTCTGATACAATTACTACAAAATTTCAAAGGCATCTGGATGGGAATATGAAGAGGAAGGGTTTAGGGGGATATGGCCCAAATGCTGGCAAATGATTTAGATTAATTTAGGATTTCTTGTTGGCACAGATGAGTTGGGTTGAAGGGTCTGTTTCTGTGCTGTATGACTCTAATCATCTTCAGTGAAAGCAGATGTGTGGTTGTGAAGACTGGACTTTCAGAGCAGCTTTCAAAGATGTTTTGCCTTGACTGGGAACAGAAGAAGTTGCAATTAAATCTTTTATTTGTGAGACAGCAACTGAATGAGTGAATACATCTTGGAAAATGAGAATTCATTGAACTGTGGGGATGAAGCCCTATCCTATCCAGTCATTTCTGCTGGTAGATGAGATTCGGACTCAAGATTAGGGGGAGTAGATTTAGGACAGTGATGAGGAGGAACTGCTTTTCCTGGAGAGTAGTGAATCTTTGGAATTTTCTGCCAAGGAATCAGGAGAGGCAGCTTCATTAAGTATATTCAAGACACAGTTGGATGGGTTTTTGCAATGGTAGGGGAATTAAGGGTAGTTGGGACAATGGAGGTCGGAGTAGCTGAGACGATGGATAGGTCAGTCATGAGCTGAATGAATGGCAGAGCAGGCTCGATGAGCCAATGGCCTACTCCTGCTTCTATTACGATGGAACTATAACCCTGCATTTCCCATGGCTAACCCACCGAACCTGCACATCCCTGAACACTTTGAGCAATTTAGCCTGGCCAATCCAAATCAAGGCCAGTGAGCAATTTTGTGATCTGGAGAATTAACATCAGAGAATGATAGAAAGGGACAAGGAGAGTAAATATACCAGCAATCAAAACTGGATTCTAAAGATCACAAAAATGGAAACTAAAAATGGTTTGTCTAATGTGTGCTGCATTGTAACAAAAGCGAATGAATTGACTGCACACATTGAAGAGAATAATTATGATCTGAGACTCCTAATGGAGACATGGCTTCAGAATGACAAGGATTGGATCCTGAAAATTGAGGGGGGTAGTCAAATGGAAAGTAAGAGAATGGGAGAGGTGCTAATGAAAGCACTGATCACAGGGTAATCTGGTGTCAGCTCGGATTTCAGGTCCTGGTTTCTCTGTCCTCTGTTGATTTTCCTGTTCCAACAGAGTAAAATGTGGGTCTGCTCTCAGCTCTGCTGGATTTCTACTGAAGCTTTGACCCCACCCCCACCCCTTTACACCTTCTGGAACAATAAAACATTGTGAATTGAGACCCAACCCACAATCTCCCAGTCTCTCAAACCAATCAGACACAAGAGTGTAGTCATAGCATGGAATCAAACAAGAAAAATGAAACAAAGTTAAATATATAGGTGCTCGTGCTTAATTAGATTAGATTCCTATAGTATGGAAACAAGCCCTTCCACCCTCCGAAGAGTAACCCACCCAGACCCATTCCCCTATATTTACCCCTATCTAATGCACCTAACATTATGGGCGATTTAGCATGACGAATTCACCTGACCTGCGCAACTTTGGACTGTGGGAGGAAACAGGAGCACTCGGTGGAAACCCACTCAGACCCGGGGAGAATGTGCAAACTCCACACAGAATCAAACCCAGGTCCCTAGTGCTGTGAGTTAGCAGTACTAACCACTGAGCCACCATGCTACCCCCAAATGTTTGTTCATTAGGAAGTAAACCAGAAATAGAGATTTCCCAGGATTCTTATACTGCCCTACTTGAGGAATACTCTCTCCCTTACATCTAACTATTAGTACCCAGCTATGATTTACAACAATATTTACACCAACGTAAATAAAGCATTTATTATCGTACAGACATAGAGATATACAGCACGGAAAGAGACTTTTCTCTCCCTCATGCATGCATGCACACACGTAACTGACAGGAAGTTCTAGGATTTACATATTATTGATACCTGCAACCCATTCTAAACGATGAAAGACTTAATCCAGGTCTGTTCAATATATCATTTCAGTGGCAGGGCACTGTAATGTTTTTCCATGAATTCTGTGCCTTATGATCTTATTCTCCACAATCACCTGATGAAGGAGCAGCGCTGTTAACACCAGTCCTTCCAAATCAACCTGTTGGGTGTTTGATTTTTAACTTTGTCCAGGTTAGGTTGGATTGGCCAAACTAAATTACTCATAGTGCTCAGGGATGTGCATTAGTCAGGGCAATAGGGGGATGGGTGTAGGTGGGTTACCCTTCGGAGGGTCGGTATGGACTCCTTGGGCCGAGTGGCCTGTTTCCACACTCTGGGAATTCTCTGAAAGGAAAGGATTACCCTATTGCAAACTGCAGGGCTGCGCGTGCGCAGTGCGCGGAGCTGTTGTCGGCCTTTCCCCGCCCCCTCGCTTTATCTATGACGTCATAACGCGGAAGTGGCCCTGTCCGTTTCAGAGTGAAACTCCCTCCCTCTGGGCAACCCTTCATCCTGGGAGGGAGTGGGGATAAAATCTGTTCACTTGGAGCAACTGGAGTGATTCCAGGGAGGGAGCAGACTCTGCAAACTCAGGAATGTGTCTTAATTACCCGGATGAGGAGGGATGGGATGGGGCTGTTTTCCCTCCCGCGCCAGAGACTTAGGGGTGACCTTATAGACTTTTTATAAAAGCATGAGGGGCATGGATAGGGTAAATATACAAGGGCTTTTCCTTGGGATGGGGGAGTCCAGAACCAGAAGATAATAGGTTTAAGGTGGGGGGAAGATTTAAAAGGGACCGAAGGGGCAACGTTTTCATGCAGAATGTCATGTGTGTAAGGAATGAGCTGCCAGAGGAAATGGTGGATTCTGGCATCTGGATGGGTGTTTGAATAGGAAGGGTTCAGAGGGATATGGGCCAAGTACTGACAAATGGGACTAGATTGATTTTGGGTATCTGGTTGGCACGGAAGAGATTGACCGAAGGGTCTGTTTCTGTGCTGTGTATCTCTATGACTCTGGCTTTCTACTAATATATGTACAGTTTCTCTCTGGTGTCGGTGTTAATGCTTTGATGTCTCCTTTCCCCCCACTTCCCAGAGACGTTAATGTGAGAACCGAGAGAGAGAGAGTGAGATGGTGCTTTCAATTTTGTGGAATAACTAAAGAAAAGAAAGTAGAAATGCTTGTTCTGAATTTCTACTCTGGACTGAAACTGATGACTTTTGTAATCTCTTTTTACAGAGTATTTGGCGATCTGAGGACGGAAGTTTCAAAATTAACAGATGAAAGGCTTATGCCTGAAACATCGACGCTCCTGCTCCTCAGATGCTGTCTGACCAGCTGTGCTTTTCCAGCACTGACTGTCCAGTAACTACAGTCCTCACTTTTTTGTCAATGTCTGACTGCAACAATGTTTGACTGTGATTCTGTGAGAAGGAGCAAAGCTTTTTGGTTCCTGTTTGAGTACATTTTCAGCATCGGTGGGTCTGGGTGAGTGACCCTACTGTTGGCAGCGCAATGAGTGTGGAGCCAGAAACTGTTGTACAGCCTGGAAAGAGGAATTCACGGTGAGGAGGGGCTCTACACGCATTTGTGTACAGCTGAAGCTTCGGCCATGGAGAAACCTGAGGAATCCCACCCTGTGGAGGAATCGTGGAAGTGTGGCAACTGCGGGAAAGGCTTCCGTGCTCCATCTGCCCTGGAGATTCATTGGCGCAGTCACACCGGAGAGAGGCCATTCATCTGCCCCAGGTGTGGGAAGGCCTTCAGCAATTCCTCCGCTCTACTGAGGCACCGATGGGTCCACACCGGGGAGAGGCCCTTCAGCTGCCCCGAGTGTGGGAAGGACTTCAGCTATTCTTCTGACCTGCAGACCCACCGACGGGTCCACACGGGGGTGAGGCCGTTCTCCTGCACTGTGTGTGGGAAGGCCTTCAGCACCTCCTCCACCCTACTGACCCACTGGCGGGTCCACACTGGGGAGAGGCCATTCCCTTGTTCCGAGTGCAGGAAGGGATTCACTCTGGTGAGCAAGTTGCGGACGCACCAGCGGGTCCACACTGGGGAGAAGCCTTTCAGCTGCCCCGAGTGTGGGAAGGCCTTCAACGATTCCTCTGCCCTTCAGACCCACAAGTGGGTCCACACACAGGAGAGGCCTTTCCCCTGAACAGAGTGCTGCAAGATCTTCAGCAATTCCTCCTCCCTGCTGAAGCACCAGCGGGTCCACACAGGGGAGAGGCCCTTCAGCTGCCCCGAGTGTGGGAAGGGCTTTACCCAGGCGTCGGTCCTGCTGATCCACCAGCAGATCCACATAGGTGAGAAGCCTTTCTGCTGCCCTGCGTGTGGGAAGGGATTCACTCAGAAGGGCAACTTGCGCACGCACCAGTGGGTCCACACGGGGGAGAAGCCCTTCATCTGTCCCAAGTGTGGGAAGGCCTTCAGCGATTCTTCCACCCTGCTGAAGCACCAGCGAGTCCACATGGGGGAGAAGCCCTTCATCTGTCCCAAGTGCGGGAAGGCCTTCAGCGATTCCTCCACCCGACTGAAACACCAGCGGGTCCACACGGGGGAGAGGCCCTTCAGCTGTCCCGAATATGGGAAGGCCTTTAGCAATTCCTCTGACCTGCTGAAGCATCAGCGTGTCCACACGGGGGAGAGGCCATTCTCCTGTCCCGAATGTGGGAAGGCCTTCAGCGATTCCTCCGCCCTGGTAAAGCATCGACGGGTCCTCACGGGGGAGAGGCCCTTCAGCTGTTCCGAATGTGGGAAGGGCTTTACCCGGGCAGCCACCCTGCGGAGGCACCAAGGAGTTCACGTGCCATCGCAGGGGGATTGAAGGAGCGACTGTCGAGTACCATTATGGACTGGGCTACCAACCCAGTTCTGGAACTCCCAGGTTTGAATCCCACCGCAGCAGATAGCGGATTTGGAATTCGGTCAGAAATCTGGAGGTCAGAATCTAACAATGAAACCATCGGGTGGGGTGGGGGGGAAGCCCCATTCTGATTCAGTCACGTCCTTTTTAGGGAAGGAAACTGCTGTTGTGGCAAAGGATTCACTCAGTCATCGCAGATGCATCCTTTACCTGGTCTAGCCTACACGTGGCTGCAGACCGACAGCAGTGTGGTTGAGTCCACCTGCTTCGCCCCACTTCTTTCCCTCCCGGCAGTTGGGCGGGGAGAAACTTACTTGGAGACAGGGTCTGGGTTGAAATCGCTGAGTGAAGCAATACTTCCTCCGGGTTAAGGCTGTACCAAGGATCCAATTACAAAGGGACAAGTCAGTGGTGACCAATAGTAAAGAAAGTGGGGTGGGGGGCTGTGCTTTGACCTTGAGCTGTTAAAAAGCAGCTACTTTTTCAACACCTTTTTGCTGAGGTGATCTGGAGCTGTCACAAAGTTGGGTCACAATAAAGGTAACCTGAACTTACAGCTGGGCTCAGACTTTGAAAGCTTTGAGCTCCAACAGGTTTTTGTTTTAAAGCTGCTCATTTCTTTCAGCCTCCTGCACTAAGTTTCCAATGTCGTGTGTCAGATGGAGCAGTGAATGAGTATCGTTAGAAATTGTAAACTTTTCAGGAGTGTAGAGTGCGTCGTTTCATCAGCATTGTAAAGCTTACTGGCAGCACCGGGAGGTGTGGGCTGTGTTAACGAGATATGATGTGGAGATGCCAGCATTGGACTGGGGTGGATAAAGTTAAAAATCACACAACACCAGGTTATAGTCCAACTGGTTTCTTTGGAAGCACTAACTTTCGGAGCGCTGCTCCTTCATCAGGTAGCTGTGGAGCAGGATCATAAGACACATATTTTATTGCAAAAATCACAGGGTCATGCAACTAATAGGATATATTGAACAAACCTAGAGTGCTGTTAAGCTATTCATCTTTTTAGAATGGGTTGCAGGTTTTAGTTCGTTAATACGTAAATCCCAGAACTACTTTTAAGTCATAGTCTTGAGATGACTTATGTTTCTTTTAAAAAGTGATATTTTAGCTCAGACAATGCATTACAGGTGTGAGCTTCGAGTCTATCAGTATCCCAATCTTGAATCAGACTGGTTCTATTTCCAAAATAGGAATTTATAAGATTCTGTGCTTTTTGAGCAAAATTGAATGTATCTGCAAATATAATTCTGCCAAATTCACCCCATAGCGTTGTGCATATGTGTGCATGTCAGTTTGTGCATGCGAGTGTGCGTAAGACTGTGTGAACATTTGGTAGAGTGTGAGTGTGATGGAGTATAAGCCTGAGAGAGTGTACGGGGGGGTGGGGTGTGTGTACATGTATATGACTGAGAGAGGGAGCGTGTGTATGAGAGAGGTATGAATAAAAGCGAGCAGTTGCGTTTTGCTAAAACAAGGAAGGGCAGGACTTGTACAGTTAATGGTAGGGCCCTGGGTCATGTTGTAAAACAGAGACATTGGGGGAGTTAGGGTACATAGTTCTTTGAAAGTTGCATCATTGCTAGACAGGGAGGTTAAGAAGGCATTCAGCAGCATTGCCTCCACTGTTCACACCATTGAGTTGGGACATCTTGTTGAGGTACAGAATGTTGGTGAGGCCACTTTCCGGGTACTGAGTACAGCTCTGGGTGACCCTGTAAGAGGAAGAATACTATTAGAGAGGGTTTGGTGAAGATTTACCAGGACTGGAGCGTTTCAGTTGCAAGGAGAGGCTGGGACTTTTTTCGCTAGAACACAGGAGGTTGAGGGGTGCACTCACTGAGATTTATAAAATCATGGAGTGAAGGTAAGGTGAATAGAAAGGGTCTTCTTAGTGTAGGGGAGCTCAAAGGTAGGAGGCATTTTTTTAAGGTGAAAAGAGAGGTGTAAAAGGAACTGGGGAGCAACGTTTTGACAGAGGGTAGTTTACATGAGGAATGAACTTGCTGAGGAAGTGGGAGATGCAGGGACAGTTACAGTGTTTAAATGACATTTGGATGGGTACATGAAAAGAAAGGTTTAGAGGATTATGGGACAAATACAGGCAAGTGGGACGAGTTCAGTTTGAGAATCCATGGATGATTTGGACCAAAGGGTCTGTTTCTGTGCTGTATATCTCTCTGAATCAGAAGTGATCTTATTGAAACCAGTAGAATTCTGAAAGGGGCTTGACAGGATAGATGCAGATAAAATGTGCCTTTGTTGGGGAGGGTCACAGAATCCTGACAATGTGAAAGCAGGTCATTCGGCCCATCTATTCCACATTGGCCCTCCATACTGCATCCCATCCATACACACCCCCTTACTCCATATTTTCCATGGCTAATCCACCCTAACCTGTACATCTCTGGACACTGTGGGTAATTTAGCACTGCCAATCCACCCTAATCTATAATTTACCTTCTCAAGAATGTAATCTAAGTACAGATCTTTTCTAAGAAAAATGTCAGTCTGACTGGACATTGGGACACAAACAGAATTCACACCTCTCTTCGAAAAGCTCTGCATTTCAATGGCATTCTTGAGAAGTTAATTAAAACCAAACTTTGGGATTAACATACCAAAGAGCAAAAAGCCATCTAAAAGATGAAAGATTTAATCTAAAATTGTTTAATGTATCACATTTCCATAATACTTGACTCCTTTGACTATAAATTCCGTGACCATGATCTCATTCTCCACAACCACCTGATGAAGGAGCAGTGCTTCAAAAGCTAGTGCTTCCAAACAAATCTGTTGGATTATAACCTGGTGTTGTGTGATTTTTAACTTTGTCCATGGAAACTCATGAGTTGTGGGACTGGTAACAGTTGTCATTTTGTGATCTGTTCCAAGTGAAATTTATCCTCTGCTCAGGCACAGGTGAACAGTCTGTTCTTTGACTTTGGGGATGACCAGGCTGGCAGTTATTAAATGCTTATGTTAACCAGCAGAAGCAAACTGTAGATCAGCAATCGTTACTCGATAGCCCTTGTCATCCTGTTGGGTCAAGAGAGAGAGAGAGAGGGAGAGGATGTCACATCTAAAGTGCATACGGAAAAGTTGTTTTGCTTGTTCAGTCAGTTGAGTTGGTTCTGCTTTTAATGGATCATAATTAAACACTATGATGGAACACATTAATTTCAAGGAACGCTAAAAGGGCAAATTGAGCTGTAACCTTGAAGAGAGATGTTCTTCCATTTCTAACCTTGGATAATCCAACTGAGACATTTTTACTGAGAGCGCCATAATCACTTTACTGCTGGATTTTTTTCAGGGCAAATAATTTCTGGGAGAAAATTTCTCCTCTGGGAGGGCGGGGAAATTTAAAGAAAAGGCTGTTAAAAGCATTTTAACTGTGGCCCTACAAGCTCTCGTGGGAGCAGTGCATTTGCTATAAACATTTCAGAGAAATTCTGTCTAACTGTTGGACTGAAAATAGTTTCCCCATTGAATGTTAAACAGCTATTGAGAACATTGCACATTATAAAGTGCGTTCCTGAGGACCGGAGGAGGATTGAACTTGCCAACGTGAACCACATTTTGCAGAGAGAGGAAATTTCTCAGGATTGAAGAGGTTGATAGAAGTCAACAATTGCCAAATTATTTCATGAAAAGTACAGCTGGTATGGGGAGAGGACTGGGGATCCCAGAAGAGGAGTATCTGTAATGAGCACATAGAAACAAACCCTTCAGTCCAGGCCAACCAGATATCCTAAAGTATTCTAGTGACCCATTTGCCAGCATTTGGCCCATCTCCCTCTGATTCCTTCCTTATTCATGTTCCCATCCAGATGCATTTTTTATCTTCAGAGAATACTTGAGTGATATATATATATATATGTTCTTTACAATGTTTTTCCTTCATTACCAGTGATTGTCTGTCATTGGTACATTGAACATCATCTTTTTGTGATGCAACAGATGTGATTTGAATTGAATTCTGTAAGATGGTTTTGTATTTTATTTAACTTTGTGTGAAAGATTTACTTTTCATGACTTTATTAAAATATCTTAATGTATTATAATGAAGCAGCTAATTTATTCTGAAATTATTTCAATTAGTTGGTCAATTGCCAAATAATAGCTGCATAACTGTTGTAAATATTAACACCCAGGAAAGCTATTTTGTTTAATATATTTGTAAAGATCTTATCAAAACTATAAAATTGTTTGTCATAGGAAATAAAATTTGCAATGTTTTATTAAATGGTTGAAAGTAACTTTGCACTTAATTGCTCTGTTTGGGATTAAACATTGTGATTTTGATAAAAATAGTCTTTCAGAGTTAATGGTGAGTGTATTAACAAACAAATGTTGCCATTTGCTCTTGAATTACCTCCAGCTCAATTTGAAATTCTTGAATGAGTTGAATAAGGGGTACAAAGTGAATATGTATTGCACTTTGCTGAAATTCTCTGCACTGCCAATGTATTTGGTTAAACAAGATATGTATCTCTCTTGATAACTTTGTATTTCTTTAATATTTTATTTGTCAGTGCTAGTGCCCAAACATCCTAAATAAAAACGTTTTGGCATTTGGTGAAGTTGTGAATTTGTCTGTTTCACAATTAAAGACACAACCAATCTAAAGATTAAATACATATAACAACGTCAAAGAGATTGTGATAATAGAAAGTCAACATGTAGAATTGCCAATGAAACATAAACCGTGGCAGCTCTGAATTTGGTACAGACTGAATATCAATTGAAATGATCAGAATTAGTAGACATGATGGCATTGTGCGCAAACTGTGTGTAGTGTGAGTTCAGAATTTTTCTGATCACTTAATTCTGACACATGCAGTGATGGCAGCACCCTAATCTGTTTTATTTGTTCATGGACTGTGAGCATCACTGGCAAAGCCAGTATTTTT